>NC_050533.1:19952168-19960071 GCF_002922805.2 Oryzias melastigma
CCCCCCATGTCACCATTTTGTCATTTATTGCATTTGTCTGTATTAAAAATATTTCTTTCCCCTGCATTGAACAATTTAGAGGTAAAAATAAAATTTTAAAGTAAACACAATGTTCATGCTTTAAAAGCATCAAAAATGGATCACCCCCCCCCTCCCTCATGTTTGTCATTTATTGTATTTGTCTGTGTTAAAAATACTTCTTTCACCTGCAAATTTAAACCCACAATCTGCATTGCGAAATCAGGAAGTTGTTGTTGATGGTTTAAGGTGATCACCACAACACTACCTTGAGAAGGGGAGGGGGGCATTGCAGCAGAAGCTGAAAGTTCCAGAGATTCTAGTGTTAAAGGAGCCCCGTGTTTAAATTAACAAACACCTGTTTGAACTGAAATTTATTGAAGACAGGACACAATTTGGAAGATATACGGTACTGTGCAAAACCAATGAAAGTTTCTTTGCTAATTACCGCTCGCTCCATGAAGAAATTGGATGTTGGTGTTAGACTGGGAACGGTGCTGTCAGAGCAGACTCTTTCTGAATGGGGCTCTTCTCTATCTGTGACATCAGCACGTGAGAACCCTCTCATTTTAATGGGTATGGGAGGGGCTGGTACTGAGGGCACAGGTTTTTACCGGAAATGGGTGAACGGATCAAAATACTGCTTTGAGGTTTATTATTGTAAGGAATGAAGAGTATAATATAGGTATGGCCCCTTTAAGATAGGAAAATATATAAAAACAACTTCACATAATTGATAAGTCTGTAACATGATGAGCTAAAACAAGATGTCTTACTGAGGCACACAATTTTATAAGCCGCACCGCCAATGAATGGTTTACTTTCCAACTTACGTCAAATATAATATAATATAAAATATACGCAATTCATCTTTTAGCCAAGTTGTAAGTATTGGTCTTATTAGCATATTCGCAATACCTGTAACTCCCAATCCTGTTTGCAACACATTAAAAAATCAGACTGATACCACTAAAACAAATGTTACTGTGACTACACCAACTCACAACTGTGTTAGAAGAACATATAAAAAAAACAGTCTGACACCTCTACATATGTATTTTAGCCGCATTAGCACATTATTAACTTTACATTATTAGCTTAACCCATAAGCAAGGCACTTTGAATTTAAAGGGAACACTTTTGGGGTTTTTTAAATAAGGCATTCAAGTGTGCTTTATAGAGCAGACAATTTGGTATATGGAATAAACAATAACAAGAAAAATACAACCATCAAAAGTCTGCGCTCTTTAGAAAATGTCACAACAGAAATGGGCGATTTGATGTTTTGGATCACAAATCAAAATTGAAAACTGAGTAATTTTCTCCTCCACTTACAATAAAGTCCTTCTTATCTCCTCCAAGTGGCCCTTCCCTCACCTGTAATGATAGAGAGCATGCACAACACCGCATTCATGTAGATGAACAAAATTTGCACAGATCACATAATAGATTCAATCTAACATTTCATCTGATGTTCAACAAGGCTTAGTATCATATCACTTCTCATTCAAAAGTATCAGTGCCAGGAGAACTCCTATGTAAACTTTTTTATCTGCACATGTGGCAGATAAAGCACAATTTGCGGTAGATTCTGAACCACCACTGAACCCAGGCACAACCTCAAAGCCTCAGGGAGGACAGCTTGAATGATTACCCCTGTCAGGACAAAGCCCTCGCTTCATAACCTCTAATAAATTTCCACATGCTTCATCATTAGGAATAATGCACAGTAATACACAGAGAAGATATGCCACTTATTCCGTGCTTGAAAAAAAGGAGATGGTTCTAATGCTTCTACATTTTTAAAGGAGTTTCTTTTGTGAGCAATAAAGAAACACTACGGGGTGAAATTATGTTTGTACAGTGACAGCCTTTTCAGCTTCTATAGCCATTTGTAAAGTAGATGTCTTCACAAAGCTTGTCCTTAGTGTAAAGGTTTTTCCATTTGTTACTAATGTGCTTATAATTAATTAAGAGTTCGAATGAAAATAAAAAAGTAATCATTTAAACTCTTGCATTTTAATTCTGGGTCAAAAACTTTGAATTATCCTATTTTCAAAATCATCTTGATCTTATATGATCAGAGAGCATCTCATTCCACAGCAGGAGCTTCAGTGTTTTACAGCAGCGAGAGGTGCTCTACACTTTCATATGACTGTGAACTTTCCCTGATAAGCCCTGTTTAATTTTCCCTCCACCCTGCTTTAGATCCCATCCCTGGATAATCTACAGAAGCAATGTATAATTAGCTTCAAAGGTCAGAGGATCTATCAGGCTTTCACTGAGACAGTTATCTCCTGCAGAGGGATCTTGTATTTCACTTCCTTATGTATGTTAGGACTTACCTAGGTCAGCAAATTGAATTTCTTCTTAAGTACAAAGAGCCCTGAACAATTTTTTTTTCATCGTTTGTTTTAATTGATATGTATAAATCTGTCCATTTATGGGTTAATCTTTAAGTGCATGCATCAATGTAATTTCTTGTAATTTTTTTGCAATTTTTTTATTGGTAAAGTCACATGTTAAATAATCTTTTCTCTGAAATTTCCATTGTTTAAATTGTTTTTTGTAGTTAATAATTTGGAAGATATATGGTATCCAAGGCAACACATGAGGGGAGGTAAACCACCTAACGCCCGTATATTTGATAAGGACAATGGTGGGTACTTTTCAGAAATGCCTCTTATATTCAGATGAGTTTACTAAGGATGTAACTATATAGTGATGTGTCAGTCATGAAAGAAACGGTTCTTAAAATTGTAACGTAACGAAAATTGACACTGGGAAAAGAAGCAAAATCTGGAACCATTTCTTTTTTATTGATATACAAAGGATGATTATAGAGAATGCAATAAAATAGCAAAATCTAAAGCAAGAAAACAACCCGAAGAGCCGTTTCAGCTGAAAGAGTCAGCTCACTTAGTGAGCTGAGCCAAACGAAAAGAGCTGGTTCTCCAAGAAGAGCCAAAATTCCCATCATTACAACAGCACACTGTCTTCACAGTTTCGTTCAAACCTCAATTTTTGGATCATGGCTTTGTTTCAGTTTGATAAATCATGTATGTATTACAAAACACACACACACACAAAAAAAAAAATAGAAAAAAATTAGAAAAATCGACCTTTTCTATTGGCTTTTACTAAGCCTGTTGTAGTGTAATAAACAATAAATAATAATCTTTCTTAACCTCTAAGAACCCAGACCCCTTTTTCCTTGAAGAGAAAAGTACTGCATATCCCACATACCAAGTCAACAAACACATTTCTAAAGTTTTTTCTGGTAGACTGACGTCACCATGAGTTCTTTTGGGCTAAATTCAGCACAACGCATGTTTGACGCTTTCAATGTAAACATACTGGTATGCTGTGGAATGCAGTGGATCACTCTCCCAACTATTTGGTTCGATGGTGAAAAGTTCCGTTTTAAACCAAGAATTGTGGCATCCCTAAAGTTTACAGCTGCATTGTCCTGGTGTCAGAATGGAGAACGCTGTCTGTTGCCTTCTGCATCAAACACTCTCATTATCTCTGAAGATTAAAGTCTTTCCTAGTTTTATTTTGAGCTGTTAACAGCATTCAGGCATCATGTTTACAGAGGAACCTGGTGTAAATCAACATCTCACCTCATGAACCGTCAGCTTCAGATAGGACTCGTGTTGTATTGAATTTCAATCTGGCTGAAAACTGTACTGTACAAAACAGTTGATTTATTATAGCTCAACGTTATTTTTGTGCTGCTAATGTTAGCTTAACCCTTGTGCTACCCTAGGCATGTTTACATTGAAAGTGCAGTCACCTGGACCCCATAAGAGAGCACAAGGGTTGAGAGTATTATCTGGCGTGTGAGCTTGCAAACAGAGCCGAGGAGGAAGTCAGGTTCAGGGCCAACAGTCCCGACCACAACCCAGAAATATATTCCTAATGAGCTGTGCATAAAATATGTCTTAAAGAACAACAAAAGTTTTTTTGATTTTGGCTAAAAACAACATAATTATAGTTAAAAGATCACTGAGAGCACCTTTGCAATAGAAAAAAATCAAGTTGGACTTTAACCAAACTAATTGGAGGCAATTACTGGTTCACTGTTGACCCAAATATCCTTTGACATGCAACTGCAGAAAAATAAACTCTCAATTTTGCTTAACGCATGTGAAATGTGCAGCAGAGGGAAGGCCTTTTGGAAGAATTATAATTTCTGACGAAAAGACGGCCTGCCTTGTTCTGGTGAATGCTCTCAAGTGACTGCACTGGGTTCATCTTACAGTGTATGAATAAGTTTGTAGAGCTGGTCTATCAGTGCAATACTGCTGCAATCCTCGCTTCAACAACAGAAGTCATGTGACTGCTGCGAGGGAAGTGTGTGATGTGTTGTGCAACGAGGAGTCTTTTGACTTCAGTGTTATTTATCTATTGAACACAATATGTGTTCAGACATAGTGAAAGGCCTAGTTAAAAAAAAAGCATGTCATTAACAACTCAGTTTTAATGAAGAGAAGGATGTGGAAATCTAGCATTCCAAAGTATTTACACTTTCTTTGTCGTATAATTCCTTTTGACAACAGCGATTGGAGCCTTATGTGAAGAGGTTGTTCCAGTTTTCACCTGCCTCTCATGAGCAAAATAGGAGTCACCATCCTGCTTAAAGCTTGAACATTCCCATCTATTTGTTTGTACTAATTTTACTTTTTTGCTTGTTCTGCAAGAATTGCCCATATTATAAATAAAGAAATAAAAGCAGCAAAAATGTAAAATCGTGAATTTAGCTTGTTTTAATTTCTCTCAAACCATTTTTTTTCAATTAATACATTCAATTTAACAATTACTGCTGAGCAATCCTGACCTAAATTTAAAGCTAAGGAATATTAAACTTTAGATAATACAAAAAATATGAATTAAGCAACAGCATTTTGCTTTTGAACACAGCTTTTATCTGTGTGCAGCACAGAAAAACTTCAGATGTAAAGCATGGCCTGGTTTAGAAATAATTAAGTTCTGATTTTGGTCTCTTGAAGCTCTTATGATGCACTTTGATCATAAAGCTCGTTTCCCCGTTTAAAAAAAAAAAAAACAGCAACCTTTTCAAAAGCGTGGCGTCTTATATTAAATAGACAGGAGTTAAATTGAAGTATCCCTGATAAAATGTTGAAATACTCTTCTGAATAAATTAAACATAATAGCTTTAACTAGTCTATGTGTTATAAACATTAAAATCCATACATTCCACCTTAACCCAACATCCTATGGTTGGATTTGTATTGGATTTGTTTTATGACAGTTAGTCTTAAAAAATGTTTAGTGTGAATACTTCATTCTTCATAATACATTG
The DNA here is from genome assembly GCF_002922805.2 of Oryzias melastigma. Classification (NCBI taxonomy): domain Eukaryota; kingdom Metazoa; phylum Chordata; class Actinopteri; order Beloniformes; family Adrianichthyidae; genus Oryzias; species Oryzias melastigma. The sequence goes on from NC_050533.1 coordinate 19,957,513, forward strand.
ACTGCCAAAAATGAAAAATGACAGCAATCTTGCATTTGTTTGGATGAGTCCCCACATGGTAATTAAAGCCAGCAGACCAAAAGACAGGCTGATAATAAGAAGTCCTACCAGTGGCTACAAATGTTTTCATCTGACAGAGACCATGGTGGCACCAATTACTGTAACTCAAGAACAGCTATGAGCACAGAAGCAACAACAACCACCTCTACCACATCAAATACAAGTATTTGTCATCTGAGCAGAGGGATTTTAAAGACTCCTCAGATCACGGCAGTAGGCAGGTGCAGCGTACGCCGAGCATCCCCAACCAAGTGGCTTGAAAGGTTACTAGAGCAATGCGGTGTGGGGTTAGAAGCCTCAAAGTCAAACTAGGACATACTTTGAAGGGTGGAGATGAATGAAGAAACTGAAGTCCTGTGAGGCCTACAAACCCAAAAAGATAAATAGGTGATGTCAAAACAGTCAGAGACTGTGCTCAACACACTCCAGGAGAAGACAGTGATGATAGATGCAGCAATCCCAAGTGACAATAACAGAATAAGCAATACACGGAGCCTGAGAAACACCAGACTTCTTACTGACGATTTTAAAAGGACAGATTTATCTTGTGACAAATCACATTGCAAATACACATAGAAAGGTCAACTTACCAAAAATATACTCTTTTTATGTTTAAGTTAACAGTTAAAGTCCCACTCAAACTATTTTTTTATTGTAAAAGTGTTCCCAGTGGTCTTTCACTTATGGTTTTTAGCCAAAATTTAAAAAAAGTGTAATGTTTAAGACATATTTTCTATTGACATGGAAGTTAGCCTTTGGTTATTTACCAACAGCCCTTTTGTTTACATCCTCTGCTGCTAGCTAACAGACCCTCACAACTCCAAGCTAATATTAGCGCAGCAAAGGAAACAGTGAGCAATATCAGAGCTATGCAGCTTTTTCCCTTTTTCCAAACTCAAGTTTGTTGTCATTTTTACTTTATTAGCTGCAGTAACAAATGTCTGCCCTGCAAAAATATGTTTTCTTTAGTTTCATTTTTTTGTCAGACAAGGGAGTTGAATAATTTATTTGAGCTGTTGTAAAATCCTGTTAGCCGGATATATATCTGTCGGACCATTTTAGAAACGATTTAACTAAACTGTCATTTTTTTCCCCCATCACATCCATTACAGATTTGATTATTTATTTTAGCACACGCTGGTTTAATGGGACTTCCTTTGGAAATTCATTGTCTTAAATGAATAAAATTTAAAGAGTGAGAATAAAAATGACATTTTGATTTAAATGAATTGGAAGTGAAATCGATTCCATGTTTCTGTCTGTCCAGCTTGCTGCCAGACTTTAATAATTAACTGTCACGGCATTGGCCAGTTTGATGGTTATATTGATTTGGATTTATCCCCTTGGGTTTGCTCTAATAGATCTTTCTTTGCTCTCTCCTTGTCATCCAGTTGGCATGTCTTGCCTCAATGCCGCGGGCTGACGGGTCATTTTGGCCGACAACTGTCTCTGATGTTAAAGACAGACTTTGTATCCGCTGGCAACTTCATGTGTGAGTTTTTGTGTAATACTGCAAAAAAAGCAGAATAGTAATTCTAACAGACAGCGTGCCCTTCTGTAGCTTTACACACGTACACAAATCCTACTAACACAACATATCACTCAGTTCCACTCTAGGCTAACAGCACTCAGTGGCAGATGATGGCAAAGAACACTCACTCACATTGCCTGAGACCCAAAGCCTCACCTACAACCATCTCTCTGCCCACTAAACAACAAACTCACCATGACAAATGTGTGGTTTTTTGGGGGGGTATTAGCTTTCGCAGTGTAGCGCACAAAAAAAAAAATCTGAGTCATACCCCCATTAATAACCACAGTGTTGTTAACCTTAGATTCTTCTTCAGATCTTCTTCAACTATTAATTTAAACAGAACCACACAAAGAAGTCATTAAGAGCTGCTGTTCAGGCTGTGTCTCCAGTTAAATTGTCCCTCAAAGACAACAATAGGTCACCAGGGACACATCATCATACCCCACTGTTCAAAAATGGAGTGTGCCAACATCTCCTGATAACCTTAACTCAAGGGCAGCTGAACAGAAACTGGAGATAGTCAGTGAGCCTGATACCCCAAGGCATGGCCCTTTGCCAAATCTATATAGCAAAGCAGCTTCTGAACATTTGCATAGAATAGGACCATCATAGAAACCAGCAGGTTGGGTAATCCCAGAGATGCTCGGGTACATAATGAACACCACAAGCTGTAAGGTGCAGAATTCCCTGTAGTGGGAGGCGAGATCCAGGCAATGCAGGAAAAAGTTACTCCCATCAGACCTTCATACCATCAAGATCGGGAACATAGCTAGGAAAAAAGGTCTAGTAGAAAAACAAGTTAATTACTTCCAAATGTAAACCACTCAGTCAAAAATTAAAGCCATTCATATTTTTGGAGAGATTTCAAAGTCTGCAATTGCACAAGTGAAAAAAAAGTTTAATCAAATTATGCTAAGTTGGATGCATTCCGGGGCTGCACGGTGGCGCAGTGGTTAGCGCTCTCG
>NC_050533.1:19960116-19963011 GCF_002922805.2 Oryzias melastigma
CAGCAAAGAGTGTTTTGAAATTAACCTGACTGGTTCGTGTCTTTTTATTAACTTTATTAAGAAGAAACCTCTTATTTAAACCCAACAAAGCCTTAACGCCGCAGAGCAAAAACCAAAGAAACTCATTCGCTGATCACATCATGGAAAACATTGATGATGTTGACCGAGCACATTGTCGTGTCTGGGTTCACCATATCCTTCAGAGACGGTGAATTTCACCATTTATTGCAGGAACTGGATGGCGGCCTTTTTAAATGGTACTTGCCCAGTTTGAAGAAGTTCTGTCCTGCATTAACCTGAGAGGGGAATTATAAAAATAAAACTCGAGGATCTTTTATTATTGTCTTGTTGAAAAGACATCAAAAACTAGAGCAATTACTCACCTGAGTACGGCATGCGTGGAAGCTCCCCAACTGCTGGGCAGCAAACTGCTGGCAGGCTAGCATAGTGAGCTCTGCTGACCAGGGACCTGCAACCTGGGCAGCAGACCTTGCTAGCTCTGCTGGAGCCTGGGCGTCGCCGCTTACTTTGCCGGAGCCTTGATGACAGAGCTCACTTGCTTTGCTGGAGCCGCGGCAGTGGAGCTCACTATCCGTCTGGGCAGTAAGCTAACATAGCGGTCTCAATCACTTCAGCTCTATTGGTACTGTGACAGGCTGGCAACCTGTCTAGGGTGTATACCGCCTATGCGCAAAAGAAACCAGGACAGTCTCCGGGAACCCCACAGACCAAGCGGTCTAAGAAAATGAATGGAAGTTAAGGACAAAAATCCTTACAATGAGCGGCCATATTGGATGTATTTTTCAACCCTTTGATCAGTCACTGAAAATGTCATGTGCCCAAAGTTGAGGCCCTGGTTGGTTGACGCGCCGGGTCAACTTCAGCGTGCCGGATGCCAAATTTGCGCTACAAGACCTCAGATCGCGTCTATACATTGAGCAAATCGTGTTCGGTGTGAATGCAGCTTTAGAAGTTTAATGTTGAATTCTCTTCATGACTTGACCCTCTTTACTGACCAGGCTCAGGTACAAGCAGGACACTGGTTTATGCCCTGTTGAGGCTGCATTTTTCTATGTGTCTTCTGTCGCTCTACTTGTTATATGTGTTAGTTTGTCTGTTCTAATGTTTTGGTCTTTTTTATTGTTTTGCTACTTTTTGTGTTTTTTCTGGAGGTTTCATTGTCATATTAATTTGTTTAGTTGATTGGGAATTTTTGCAGGCCATCAAATTTGGAGGGGGCTGTCTCAGAATTTAGGGGGGGACCTGCACCCCCTCCACCCCATGCCCATGCCTATATCATTTAGCTGAGCCTTCAGTACTAAACGACCACAACTATCCTGCTTGTGAAGGTGAACAGTCATCTCATCCTCATTGATCACATCAAGCTATTTGCTAGAAGTGATTAACTCCCAAATCTTCCTCACCAGATCGTACAGCAAGAGTATCAGATTGTCACTTGGGTTAGCAACGTGTGCTCTAATGGTTTTAATGATTGCAAACAACTCCACGCAGTAATTATGCGCTCAGAAAATTGCAGCTAAACAGAGTTTTTTGCCATTGCTGCTCCTCCTGAGATACTGTCATAACAATTAATTTTGCTTGTTAGTGTTCGCGCCTCGAGAATACGTGGATTTTTGGCGTTCGTAAAGTGGTGCTGGGAGTTAATTAAACGGAAAGCAGTGTTTGTTAATGAGCTCATGTTGCAACCTGAGTAGCACAAACTGAGTCATATGTAAAAGGTTAAACAAAGCCACATTACACGCAAAAACACACTGCACTTGCAAACAACCAGGAAGGTAATACCATTTTTTTTCAAATCCCTATTTCAGCGTGGAGAGATAGATGGAGTAATTTCAAGTGTATAAATACTAAGAAGTAGTTAAAGTCTGTAAAAAGGAATGAATGATTGGGGTTAAAAAGCGAAACAAGTAATTTTCCTGGCAGCTAACTGCTCATAGACCCAAAATTGTGGCATCCATGCATGAGACCGTGTGCATTCATGTGCTTCTTCATGCCTCGCATCTGCGAGACACACAAAAATTGAGTGATCGAGTGGGAAAACAAAAAGAAGTGCGATTGTGTGTTGAGCTTTCGGAGCTCAAAATGTCAACAGCATGGCATGAGGGCAAAGACACCCAAAGCTGTTTATCTAATGCCAGTGAGATAATGCCACGCCACGGGCTCGGTGTGTGCACGTGTGTGTGCATGCGAAGGAGCTATAACAGCTGTCTGAAAGGTCAGAATATCAACAGACAGGCTGTAGACATGTGCAGATGAGTGGATGATGGAATAGGGGATAGTTGAGTCATTCAGGCTGACTGAGAATAAGAGCTAAGAATAATACCGTGATTAAACTTTGAGCTTTATTTCTTTATTCAAATAATGTAAATGTTAATCTGGATTCTTAATGTCTTATGACTAGATTTTTGTCACTTTAAGAATTGGTTGTTTTTGTTGTGCGACATGTCTTCTTCGCCAAAAATTTGGCTGGATATATTTTCCCTTTTTCATTATTTTTAAAATGTAGTCACTAAAATATCACATCTTCCTATAAAATGTTCTCTTCACAAGAAAAAAAAACTAAAACTTTATTTTACAAAGTTGAATGTTGGTGTTAATTGTTTGTATCTATCCTGCAAAACAAAACAAAAAATGTAATAGAAGTCTAATATTTAAGGGATGGAGTTTATGTTTTACTATTTTTACAATTCCAAAATGGATTGCACTAGAAATTTCCAGAAGATGATCTAATCCTAATCCACTGGGGATTTCCTATTGATGTTGAGAGTTTTTATTCTCAAACTCAGAACATTTTTTTCAAGTTATGTCCTTATTTTTTATTTATTTGGTATATTTGTGGACATTTTTCTTTGGAATTTCTGTTTTGTTCTATCT
>NC_050533.1:19963088-19979290 GCF_002922805.2 Oryzias melastigma
AGAAATTTCCCAGAAGTCTTTGTGAAAGACTTCTGGGAAATTTATAATTATTATATTGATGATAAATGATTTTTTATCTTCACTGGTGGCCATAGCAGTCTTGAAATCCTGTCCACTTTTGTCATGTATAAGGGTAGGGTCATCTGGACCCCATAAGAGAGCACAAGGGTTATAGTAGAATCTGACTTTTCCATAGTCTCGAAAAACTCTTCCTGCAAACTCAAAAACTCAAATTCTTTAGTGAGAGATTTATTAAAGAAACAAAAAATTTAATGTATTGTTAAGTATAATGATTTAAAAGTTATATATATGATCGTTATATGAATAGGGTTTTTATTTATTTATTTGCTTATATGGTTTCTTTATGTGTTTCCTTGTTTTTTGTTCTGGCCTTTGTTTTGGGGAAACCTGCTCCATAATTGTATTTTTGGCCAGTTTGTTTGCTCTCCAGTCTGCTCTGCTGGATTGCCTGCAAAGTTATCAGTTCAGGCCTAAGCCTTTGCCGATTACTGACCCTGAACTGTTGTTTGGATTCATGCCTCTGCCTTCTCTCTTGAGCCTGTAAGTCTCTCTGCTTAACTGACTCTTTGGCATTGACCCAACCTTATCGTGTGAGGGAACTGACTTTTGGTTTGTGGATTGTTCTTGACCTCCTGCACGCAATTTTATATCTTCTTCAGAAGCATATTACTTGAAGGTAAAACAAGTATTAAGCTCATTTAAATGTCTGCAAAGAAAATCTACCTCCACGGGTAAAACACATAAGCTTCTTTGCAGCTTGAGAAAACCTGTGGATTCATGAAAGGAAAATGACCGTGAAAGCACATTTTCCATGTGCTCACCTCCTCTTCAAATTGGATTCATCTGCAGGGACAGCCACTGCACCACAGACAACTTTTACGAGTTTGGTATATTACTTATGGTGCGCGCATAGGCTCAATTAACTTTTTAAATTAAAACATCAGCCCTAATAATCAGCCCTTTTCTCTGGAGACAACTGCTGCTGCCAATCATTAACTTACAGAACTTTTTTTTTTTACAGGAGCTTTTCAAAACTTTATCGGTTGTCTTATGCTAGAAGTCTTTTTCTTTTTTAAACATTCCAACAAAAAAGCATTTTTATCTTGGATGCCATAAAAAGGGATGTTTGTTTTAAATTTCCTGTGCATGTTTCTGTGTTAGACTTTTATTTCCCTGATTTTGGGGCATTTGTCTTTGTTTTATTATTAGGAAATGTTGACCTTCAGAGAGTGAATAATTTAGTCCAACTAACAATGCTAAGATAATCCCTTTTAAAAAGTAAATTCAAAGGAAAATCCTGTCTAATTCTACTTTGAGTACATAAAAGCGGAGTGTCTAATTGAATGCACAGACATGGATGGTTTGGCTGCTCGGATAATCTCTAATCCCTCATGTTCTTTTGTGAGAAACACCAAGAGCAGACTTCCTTTAATTCTATGTTCATCATATCAAGACCACAATTTTATTTTATTGTATCACACAAATGACTTCATAAATAGTCTATTAGAGTAATGAGATTACATTAGCAGCTCCAGGGCACAGGGTTTAGGCTTCGTTATCACCGGGGGTGTGATGTACATTCTTAAACCCGTGTGATTTTCACACTGGACAATCAGGGAGGGGCTTCTTCTTTTTCATTTCCTTCTGTTTACATGTCCGCCACCTACAGTTGGAAGAGGCTTGGTGCAAAAGTGTAAATCTAGAAATCAAGGCTATTTTTTTTCAGAGCTTTTATTCTGACATATGAAAGACTTGATGCCACAGAATTCCAGCTGGGCACAAACCGCAGGTATTAATTTCTCTTCCATGACCAAATTTCAAATAGTTTGCAATTCCATAAATTTAAGAGGATGTCTTCGATACATCACTACCAAAACCGAGTGCTTGATTGGTCAAAGTTCGACCTGGTTTAACTTGCAACACACGTTCTATGTCCATTCTAAGGTTTTGTACATAGAGCTTGAAAATTAGAAACTTGAGTAGATGGGAGAGTTCCTATATACTTATACTTATCATTGGAAGTGGCTGCTTGAACACACATTGCACAAGGCCGGTGTGAACATAGCTTTGGTCTTCCTTCATCACATGCCTAACATGACATCCATGAATTAAAAAAAAACTTGCCTATTTTCTTTACAGAATCAAGAAAAAATATTGTACGGATAATTTGTTCTTCTTTTTAAGCAAAATTTGGAAAACTATATTTGTCCAAAGAGGTTTGAGCCTTAATTATTTTTTTTTACCTCAAAAGAATATTTTTTGTCTTCATACATGCTATTAATCAAAGACCACAAGTTCACTTTCTAGATTTTACTTTGGTTTTTCTACCCGTTTGTTTGTTTGTGTGAATACCCATTAGATGTTGTGTTCTGGATTGAAATAACACGGCATGATCATTTCTGACCATCATTAGAGCTGGCCCACGCATGCCACTAATAAACTGCAAGTCTCATACTAAACTGCCATCGTGTTTGCATGTTGAAAACCCGTCAGCTCAAGAACACCTTCCTTCAACTTGATAATTTCTTCACCTCAATGCCCGGAGCCTAACACTGATAAATTTGAACCAAGATGAGAAATCAACTATCTGCTCAGACAACTGAGTATCTAGCAGACCAGTAAACTCTCCCCTTTAAATGCTGCTATAGGACATGTCGATCTTTCTTACAAGATACTAGATTGTTGTCTGTGGAAAGATGTAAAAACTACATGTCAAAAAGCTTTGGAAAATAAATGCAATTGATTTTCTTTGTAATTTGTTGTTTTTAAGCTTTGCCAACTGTAGTTTTGAGATTAAACTACAATACATCACAAAGCATAAAAAATATGAATTTCAATATTGTGATTTTTGTTTCTTGCTTCTACAGACATTTCATTTATTTTCTTATTATTCTGCTTGTTGTTGGCCTGTGGAACCAGTAATACAATTTTATAGTAAATTACAAATGAAAGTTTTGGTTAAAAATAAAGACACCCTGTTATTAATGTTTTTGTGTTATTTACAGGTTTAATAGAGGTTAAATTAATTTGCAATTACACCAAAAAACCCTGAACCAGTCCAGCTTTTGACAAATTTTGACCCATTTGAATTTGAGTTTGACACCTTTATTCGAGAAATTAAATATCTGCTTTTGTCTTAAAGTATTTTTGTGATATACTTAGTTTTATCACTCAGTTTGGATTTTGTATTTTACATAATTGAAATACCTCCTCATTGAGTGCAGCTATCACATTCTGTCTAACACAAATGTATTGGTGTTGTTTTTATTTTTTTCAATTAAAATTATGACATCATATGTTCATCTGGCTTACCTGACATTAAACAATTCCTTTTAACAATGCTAAAAAAAAAGACCATTCTGCTGCATCTAAACTGCATTTCAAATTAAAAGACAAAATCTTCAAGTTAAACCAGACGACACATTTTTTTTAAACCTGCAAGCTAACAAATATTCTAATCTACTGTATATTTATTAATTTAATAATAAATTAGTTACGGTTACGTTGACTTCACTTTGGTCCTTAGTTATTAAGGTATTAATAATTATGTTCATGTTCTTTAAATTAACAGTTTTCACTGCCGGAGTAAAAATAAAACTCAAGGCAACATCTTTTAGAATTGTTTTCTTTCTTAGCTCTCTGCATTCATATTTTGATTTAGCAACTCCAGAATGTCTTTGTGACATGGTAAAATCATTTATGTGTGAATGATGGATCACAGGCGATACTAGAACTAATTTACTGGAATTTCCCGAGCTCGAGCAATAAACTCTGAAAGGCCAGTGACAGACTTACACTCACTGAGATGACGGATACTAGTTTAATTAAACTGAGTTTATTAACGCTTTGTTTAGCTGCCTAACTCTGACACATTAAGCGGAAAAAACTTGCAGTGAAATAAATGTATGCCATGATTTTTTTCCCCTCAGTCAGTTATTGGAGAAATTATTCCGCTATAGTCATTTCTATGTTGACCTTTGATAATATGTTGCTGTTTTTCTTCACTTCTCTTTTGCTACTATACATAGTGACTGAATTATTGTGCTTTCTGGGGCATTATAGTTTTCGTTTTGCTGAATTGATCTTGGAAACATCTTTAAAATAATATGTAATTGATTTATGTGGGCATAATCAAAGGTTTAAGTTTTAAAAATGTCACTCTCAGACAAAAAAGTTGATCACAATTTCCATTCATTTGTATTCTAATGCTGCATTCACATTGAAAGTGATAGACACAACATGGAAGTTGTGCTTCAATCTTAAGTCAATGTATAGACGCAATCTGAGGTCCTGTGGCGTGATTTGGCGTCAGGTACGGCACAATTTGGACACAACAAGCTACATGTCGCGGCATGTGACGTTTTTATCGACTAGATCAGCAGATAAAAAATAATCCTATATATGTGCGTGTATATACATTAAACATATATATATATATGTATATAAAACAGCTCGGATCATTATCTTTGACCTAAACTTTAACTTAGACTGGCAAAAAGAGGCAATCTTTGAAGAGCTAAAAATGCTTCAGGTTGTAAAATGTATTTATTTTTCTCAGTTTGTCCCTTTTAACCTCCTCCTATCCACTGTAAGATAGTATTCCACTTAGCTTAGTGTTTATGTAGGTGTATCTGATGTCTTTTCCCTGGAAAATACATTCATGTTATGCTAAAATGAATTTCACTAAGCTTTATAATTTATTTTTTGTTGTTATGTAATTTGTTAATAGACTCTAGTGGTCGGCCAAGGGAACTTGGCGCTTCAAAGATGCCATCAGGTCAAAACTGGCAGAAACCAGTGGGACTCAGATACAGCCTACTGTCCTGAGGAGTCTGGCAAGCACTGGCCTTCAAAAAAGGCTAATAACCAACTAGCCATGCATGTGACGTGGAATCAAAACCAAGTACAAAAACATAAGAACTTTGGTGGAGAAAATGGCAACAAGAGGTCTGGACTGATGAGTCAAAGTTTGATATATTTTACTGTATCAGATGGTAGATGGTTGGTCAAAGGACTGGAGCATAGGCAACATAGTGGAGGACTTTCAACATTTGTGGTTGCATTTTTACAAACAGAGATTTAGTCGGGATTTACAGTATTCTTACTACTGAGAAATACCAGCCGATATTCATCCAATCAGGGAGATGTATGATTTGCCCAAAATGTATTCTGCCTCAAACATGCGGCCAAAGTCATCAAGAACTATCCTCGGTGTAAGGAAGAACAAGAAGTATGGAAGTAAGGGGATGGTCCAACAGGGTCCTAATCTCAAATCATGGAGGATTACATGAAAAGACAGAAGGATGTGAGAAATGTCTACATCCTCTAAAGATCTGTAGATGGCTCTCCAAGATGTTTAGAACAACCTACCAGTTTCTCAAAAATGTATCTGCAAATGAAGAATTGATGCTGCTTTGGAAGCCAAGGGTGGTCACGCCAAATATTTATCTGATTGAGATTTCCCTTTTATTCATTCACTGCTTTTTGTTAATTGGTGAAAATAATATATATCTATATCTACACACTGTATATATTAATTGTAATATATTATGTTATATATATATATCTATCTGTATATAGGATTTGCACAGTACTTTAGATATTCAATGAACCAGTGGTCCCCAAGAGCGCTACATAGACCGATAGTGGTCTACGGACCGTTGGTTAAAAAAAAACACGAAGTTTTTTCATTTTTATACATAATCTGTTGCTGAGTAAGTTTTATTTTTTATTGGAAAACTATTGGATTCTCTCCAAAACATCTGACTCATTCTTGACGGATGTCAAGTTGCAAATCCGTTTGCTACTTTCTTAAAGCGGCTTCGCTGACTGCTATATTGAAACCCCTAAGCTAGCAAAGTTAAAAATCCATATATCACATTTTAATGGTTTCCACACAAAAATCTAATGTACAAATACAGCTTAAATCAGATGCAGAAATTTTACAGAGAATCAAGATAAACTTTACCCTGTAAAGTTGAAGGAAACTAGAAGCAAAAACACTAAATCAGATGCCAAATTTAGCCTCGTACAGCCTGGTTGATGACAGTATTGTCTGACATGAAACCAGTCCATGGACTAAAAAAGGTTAGGAATTACTGGTATAAACAATGAAGTAATTATTAAAAAAAAAAAAACTAGTTTTTCATATAGCCTATCACTCCCAGAGCCAAAGTGCAAAAAGCAATAGGCTGCAAAGCATTCCAGCAGACTTCTTATCTAGTTCCAAAAGTGTACTCCTAAATATTCATTATTTTTCGCATCAGTGTCCTCGGCTTTTGGTTTTAAAATACATACGAAACGTTTAAGGAGTCGAAAGAAACTCTGCGGTAATCCACACTGTGCCGCTGAGCCACGTATCATAGCCAGCAAGTGTGAATAATCCTTTAAGGGACTGTCGGGCCCTGCTTTCGATCACATCAAACTGCTCTTGACTGGTCAGATGACATCAGACTGACAAGTCAAACAGGGCATTTGACGTTTCACTCGATGTTTCATGTCAGCTTTGAGACTCAGAGGTTCAAAGGTGCTGAATCAAAATGCAGCCGTCGCCTCAGGTGGAAAGCCTTCGCCTTTCACAGTTTCTGGAAATGCCAATGAAATGCCACCAAACACGAGATGTTAAACATATTTATTCATGTGTGCTCGTGTGTGTGTTTGTGTGTTGGGAGTGGTAACATGCATTCATATGTAAATGTTTACAGACATTCTTTTGTGAACGTCTGGCTTTGATCGGGATTTTATTCCATCAATGAAGTCTCGCTGTTCAAACTTCTGATGCTCAGCCACCTTCACCTAACTTTTTCTCCTTGAATCCTCCTTTACTTTTGCTATTGTCATTACTATTTCTATCTATAACACTACATTTCCATATTTTCTGTTCTTTTACTTTCCTGTCTTATTTTTTTGCCAGATCCTTTTGAGCTCCCAATCTTTGTTTCTTTTGTATTTTCTTATCTAAATTCTATGTTTGATCTCAACCTACCAGATTTTCTTCCACCTTGGTCACTATTCATTTTCCTCTCCTTTCCTTCTGCTTCATCTTTCACTGGTTTGCATTATCCTGCCCTCTTTACTCCCAAAAGGTTTCTCATCTTCTTCTCCTCCTTGTTTTTTAAGCTATTATTGCTCGCCCTCCTCTCTTGAACTATAATCCAGTTTGGTCCTGTTTTCCCATTTCAAATGCTGTCACCTTGCATTATCACAGAGCTTCTACTAGGCCTCCCTGTGGGTTATTTATGTGCAGCTCCATATATTTCTATATTCTTCAACTCCTGGATCACACGCTTGAATAACAGTGGAGAACTTGGCCATTCATAGTCATTCCTTCCAGGCAAACATCGCACCAGATTTTTGATTGTTTTATCAGAAAAATACCTTTTCTGATTTTATGTTCACTTTTTTAGAAAAACTCTAAAAGTACTCTAAAATTCAGATGCCGTACATACAGGCCAATTTATTAGGCACTCCTGTACAACGGCTCAATATCACAAATTTCTAGTCAGCCAATCACACGGCAGCAACTCAATGCATTAGAGATGTAGACATGGTCAAGATGGTCTGCAGTAGTTCAAGCATCAGAATGAGGAAGAAAGGTGAACATGGTTTCTGATACCAGAGGGGCTAAATATTTCAGAAACTGCTGATCTACTAGGATTTTCACCCATAATCATCTTTAGGGTTTATAGAGAATGGTCAGAAAAAGAGAAAATATCCAGTTCTGTGGACAGAAATGCCTTGTTGATGCTAAGAGAACGGCCAGACTGGTTCCAGCTGATAGAAAAACAACAATAACTCAAATAACTGGTTATATTATTGAGGAGAAAGTAAAATAAATAAATCTACAATACTTTTTAAGGCTCACCGGGATAATGTGATACATCAGGACAACAGGACTTTCTTTCTAAAAGCAAGACAAAAACATGTTGCTCTACATGTCCCAGTTTTCTTTCTTGATCTGACACATAGCAAAATGTCTTTCTTCACCAAAGGCACCGCGTAAAGAGCGGCATGGCATGTCTTACCTCATTTGCCACCAGCACAATGAGCATTTTTACGCCATGCACATCCTGCACCTTTTCTTTTTCCGAGCAGCCGTTTGTTTTTTCCAGGCTGGCAGGTGTGTCCACATGCATCATGGGTGATGAGGGTATGTGAGGAAAAAACAAAGTGGCTGCTTCACAAACCAGCAGCCATGTTAGGGCCTGTGGACTAAAGTTTGGGTCAAAGCATTCTGACCAAATGTCAATCCAAGTGAAAGGCGCCAATTAGAATTTACACAAGTAAAATGCATAGTTTTAAAAATGCTTTAGCTTTAAATATGCTCAATATATGCTCTGTCCAAAAAGCTTTTATAACAATGTAATAATAGATATAATGCTACAAATAACAGGAGAAAAGTAAATTATCTATTTAAAGGTCCGTTAAAGACCAGCTCCAATCAAAATGATGTTTTTAACATGTTCTTCTGACAGTTTTCTGATGATGGAGGAGATACATAAAGAAAATTAAAGGCGCCATACCATGATTTGTTTTAGTCTTTCAGAGTAAACTATATCCATATAAATATTACCTTTGGAACACAAAAAAAAAAAATATTTATTAAATATGAGTTATTTTTGCGGACTCTATTCATAGCCGGAAATAAAACTACTCTGTCTCTGAGGCACTGGGGGTGCCGCCCATTTCATGACATCATCCAGAAACCGGTGTGTCACCCACAAAAAAATGGAAAGGATAAGTGAAATAAAAATGTTGATGCAGGCCTACATAAAGTGCAGCTCAGGCATTTATCCATAAAATTTGGTACAGACAGAAGGGTGATGACTATAATTGGTTCATTTTGTGGTGAAATTTGGTCAAAAAAAGAAGACAAAAACACCAAATGAACATTTCAGGATTTTTCAAATGATGACATGTGATTTTTGTATCAAAAATGAGGATCAATTTACCGGGAATGTCTCACCTTGTGACATCAGCACGTGAGGACCTGCTCAATTTTGTGGGTATGGGAGGCGCTACTGTTGAGAGCGCAGGTTTTTAGAGGATTACTCAGAAATGCATGAAGGGATCAAAATACCACTTTGGGGTTCTTTATATTTAAGAATGAACAGTATAATACACTTAAAAGCCACAAAAGTGTATTTGTCATGGTGTGGCCCCTTTAAATTAAATTGCATTTCTGAGTATTACTGCAGACAAAAACTATATCTGTCAATCATCAGAATTTGAATCCCTTTTAAGACACAGGGACACACTAGCTAATGTTGGGCGAACGTGGGATATACCCTGGAAAGGCCACCACTCTGATGCAGGACCACACACTCACATGCACATCTAGAGGCAATTTAGAGACACCAATTAACCTCTGAAAATGTTTTTAAGACTGTAGGAGTAAAAGGAAAACCCACCCATGCAAGGGAAGAGCATGCGGCCTCCACACAAAAAAGTCCCAGCTGGGATTAGAACTGAGGCTTTCTCACTGTGAGAGCGCCAACTGCTGCGCCCCTCAAAACAGAAAATTCTTTTTGTAAATATTTTGTGTAAAGATTCTTATCCAGAAAACCCAAAACAACAATTCAAAGGCTTGAATGAGACTTGAAATATTTACACTGCTGGAATGATGTAAGTATAGATTTTCTGAACTATCAGGCACTGAAGAGATGGAGCACACAAGAGGCGAAAGCAAGAAATTAAATCTGAAGCTCCTCACTGCGGTCTGTCTTTTGAAGGCCTTCTGGTGAGAAGAGGTTTAGATCTTCAGGACAGAAGATGTGAAGCAGATGTGAGATGGAACACAGTGGAGTCGACTGGAAAAAGACAAGATAGCTCAAGGATCAGATCAGAGCTTCTCCTGGTGGTATAGAAATGCTGGTTCTTATGTGCTGAGGCTTCCTTCTTTCACTGATTTGATCCTCTGCTCTCCAGTTGAAAGTCAAGGCATGTGATGAGCCAAACACAGTAAATCCCTCCATGATCTCAGTGTGGTCCACAACCCTAGGGGCAGAATGCTTAGCAGAATCAGAAAAACAGGTGAGAATCAATTGCAAAGGAGAGCAGCCCGATAACCTGAGACCAAAATAGAAATAAGATCAGTACGCAGGCTGGCAAACAATGAAACACAAGCTCAGTACTGCTGGACATGAATACAAGATATACAGCAGTCTGGCTAAGACTGAATGAGAAGCATGGTACTAAATATTGAGAGGAGCTGGTGAAGCTCATGGGGCCAGATCTCAGGGCAGAGGCAGGAAGTATTTTAAAATAAAAGCTTGAATCAGAGAGAAACCATGATTCTGGGAAATTGGTGAAAATAACAGGTTCACACAGATGAGAAAAGAAAAACTCATTAAGGAAAATGTCAGTTTTGGAGAAAAAAAATGAACACCTTGAAAGGGCAAAAACTAAAAATTCTAAGGAAAAAAATAATTGAGAAGACAAAGGGTAAAATTTTAACAACCATGATTTTGCCACCTAAACCACAAGATGTCAAACCCTCAAAAAATATTTTAGAAAAAGCACCTGACTTTGACTAAAAGAAGATTCAAAGAAACTTCAAGATAGATAATTAGAAGGAAAAACAAATGTTGATGTAGGGGCGGAGCCACAGGGGAACAAGGGGGGTACCCCCCTCAGCAAAAAAGGTTGCCTCCCAATTTTTGAGTCCATATTAGAATTGACAAAAGTTTAAGAGATATTTAGATCAGTAATAACAGCAAAAACATTTTTTTATATTTAATATTAATAATAATAAAACTGTTTGAAATATGTATTTTTGACACACAAAATACCACATAAAATATATACACACAAAATGTTACTTGGGTCAGAAGTTGCTCCTCATGTAAAACAAAATAGTGGGTGACATTTTTTTATATGACACAAATTAATAATGTGAATTGTTTCTTTTAAAGGAAATATCATCGTTAACATTTTATGCCCATAAAGTCAGTTTTGCTGAAATTATTTTACTTTTTAAAAATGAAGACTTGCATAAATCATTGATTAATTCAATCTGAAAATTTAACCTTTCTTTCCATTTGATGGTTTCACAAGCCAAAATTTATTTTTTATGTTAATGGATTTTTTTTTAAATTCCTTTAAATATTTAAAGATGTTTGCATTATACTAGAGTGAATCACATTTATTAAGGTGCTTTCACACCAAACGCAATTCGTGCGACAAATTTGCGTGCCCCTCGTTCGCCACGCAGCGAATTTGCTGCTCGCTGGTTGTCAAAAAAAGAGTTCCTGGCGCCGCATGTGGGAGGAGCTACCAGCAGGTTTTTTTTAACATGTTGCCTGTTCCCATTAAATCAGAGCTCCCAACCTCCGAGCTGCAAACCGATGGCCCACCCCTCTTTCACCGTACAGCAAATGTGTGTGGGTGTCTGTAAATTTTAAGGTGCTCACAAACCGGATGTGTCGGCGTCCATTCCAGCAATGAAAAGTCCATGCAAACACGCGTGAAAGTCTGAAATTCTGCTACATGCGTTTTCATACACCCCCCAAGCTTCCAGGTTTTCAACAAATGTTATCAAAATCAATCATTTGATATCATGTTACATTTGCATAAATCAGAGAATTCCAGTTTGGGTTATTCATAACTATTCATCATCATCTCTCCTCACCCGAGGAGTCTGCTTTGAGCATTGTGTAATTTTTGTCTTCAGTCCTTCCAGGTTTTATGCTACACTGGATATCATCTTGGACAAACTGAGGACAAACTCCACATTAAACTGAAAACACTGAATCTGTGATTTGAATCTCTGCTGAGCTCCTTCCCCGACTCATCCTTCCGTAGGACTGTTCTGTAATAACGTCTTTCCTGCCGTCACTCTGTTCCTCACACACACACTGATGCATTGATCATCTCATGTCTCCTGCAGTCATGTTTCACCCCCGTGTTCGCGCTGTAATAGTGCAGCCGGCCTACTTATGGCCTGATTGAAACCTAATGAAATCTTTTAATGAGCAGCGTCTGTCTGACAGCATCTGCAGGGTGAGGCTGATCTCACACATCCCAGTCGGTGCATCTGTGTGACTTTACATCTTAGTGTGCTTTTCTGAGCAGCGCAGCAGCCCCGTGACTCCTTCTTCTACCATTTTGACCACAGAATAATAGCTGAGCCAAAAGGCACAAAGAGAAGCCAAGAAAATGATGACCTCAAAAAAATATGTCATTTTTTTTCTCTGTCCTCCTTCTTGTGATTGCTTATGCTCATCTCCCACCCTCCTTTGTGTTCAACTCTATTAAAGTTTTTTTTTTAACCCTGCCAATCCATGCATGTCATTTTGGGGGATTTTTTTTATGTTTTTTTTTTTTTGTCTCCTCGGAGAGCAGAAGTGAAGAAACCCTTATCCTTGAGCCAAAGAGGAGATAAGAATAGGAATTACAGAAGCATTCACCGGAGTGAGGGAAACAGGCAGATGCAGAAAGAGAGGGGATTGAGTGATGCAGACACAGACGGGAAGAAGAGAAGTCGGATGGAAACAAAAAGGATGGAGCTGGAGAAAACAGAGATAAAGGAGCAGTCAAGCTGTGTTTTTCCACTGTTTCGACTTGATTCGGAATTTTATTGGATTCCTAGTGTTTTTATTCTGTTCTGATATTGTGTTTCTTTTCACAGCGAAAAGTTACAGAGGCGTGACAGATCACAGAGGACTTGTTAGGCAGTTATGGCAAAGATGGGACTCGGGCCTTTTTCTTTTATGGCTCATGAAAAAACATGCAGGATCTGATGAAAGAGTTAGTCCAGCAATAAAATGTCAACCACAAAGCAGACCAGAGCAATCCTCTTTGAGGTCTTTGTGGTATGTAAAGATGGAGTAAGATAATGAATGGGTAAGACACTAGAAAACTACCTTAAACGACAAGAATTCTTTTTAGAAATTGCAATAATTATAAACTTTATTTCAAACCAACAGGAAGATTTTTTTGGTAACAACTAGGGATAAAAATCATATTTTTCAGACCCACTCCAATCATCCTTTGATCTGTTGTAAAAGCATTTCCAGTGGTCTTTTAATTACGAACATGCTAAATTAGTATACATTTAGCTAAGTTTAGCATATTCGTAATCAAAAGACCACTCTAAATGCATACATTTAGCTAAAATCTAAACCTATTTAGTTTTCTGGGCCATAGTTCCTCCCGAGCGGCTGGAAATGTGCCTCAAAGATGTAGCCAGGACTGTTGGCGAACACCCCCTTCCCCTCCCAATTACTGAGAGTTCTCTGTTTACAGGCTTTTATGCTAGCTAACAACTGGTGCAACAAAAATGGCGAGCAATACCAGAGCTATCCAGGCGTACAATTTTATCCAGATTCCAGCTCAGACAAGGAAAACGAAAGCCTAATTTATATTGAACGGACCAGTACAATCATGTATTTTAAGTCTTTCCATTGTTAGATGGACCCACTAAACAGTACTGACCTGTAGGTTCATACAAAAATAGAATGGGATGGTTGGGGCGGAGTTGTTGTTGCCCCCCGTTGATTGGCAGAAAGCACCAGTATAGCACTAAGCTGGCATTTCTGTTTCCTCTTCATGGCGATATTCTTCACCGCCTGCAATCTTCTTTCCAACAACATTAAATTCCTGCTATACACGATGTACAAAAAAGTAAAGTAAGAAAAAGACTAACTGCTGGATAACCTCCATTGTTGATGCTATTCTTGTTGTCGCACTACAATGATACAATGACACGCTAGCGGTCTACACCACGCATCCGCCGTGCAAACCCGCAGTGGGAGTGAGGCTTAACTGAGTAGAAATGCTCACCAGAATTAACTGGTCCATCATGAACTTCTCCTCCTGAACCAGACTGCTCAGTGGAAATGAGTCTAAAGACGTGCATGGATCTAGACATATTTTCGTCTGCTCCTGATTCACAACGATTTGAATAAAGAAAAGCGTATATATATGCAATTTAATTCTAAATTTCTTTATATATCTCATACATCATTAGAAAAATGCCACAAAACATGTTTTAAAAACACAATTTTCATCAAAGTGGGTCTCTGATGCCTCGTTTCCACTGAGCGGTCCGCTCCAGGCCGCTTTAGAATGGTCCGGGCCATTCAAGTGAGCGTTTCCATTGAGTGTTGGACCATCAAGTCGCATGCGGGGTGTAGACCGATGACGGAGCTGTGAGTCGTAACGGTGAGACTACAGCGATTTTCCACATTCAGCCTGTCTCTGGTTCCTAATGCCCGAAATTAAGTGGGAATACTGAATGCAAATAATTTATTATTCTTTGCAAGAGGATTGCTAGAAGTGAAGAAGAAAACAGACAAAAACATGACAGAACTTTCAGTTTGGATCTTGAGTTGGGAAAAGTCGGACGCTTGCTGTTGTCGTAAAACCTTTCCACTAATAATGGGTTACATCGTGTGATGACAGAATCTCCGCCCTAACGGGGTCCGTTCCATTTTTCTCTGGACCTACAACCAACAAGAGACCAAAAATGGTACAAATCAGTCCGGCCTAATGGGTCCATTTTATGATGGCAACACTCAAAACATTGTACTGGTCCATTCTAGTCCGGCCTGGACCACTCAGTGGAAACGAGGCATAAGGTTCCACCTGCAGATGCTACTCTGCTGAGAAAAGTCATTGAGGTCACTATCTGATGAATTGATGGTGAAGCACACTCACATGAGCTACATGAAACAGTAAAGATGGAAAAAATATTATTCATCTTTTAAAAAATGTCCACAATCCAGCTCTGACAAGCCACTACTTTGGTGCAGTCGGGCTCCTTTAGGTGTCAGCTCTAACCTTGATCTACAATATGCTGCATGCAGAAATAGCACCCTTCCTAAAACACATTCTAGATGTCACTCCTACACATTTCAGTCTTAGTTTGTGACTCCATGCTGTTGATACACAGTACAGTCAAGATGGAACAAAACTCACAACACTACCCACAAAGATTTTTTATCATTTATACTGAAAAGACTGAAAGAACTGGGCCGGTGTTCTATAAATCCTTCCTAACCGTGAAATGTTCCTACCTATACACCCACTGCGTATGCGGACACTTAAATTATGTCATATTTTTTAGTTTTGGCAGATCCTCCATAAATCTGTGCTACCTCTTCAATCTTGTGGTTACTATGCTGTTTTTGTGACTTTAGGTTATATTTAATTGTATGCTTAATGCAGCTAATGTCATGCGACATCTAGACTTTTAGGTGAGCTCACCACTTCACCTCTGGGACTCGTAAATAATTTTCACATGCCCCATAACTCAGAGGCAGATCCATGCCGATACAGTACTGTGGACACGGATCTGCCACAGATCCCCTGGTTTATCTCCAAACCGCCCATTAATGACAGACGCACACTTTTCTTACACTCTCCTCCTGCACATGACAACATACTAGTACTATGTGTACATTTTTACCGATAATTCTGTCCTACTCCTCTGTATGTCCGTCCTACCCTAGCTGCTGTGTGTACCACCTAACATCAAAACTATGTGTTCATATAATGTAGTTGGGATTATTTGATCAGGCAGGACATTTTGATAGCTATATCCATCAGTTTGTGCTTCAGGTAGGAAAATCTCACAAGGTAGGACAGATCGTTCGAACACCGGCACATTATCCACTCAAGTTTTTTATCTTCATTCTCAGTGTTATTTAGGTGTGTAATTAGATTAGGATTGTACTTAATATTTACAAGTAGATCTCTAATCTCACCTGGATATGTGTTTATGCTGGTATTTAATACAAATACTCTTTCCCAGCCCTTGAAATGCTTTGGTCAAGAATCTCTCTGTGGAGAACCATATATATTATGGTAGACCACACACTCTGAGCAGCAACTCATTAAACATGTTGGTCAATTTTCTATCCCCCCGCCAGCTAACAATTTTAGCAAATATTTATTTACTTTGGTTTTGCATTGTAAGCCACTAAAGCAACAATCAGACCGGGTATGTGACATGTGTTCAAGAATGCACTAAACATGCATTCTCGAATGTGGTCCACTCTGTTCACACTGGACAAGCAGGAAGGGGCTTCTTCTTGGGTTTTTTCTATTGTTTACTAGCATATGAGAACATTGTATTATGTTCTGATTAGCACTCACTGTGAATGATTCTTTTCTCTTTTCTCTGTAACAAAAATCTTCTTCACTTTCATATGAATCATTGTCCTGGAGACCTCACTGAT
>NC_050533.1:19979322-20022200 GCF_002922805.2 Oryzias melastigma
AAAAAAAAAAAAAAAAAAATCAACAGTTGCCATTACTTCATGGCAAAAGTGCCATATTTCCTGACACGAGTTCTGACCAAAAGAAAGAAAAGTACAAAAAAATACCTATTAGATGTCACACATCCGAGCGTGTGATATTAGCTCTCTGCACCTTCCCTTCACCTGAGAGAGCAATGAGCTGCAGTCACAGTTACAACTTTAAGCCCCCAATCCAACCTTTGGTTCTGAGAGTCCACATGTGGCCCACAGGCTGGACTTTAAAAAGCTTTTGGTAAGAGGATTTGTTTCTTTCAATTTATCAAATATGACCAAAGGAGGTAGTAAAAAAAAAACAGTGATGTTTCTTTGTTTTTCTTTTTAATTCAGGGAAAAAACTAATTTTAAGACTTAAAATGCATATCAATCAGTTTTACCTTGAAATCCATTTTTTTATTTTCTCCTAACTTGTTTCATTTTGGCATTTTTACATTTTTTTTTGCCTCTATTTCTCATCAAGTGCCTGTTTTTCATGTTGTTTTAAGTTTAAAAACATAAATATTTCTTATATTTACCATGTCTTTCCGATGGATCTGATTCTCTGTCTCTCCTTCAACATTTCCTGACAAATGGCTTGACATGAAAAGCAGATGTAGATAAGCATGAAGCAGACTGACTGACAGACTGACTGCAGGCAGAATCAAGCCATA
Source organism: Oryzias melastigma (assembly GCF_002922805.2). NCBI lineage: Eukaryota > Metazoa > Chordata > Actinopteri > Beloniformes > Adrianichthyidae > Oryzias > Oryzias melastigma. Next base: position 19,980,009 of record NC_050533.1, read on the forward strand.
AACTCTGATATTCATATCAGTCTTCTATTCTTTATGGGCAGCAGGAAATCCAGATAACACAGATTTCCTGATTGCACCTTATTTTACAACACTCAGTACTGCAGTGCTTTTGAGATAGTGTAGATTAATGTCAGCATAATTCCACAGATTAGCTGAGTTTATCTGATTGCGTTTTCTCATGCTTAAGACAATCCCAGTTTGCAAACATGGAGCAGACATGTCATGACTAAGTGTCTAATAGATTAAATCTGCCGTGACATGGAACAGCCTGGATCTCACATAAAACATGTCATTGTCTGTGAACTAAAGCATGCCCCCAATGTGAGCTGAGTCATTTGAGAGCAAAAGAGGCATAAAAACTGCATTTTATTCACGCTCGCTGTCGCCAGACGGCAAAATTCCCTCTGTTTGATCATAGTCACATCGTGAAATGTAAAAAATTAACTGCAAACTGCCTTTGAATTATTCTCATTTGAAAAAAAAAATGTTTGCAAAGTGTTCCAATGGTGTATCAGCTGCATTAGACTTTTGTTATTTCAAATTGACATCAGAAATGAAATTTCGAGGCAGTTGGCTCAGCAGGCAGTAGCAGAGATACAGACTGGCTGTGTGTTACATGCAGAGCTTTTGTGGATCCCTGTTTTCTTTTTTGCAAGTTCTCCTTTGACGAGTGAACTGAAGACACCTGGTGGAGGTCTGGCAGGCTGACCAATCAAGCTCCACAACGTGCCACCTGGATGACTCTAAAACTCCAGACGAGACACTGAATAGCCCTTTTTGTTACCACCTTACAGTTATGTTAATAGAGAAAGTCTCTGTTTGTTGGCGTGAGTAGGAGGCTTGTAGTATAGTATAGTAAACTATAGTATTGTTCAGTATACTGTAACACAGTTTGGTGTAATTCAGTGTAGTATTGTTTAGTATAGTGGAGTGCAGTGTAGAACACAATTTAATCGTCACAAAGTATCCTTATATGTGCTAACGTGTGTTTAAGACTGTGTAGTTTGGTGCCTCAGGTCTTTGGTAGTTTTGTGCATGCAGACACAACATTTGTGTATTTATTTACAGCCTTTCTGAAGTGACATTTTTTAAAGCAGACCTACACTACTCAAAAACCTTTTTTATTATCCTTTTGATTTATTCACCTTCCACTCATTAATTGTTGATTACAGGCCAGCATCTGGTCATGCTTTAACCAAATCATTTTCCGTATTCAGAAAGATTGTTGGTGCGCTCCATCTGTTCAGAAACTTTGATCACATCCTCACAGCACAGATTTCCACCACAAAGTATAATTACATGAAATACTTGTCCATTTCCAGATGTGTATGTTAAACATAAACGCCAAATAATTGTCCAATTTATTACAAATGTAAAATTACATCAAAAGTATGTCTACTGTTGGTTCTATTACTGCTGTAGAAGAAGGGTAGCATGTAGAGGACAGGGGCAACATTTGACTTTGTGTCTCCAGGGTCTACTTCCTGTCCTGTGCCAGATCACTTCCTGTTTGACTCATCACCATCAAACTCAGACTTGGTATGACACATGGCCCCACTTAGACATGCAACACAACATTTTTTTCAAGACTTTTACATTTAGTTTTAGAGACATTTTGTGTCTTGGGGTTGTATGTGTCGGTGTCCTTGTCTTGTTTGTAGACTAAACAAACACAGGTTTCATGCATGAGGTTTGCATGCATGAACTGCTTTTGTCTGGACATTTGTCAGAACTTATTTTGTTTACTCTTAAATTTTAAATTGCCTAAATTCCCTTACATGTTAAAGACTCACTTTCAGATCCAGGTTTAAATATACTGTAGGGTTAAAAGAGGTTATTGGAACTTTGTACTAAACATTCTGATGGTTTTTAGATCAGTTTTTAGATCAAATATCTGCATCTCTTTTCATCTCACACTGAAGAGCGGAGTTTAATCCAAACCGAAATGCAATCGAACAAAACCCGTGGCTGTTATTTGTTCCATGGCTAAATTGTTTGAGTCGAAGCATGCATTATCACACAGGAACAAGACAGTGATCATTTCTTGATAATGATGCCATCCTTCACTGACAGAGTGTTGTTCAGGATGTACTCACCAACATCTCATGGAAATAATGTTGTTGCTGCAACACATGTACACAGATTAATAAAAACACATCTTCCACAAAAGATTTTCTGCTTTCTAACATCATATGCAATAAAATTGACTATGAAATTGCTTTGGATGTGTTTTTTTTTTACATTTCTACAGTTTTGTTGATGTTTTGCACATATTTGTGATAGAAAATCAGCTTATAAATGGAATCTATCACATTTTTTGAGGTTGTTGTTGTTAAAAGCAAATTGTTGTGATTTTTGTCCAATCTTAACCCCACTTGGAATTTATTTCCAGCTATAAAAAAAAACTCCCGTATGTTTTGCACTTTCAAATAGGTGCAACATTTAGGTCATTTTGGTCCTGAAGTGATTTGTAGCACATTTGCGACAACAGGTGTTCCTTGTGGTTCATTTACACATAAAAATGTTAACTTTTTTTCACAAAAAAAGGTGGTTTTCAGAAATGTTACAATTTAACAACCTTGGAAAATGCTGTTTCACTTCTTACAGGGTGATTTAACTGTATTAAAAACAAAACAAAAATTAAAAAGTAGAGTTAGTAAGAGCTATCTTAGTGGCCTTGTGTTGGAGTCCACCCTGAGACTGGAAGGTTGTGAGTTTAAATCCACGGTTGAGTCATACCAAGACTTTAAAAATGGGACCCAGCGCCTTCCCGTTTGACCCTCAGCATTAAGAAGTTGGATTGAGGCATTTTCTGCTTTCAAACATAAAATATCTCACTGCACTGAAATGCTCTGTATATACACATACGTAGCCAGGATTGTGGAATTATTTTGCCAATAGTAGACTCTTTGTGATGAAGCGAATGAGCAGCGAATTTGCTGCGCGGCGATAGAGGAGCGGGTCACGCGAATTTCTCGCGTAAATCACATTCGGTGTGAATGAACCTTAACAATATTGACACCACCATGTTGGAGCCAGATGATGACAGTAATGGATTGGTTGGTCCGAGCCAGTCTGAGGCACTGTTTCTATGGTAACCACTCCTGCCAATCAGGAGTGAGCATGTTGGAAGTCCACACTCCCAACACTTGAAAGCGGGATTCACTAAACTTTTGATGCAAGACTCCATACTTTTACTGAGGCTGCTGATTAGTCCGTGTATAACTTGAATGAAAAAAAATATATCGTGAAAAATTATGATTAGCTTTGTGTGCATTCTAATCAATTCAGTTTGTTTAAAGACCAATTTTTATAACATTTTTAAAAAATAAGTTGTTTGGTGTGAATCAAAGGAGTAATTTTCAACATTTTTACTATTATATTGTAAAAATGTGGTTTTAATGATGTATTAATTAAGTATTTTATTCATATTTCAGACAATCTAGCTTAGTTTTAACTTTCTGAAAATGAAAGCACACCTTCTTTTAGTAAGAGGGGCTCCTTTTTTTGGAGATCTACCGTGTAATAACTCAGAAACGCATAATCACTGTTCTGTAATGAACTGACAAAGGAGATGAAGTGCAATTGACTAAAGTTTGAGTGAGTGCTACAACTGTCTCACTTCATCTAACACAGGTATATCAGTGTTTGCCAAAGCAGAGCTCAGAATAATATGCTTCATTGCTTCTACACTCTCATTTACCACTGAGTGAAAAAGCAAATTGATCTGCTGGTATTGGCAGCAGCAGCAAGGGGACTCTTCATCAACTACTCATCAATAATTCTGCATGAAATAATATTGATGAAGCGTCATATAGCAGGTGAATATTCAAACCACTTTATGCTTTACTGCGCTCTCTGTAAGATAAGTTTATCATTTAGTCACAAATGCTTTAAAATGCATCTCAGTCAAAGAATATTTAAAGCAGCTGCCAAAAATGGGAATACTAACATCTTAAAAGGCCAGTTGGGAATGGGTGAGAAAAAATGAAACGATCAAAGCTCCATAATTTTACTTTTAAAAACTCAACACACATATTCGGTTGGATTTGTTCAAATATAATCAGATGGTGTGGAGGGTTTTTTACTTGACTGGAGGGTCTTTTCAAAGAAAGAAATTTGTAAGTTATTGCTCTATCTGCCAGTAGTGATTCATCTCGCAGCACATCACATTTTTTTCATTTCACCTTCAAATAGACAAGTATTGGTTCTTCTCTGGAGATATTATCTGTCCTTGGCTCAACTGCCCTTAGCTGGATACAAATTCCTTTACTTAAACATGTTTATGCAGTACAGATAAATTTTAAAGATCTTTTTAATTTGATCCATGCATATTAGGATATTTAAAAATTGACACAACTAAACAACAACACATAACAATCACTCTGCAGTTATTTTTTGCAACATAGCTGTGAATATGTGCATGACCTTAAAATAAATTATATAACAAAATTATACAAATAAAGCCAAACTGTTCCTCTATTACAGTGCTGTAGTGTCTGCCTAGCTGCCTTTTTATTTTTATTTTATTAGTCTTAATATTTGTTTTAAATTTGCTTTTATCTTTTATGTTTTTTATGCCTTTTATAATATACTTTGGGCCTCCTTGGCTGGTGGTGGTGGAAGGTGCTTTAATAATAAAAATGAACTTGTTACCTCAAGTCAGTAATTTGTGGCCACATATTAGTATTTTGTACCCATAATTTAGTATTCCATGACCACAAATTTTAGTTGCAAATATGTTTTTGTTGTTTTTTGTGGGAACAAATTAGCCTTTTGTGCATAGGCTATAAATTTGTTTTTTGTGGCTACAAATTAGCATTTCATGAACACGTAGCTTGCACAAATTAGCATTCTTCACATATAAATTTGTTTTATTCTATCAACCAATTACTATTTTGTGCATTTTATGAACCCATAGTTTGCACAAATTAGCATTTTGTGGGCATTAATCAGTATTTAGTAGGAACAAATGGGAATTTTATTAGCATCTTTGGGCACAAATTAGCATTTTGTGCACATTAATTTGTTTTTTGTGGCCACAAATTGGCACTTAGTTGGCACAAATGATCACTTTGTGTACAGAAATTAGAATTTTGGTAGCATTTTGTTAGCACAAGTTAGCATTGTGTGAGGACAAATTAGCAGTTTATTTAAATTTTGCTGTCATATGTTAGCATTTAATGCACAAATTAGCATTTTGTTGTGTATAAATTAGTTTTTGTGGATACAAATTAGCATTTTATAATTATATGATCTTTGCCCAAATTAGCATTCTGTACATACAAATTAGTTTTTTAAGGATACACATTCACATTTTAATTAGTGTTTTGTGGATACAAATGAGCATTTAATAAGCCCAAAGTTTGCAGAAATCACCATTTTGTGCGCATTAATCAGTATTTAGTAGGAAAAAATTGGAATTTAATTAGCATTTTGGGGCACCAATTAGCATTTTATTCTAATTTTGTGGTAAGAAAACAATATTTAATGCACAAATAGCATTTTATGAACACAAATTAGTTTTTAGTGGGTACAAAATGAGCAAATTGGTATTTAGATGGCACAAACTATCACTTTGTGTGAACAAATGAGAATTTTGGTAGCATTTTGATAGCACAAATTAGCATTTTATTCAAATTTTGTGGTCAGAAAATAATATTTAATGCACAAATTAGCATTTTATGCAAATAAATTACTATTTGGTGGGCACAAATAATAGTAAAAATACTAATTTGTGCAAAAAGAATACTAGTTTTTGATCACAAAAATACTAAATTGTGGCCACAAAAATGCTAATTTGTCTTCACAAAATACTAATTCTCTAACAATTCCTCAAAATATTAATTTGACTGAACTTTTTTTCTGTTTTCAAGTCCATGGCTCTTTAAATATGCACTTACATCATACAAGATTGTTGCCAAGACATTAGAAATGATCTCAAACTTTAAAAAAAAAAAAATGATCTCAAACAGTATCTGATACTGATCAGACCAGGGTTTGTGTAACCTATTTAAGAACCTCCCCCCGAAGGCCCACTATGTTTTCTGTTATCCTGCTTAAGCACACCTGATGCTGTTCATCATCAAGCTCTGTAGCAGCCTGATAATGATACTCATTAAACCCTGGAGTGTTTGATTAAGAAAACATTAAAAACCTGCAGTTTGGTGTACTCTGCACGCCCACTTTGAAAAACATCAGTTTAGACAAATTACAAACGGCCCTAAATTCATCAAAAACTGTGACAACTTCATTATGCGGGAAGGCTGAAAGTCTAAAAACAGAACGTTTTGTACCATGTCAGAGTTGTGAACAGAGAGAACAAGAAAAAGTACCGTGTGACACAGCAGCAAGGGACTTAAGTGTTCATGCCTGCTAAATGCAACTATTTTAGTCTGAAAATAAGCAGCTGTGTGTGAGGTGAGTGACTCAGTAAAAAATAAAAAATAAACTTTCCTTTTTGAAAAACATTGATGAAATTCGTTACTCTACTTTCAAATCTGATTAACATTTTCAATGGGAAAATTCATGAATAAAATATGAATTATACTATTCAAAATGTATCCCCCTTAAAAATTTCTACAGATAAAAGTTGTTTTTCTAAATTTTTGACCTGACAAAAAAAGTGATAACCATTTGCCATATGTTCCGCTCTTACACCAGATTATAAGGCGCACTGTCAATGAATGGTCGATTTTCAAATTTATGTAAAAAATAAGACGTACTCAGCATAAAGCAAGCCAAAAGAGTCTGAGGTAAGTTTGTTAGTCATATTTTATTAACTTAGTTAAAAATGATCTGGAACTTGTTTGTGACACTACTTTTTAGCCACATTAGAAGTGATTGCCGAGTTTGCAGCGTTAGCCGCCAGAGTGTATTCACAATACCTCCCAACCTTATAGCACGTGGAAAAAAAAGACACCGCTAAAACAAACATTGGGGTATATATGCTAATCTTGCTAGTACCACATCCAAAAACCACAGTCCAGTACAGCTGTATGTTAGCCGTATTAGTATGTTTACAACAACTCCAAATTTCTTTGCAACGTAAAAAAAACAGACTGACATTTGAACCGTGTACCTCAAAATCGCTTCAACATCAGTAACCACAAATAGAATAAATCCATATATAAGGCACTCTGGATTTTAATTGCATTTGCATTTTTTTTTTTTAAACTAAAGCTTTTAATTGCTTCTTGTGCTACGCTCACACTGGGCTCAGAAATGTGAGTTTGAGCGACCAATTTCAATGAAAAATATGTCAACGCAAGAGTTGACATATTTTTGGGCTGCTGGATCCAAAACTCGCATATTCAAGGATCGCTACTTAAGTTTTAAAGTCAGTTTTCAAGGTCTACAAACATAATGTGCGACAACAGTTAAACCTGTTGAACTTTGACCAATCAGGAACTCGATTTTGGCAGTGATGTATGGTTAGCGTCCTTTTCAAAACAGTGAAGTACAAAATATTGGAAAATTAACTATGAAGGAGAAAGCCATGAGGACTTAGAGCTGGCCGTCCTTCCACTGTTAGCATGATCCACATCACGCTTGTGGCATGAAAGAGAAACACATTTCTTCAAGTGGGTGTTTTTGAAGAAGAGAAGTTTACATTTAAATGTAAGTCTTGAGTTTCTGCTTTAGCATGACTTTTTAAAGTTGTAAAACTGATGTTGTCGAGTATTTTCCAAGCGGCTACATGCTAACTTAGGTAACCGGGAACTATTTAATGATGACATCATCAAGGCGTGGTAAAGTCCTAATTTGAAGACGCTATTTTTTTCATATCTCTCCACTAGCAGGGATAAATGTAGGGGTACGAGAGGAATTTGGATTTGGCCTAAGGCTTAAAAAAGAAAACTCCACTCAGAACAGACCACACAGACCCAGTTGAGACTTGAACCAGGTCCCTCTCGCTAATCCCAGTACAGCATATCTGCTCAAACACTTCTTCCATTTATAGTCCACCAACATGGTGTCTCTGTATTGTCACTAAAAAAAGACTGATACTAGATATTCTTGTCACAAAGACTTATTTTAAACCAATTGGAAACCACAATTTCTAAAGCATTTTCTGCCTTTTTTAAGTGTTTTTTTTTTAGATTTTTTTTTTATGTTTAAGGGCAAAATGACTTTTACCCATAACTAGTTTTCTTTTGTTTCACATTATAACTGCAGACATATTGTATTTTAATAAATAGACACCCTTTAAGGAAAACAGATGTACTTTTTCTTGCATTAATTAGTGTTTTTTGTGCGAGTGCATCAACACAAGAGAATTTTATTTACATAAAATAACTATTGTACTCATTCCTACTTGAGATTTCTCCCAATAGACCTGGCAAATAATGGTATTGTTTTTCTGAAAATAACTAGAACTTTTTCCATGTCATGAAAAGTGCTGTTCATATGATGGACAATAACCTTGTTGAACTTTTGTATACTGGCTGTTTTTCAGGCTTTTATTAACATCTGACTGCAGCAGATCACATTTGTGCCAAAATGACAGAGATGCTCGCAGGTCTGGCTTTCAGGAGGGAGCACACTCCATCCAAAGTGCTCATCAGATGAATTTAATGGCCTCAGAAACCCCTGCAGAACACCTTTGGAATGACAGATAAGTCTCAGCATTACTGTAATCTTTGCAGCAGGTCTGGCTGGGATGTCTCAGAAAATATATCCGCCTCCCCCCAGTGACATTACATTACACGAGTAAAGTATTTTTATTTTTCTTCTCACAATCGGGAACACAAGAAAGCAACAAGCTGGGTTGGCGAGGCAAATAATGTTAAAGAGAAGGATGGCGACAATTTCCAAATGCAGCCTAGGTAAGAATGTGTCTTTGATACTGGAGTTTAATAACAGCAATACACATCCAGCCTGCAAGACTACATTCAGAGCAGAAATACTCCCTGATGAGGCTTTCTTTGTAAAATGTTCCAAGAGAACCCTGTGGAGTATATTGCTCCTCATCACTGACTGCTATTGAATCGAAGCAGTGGTATCTTCTCCAAATAAAGATCCTAATTTACGTCGATTAGCAGCCGATTCCCAAACGCGATCCTGAGACCAACAGAGAACTCTGCTAGTGAATGGGGATATTCAAAAAAGGTAATAACTTGACAGACATCGCCACAGTGTTATTAACGCACTCCATGAAAGTCATTATTCTAACCGAAAGCATTAATGCCTCAGTGTGGGGCTGCGAAAAACAATGTGAGAGTGTACGCAGGAAGGGAAGGATGTGTTCTGTGAGAGGGAGAAGAGGAGAGAGGGTGAAATCAATAATTCCTGGTAGGGAAGCAGAGGACGCCACACAGAGGGATGTGTGGATCCACAGTGCCCCCTGTGTCCAAACCCTGCTACTACAGTTGGAGTTTGTGAAGGTTCTCCTGACCCTCCTCTGAGATCCGTCTGCATTTACATGCATCAGGGACACGAGGCGGAGAAAGTAACAAGGTCTGGATGAGGCCATTTTCTAAAGGAATTCTCCGGGTCCCAAAGGCACAGAGTGAAAGGATAGAGTGGAGAAACAATTTCATCAAACTAAGCTGTCCTGTAAGAAACGGCTGAGATTGCATGTGAATCCCAGTGACAAAATAAAAACAGCTCAGCTGATGGCTGCAGATTTTAACAGGCCAGTGGTGTTTTTTTTTAATGCTACACCATGCTTGCTCCATATAAATCACTTAACCGTGGATTCCCCAGTTTATAGCAGTCCTGAGGTCAAAAGCACAGAAGAGCAGTGCACAGCATTATTGAGCTTATTGTAATGGAGTCAGCCACTGCAGGAAGCTGATCATTTTAAACACCTTGAAGCCACTCTGAATTTATGTGATCCCACTTTAACTCCTACTGCACCCCAAGTGCCTCAGTATTTAGAATATAATTTCCTGTTTTCATTAATTCCACAGATGAAATTAGCTGTGTTTTCATTAATTAGGAAATTACATAATTTAGTTTTGTAATAATAATAAGAAGAAGAACCAAAATTTCCCAAAAAAACCTTGCATTTATTAAAAAACAAGCTTGGAGGAGGGGTTTTGGGGGGCATATACAAATGGACATATTGTGCAAAACTGCAATGAAACCACTTTTTTTTAATTAAATGCTCTTCTTGGTAGGGACAAAATGTTGCAGCTGGACATTACTGATATTGCTTGACGTTTTTATGTAGCAGCGGTGAAAATTTACACCAGCGAGACACAGAGCTATTATAATCAGACAGGGGGAATCAGGGGCTGCCTCAACTCAGCTCCAAAAGCCACACCCCTTTAGAGGAGATTTTGGAAACAGACTTCATATCAACATGAAAAATGGCTTTTTAAGATATTTAGGTTGTGAGATTTTGGTTAAAAACATCATTATCATAATTAAAACACTACTGTGAATGTTTTTTTTTAAATAAAAAAAATTGTCATGGGGGACTTTAAAAGCTGAGTGTCTTACAGTACTATTGGATCTACAGCTCCTCTGAAACACAAGCCAAGACTTCACAAAATTACTTCATATAGAGAGCGGCTATACTTGCCACTCAATGGCCTCTGGCTCATTGACATATAGAGAACTGTCAATGGTCTAGCTGCACGGCACACGCCCACCAGTGCTGTGATGTCATCCAAGTACTCCCTTTTTTAAATAAACTTTAAAACAATACTTGTTCTCGTCTATTGATGTGTTTTTAATTACTATTAAATGGCATTTAATGTGTTTTTATCCGTCTAATTAGGATTTAATGGAAACAATGTCATTGTGAAATTGTTTTTTTTTTACGTTTCTAGATTTTCGATAAAGTTTTGTGCATATGTGCAATTGGAAATGCAGCTATTGTCTTGGGGCTGCTCTGTGACACAGTGACATTCCTTGGTTCGAATCCCAGCTTCGACCTTTCTGTGTGGAGTTTGCACGTTCTCTGTTTTCTCCAAGATACCTCCCAAAGTCCAAAAACATGCTTCATAGGTTAATTGGTTCAAGTGTCACTAGGTAAGTGTAAGGTTGTAATTTTGTGCACTGCAACTGACTGGAGACCCCTCCAGGGCGTCCCCTACCCTCACCCACAGCAGCCAAGGCAGGCTCCAGCAACAACCTCATGACCCCAAAAACGGATAAGAAAATGGACGAATTATTATTCTCTTGGAGTATAATTTCCACAAGGTTTACTTTAAAGCGGAGGGGCAAACTTTTTTCAAAGAGCGCCAGATTTGATGAGGTGAAAATGTGTGAGGGCCTGCATTCTTTGAACCCTAATAATAACATTAAATGCAAATTAAGGATTTGGTGAAAATATTTTTGCAATCTGTGATTTTAATTTCATCACATGAACCAGAACTTTATATAAATACATCAAACAACTCCGTTTTTAGAAAGTGCCTACTTTAGATAATTCAGTGCTGATAGATACAGGAATGCTGTATCTAAATTTCCAGGGCATTACTGAAAATGTATGTGAGATTTTACCAGTATGTTGTCTGTGATTTCCGTTTCAGTTGACATGTATCTTTGTTTTTAATGGAGCAGATGCATCAACCCAGACATGATATTGAAATCCACTCAACTGGCATTGATCCGTCTTTAAAACCTTCCTGTGCATCACATCCATGTTATTTAATGCTTCAAACCAATGCTAAACAGATACTTAGTGGTTTTCAGCAAAAACCTTTTGAACAGTTGGAGCCCAAATCCCCACACAGCCCTAAATATTTCAGGTGTTTATGTGGAAGAGCTGAAGAAACACTTGAGGACAGGACAGAAGAGGACATGTAATACGCTTAGAATGGTCATAGTGGAAAACCAACACTGCCTGTTCCTGTAAGAATTCAGGATATAGAATTTTGGGTAATGTATTAGTCACAACTGCACTTACAGGCAAATACAGGCTGTCTGCAAAAAATGGGCAAACCAGTATGGGGCGCAAAGGTGAAGTTTTAAGATCGTAGACCATTAGGTGAGCCCGTAAAGCAATAATGATCATGCATATTTTTTTGTACTGGTTTCCTGTAGGCGTCAGGTCATAGCAAACACCTAACACATAAGGGTCAAGTAGGGGAGATGCAGATATTTTGTACAGATTTTTCATTTTTCCAAAACTCATACAAGTGTGGGCTCCTTTCACATCCCATTGGTCCATGCTTGCATCCAGACTGTAGAAATAAGGAAATAAGACAATTGTGCAGCAACTGCAAGCGGTCAGTACTCGCACCTCACTAATGACTAGAGTGCTAAACATAAGGGCGCTATACGACAGGATCACCCATATGTCACAAGTGTGCGCAACATACATAAAACTTACGACAAATGTATTTTCCCTATTTCATTGCTTGAAGTGCCCATGCGACCCTCAAGGGAACTTCAAGACACACCCGTGCCCGCCTTGAGCTACAGCCACACCTGTTTACAACCCAAAAACCTGCAGCACCAATACAGGTCAACCACGGCATATTCCCCCTCCGATGAAAATCATGTTTTTTGAGTTTTTAACTTGTATGTGTTGCATTTTTCTTATGAAAGAGAACAAATACGATACAGCTGGACATTACCAATGCTGCTTGATGTTTTTATGTCGCAGTGCTGAAGATTCACGCTAGCGAGACGCAGGGCTATCATAATCAGACAGGGGGGGATCAGGGGCGGAGCTATTCAGCTCAGCTCCAAAGCCACGCCTCCTCAGAGGAGATTTTGGAAACAGACGCTTCAAATCAACATGAAAAATTGCTTTTTAAGACATTTAGGTTGTGGAATTTTGGTTAAAAACTTCATAATCATAATTAAAACACTACTGTGAACGTATTTTACAATAAAGAAAATGTCATAGGGGGACTTTAAGACATAGCATGGTGGGAGTGGTAAAGCAGCATAGAAAAAATTGTGAAAAAACCTGTCAGTTGTGCTAAAATGAGTTATTGTTCAATGAAATGAAATGCATTCCCTCCATTTTAAGAGAAAAAGATTAGAAGACATGGTCAGGATGCCTTAATGCTCTTATTCTGAAGTGCTGAGGTCGATAGGGTCAAATACGCATTAGGTACTAGTTTGTATAAAACTATATTTGAGTATAATTTAAGAGATGTTAAAGGAGGTGAGCTAGAAAATGATCACCAGGACCTTTATGCTTTGCTTGCAGCGGCTGAATAATTTCATTTTTTGGTATAACTCTCTCTTAAATCACCTCACTTACAACTTTCAAAGACTTGTGCATTGACCGATCACTCACTGCTCATTAGCTTTTAATGCGATTGAACTGGAGTAATGTGCTTTTTTGTTCTAATTTTATTTCTACTTAAGAGAAGCAGTTCTATCACCCTCTCCTAATTCAGCAAACTCAAATTCTTTCATTAACTTCCAACAGACTGTGACCGCACATTGACCAATATACCGACATCCTTTCCTTTTGAAGCTAGCAGGAGACAGTAAACAAGAGGATGATGGGATATCAGTGAGGGGTTATTTCCGTGCCAACAGTTCCGCCCACAAATCAGAGGTAAATTTCAAATGAGCTCTTGCAGCTCTGCATGAACTATGTTCAAGAAAACGACACAGGTTTTTTTTTTTTTAGTTTACAACGATTTTACAATAGATTAAAATATAGTTAAAGTGGGAATTTAAGGCTTTTAATTGTATCTTAAAGTCAGAAAAATACAGTAGCAGCCTCAGTTGAAACATTGCTGGATCCCAATAAAACGATTCATTTGCATCTGTGTGGTTATGGATGCTCTCAAAGTCCAAAATTGAAGATGTTATGGGTCAAATTTAAGGGAAAATATGATTATTAATTTTATTGTCAATTTTCTTCCATTTAAAACATACAGTTCTAGGTCACTCAAGTGTAATTACCTCATTTAGTGGTTATTCCACAACAAGTTTTAATTATTTAAGCTCTATCACCACTCTCACACATTACAAAAACATTATTTTTCTTGTATTTGAACTCAATTTTTTTTTCAAATCATAATCTCTAACTAATTTATTTCCTGCTGTTTTGTTCAAACCCAAGGTCCAGTCTATGTTCAAAGAAGTCACGATGGGTTATAGCTTCATTATTGTGTTTTTGTGGACAACTGCTTGAGAGTCCTCAGTCAGTGTTTAAGAAAGAGTTTATTTGCTGTGTTTAATCCAGCGCTTCTTATAAGCAGTCGCGGCCATTTCCTAATGAGATGCTGGTGAGCTGAAGCAGAAGCTATCCCGACCTTTACGAAGTCGTGGAAAACCAGTTAATTAACAAGTTTTGTGTGGTGCAATAAATGCCAAGAGATTGCAGTTGTTTTTTTATAATTCTAAAAAATTATAAATGAGTGTTTGTCAATTTACAAGCTAATATCGCCTTTTTAATAGAAAATTTTCACTCGAATTAGAGGATTTTTCCCCCTATAATTTAGCGTTTAGTGACAGGAAAATAAATCACAACACTAAGCATGAAAAATGCTTCCTAAAAATATACTTTGTCACTATTTCATTATGCTCTTTTCCCTTGGAATGGACTTTCAAGCAATTTCTATTGAAATAATTAGAAAGACTTTATTAAACAACTTATTAAAGCAGATCAGTGACTAGATTGTGACACAACTTTAAACTTCAGATGTCATCGTAAAAGCAACATTCTTGTATGAAAACAACAATAGTATCACTAATTTTTTTCAACAGCTAAGGATAAAAACAGAAACATTTTCCTTTTGGTGTGGCAACAAATTTCAATCAGCGAAAGAATTTAATCAACAACGCAATTGATCAAAAATAACTTGCTTTCTGTGTTTTCTTTGAACGTTTGTCAGAGGTAATTACTGTGAAGTGCAACATCAGAGAACAGAAAACGCTTTACAAAGAATGCTCGAATCCAAGGGAAATATTTAAGCAACAAAACTGTATGTAATAATCAGTGGGTTAAAAGGAAGAGATTTGACTTTTTTTTGTAGTGATCAGATCATTCTGCTCAAAGAAAATGATCACGCTTACATCTATGTTGACTTTTATTTTGGTATAATTCCCTGTTTTTAGTCTATTTCTCCATATTTCAAGCTTTTAATACATATCGAAGTTGAAACGGGGACAACTCAAGCCAAGCGTGAAAGCCCAAAAGATTTTTTTTCCAAGAAAAGCTTTCTCCAAAAGGAGCGAAGATGTGAATCTAGTTTGTCAGCAAATGTATTAAACATATCCAAAAATGTTCCAAATCAGTGCTCCTCAGGGAGCAGCCAGAAATAATTTACATATTTCTTTTCTACACTGTGTGATATCATTAAATGATTAATGGAAGAGTCTCAGTGGGTGGAGAAGAAACCTGTCTTTATGCTTTTTTTCCTGATAAAGATCCCGTAGACCTCCTCTGACTCTGGTGAATTCAAACGGGCGGGGGAGACAGACATGCAGAGTTAGGTTCACTAACACAATCTGTTTCAAAACTTATTTAAAAAGCAGTTTTTTAGAGGAAACCATGAGTAGTTTAGCTTTTGGTCACATCTTGTTTTGCCATTTTTCAAAATTCTGAGAAAATATAATCCTTTCTCTGTAAGTCATTTTGCTTAAAAAAAGTTGCTAAAAAGTTGATAATTAGAGTCAGTGTTCTCTAATGTTCCTGAGCAAGAACACAAGAGGACTTTCCAGTTAGTGCTTTTTACCAACAAGATCTGGAGAGCAGATCTGATGGAAATGAATATATTCAGGAAGGTTTTAGCAATGTGAGACATTTTGTCTGTGTCGACCTATGCCTTAGTCACAACTGCATGTACAGGTGGATAAGGGGTTTTTGCAGGGGGAAAATGTGCAAACTTATGCAGGGCATGCAGATGGTCTGCACAATCATAGACAACCTGGTGAGCACGCAAGGCGAAAACGCTCCTGAACATCTTTTTCCTTATAGGCATCCTGCGGGCGTCAGGTTGTAGCGAACACTTAAACAAAACAAGTACAGAGGCCTGGACATGATATTCAAAAAATTAATAACAAATTGTTCCCTCAAATTAATAATTTGTGGCCACAAATGAGGATTTTGTGTGCACAAATTACTATTTTTGTATCAACAAATCCTAGGCTACTATAAATTGCTAATTTGTGCTCCAAAAATTCTGATAAAATGTTAATTTGTTTCCATCCATCCAAATATGTTTCCATCCATAAAAATAAAGGTAATAAATACTTAAAACCTTGAATAAAATAACTAAAAAGTTTGACATAATAAATGTTGACTAGTGTTTTTTTTTACATGCAGTGATATTTGTGTGTGTGTGTGTCTTAGGGGGCAGAAATACCGCTTTGCCGGGGGTGCTATGCAGCCCTGCGGACACAAATCCAGGACAGCTGACAGTTCCAAAACACAAAAAGTCTTTATTAGCAAAGGAGGAGCTACTTAACTAAACCCTAAATCAACTTTTTTTGGCTCTTGACCTCTATAAATGGGACTTTAAAAGTGCTGTCTGTTGGTCACTGACAATTTTTTGACAAAGCTCGTATAATTCTTGAAAATATAGTCTAAAACCTTCTGTGTGCTGCCCCTACTGGTTGAATTGAGGTATTACAGTTAAATTTCGTGATTGGTCAAACCATTTAAGTTCACGTCATGATCTCAAAACTCCAGTAAACAGTGAAAACAGTGCTGTGCCCCAGCCCCACCCCTCTGACTGGATTTTCACATTTTGGCTCCAACTTCTTTGCTGGGTTTAAGGTGCCCACACGATCGTATAAGGATTTAGAAGACCCAACTTTGCTTCATTTAAGATGCTCCCACTCCTCTATGGCCCTCCACAGACCCAAATAACCTCAGAACCCAAGAGGACCTGGCTACAGGTTAAGTTCACGTCCCCCCTCCACTTTGGTAAAAAATAATCTTTTTTTTTTTAAGGTCAAACTGGTGACTCTATCAGTGTTATTGTTTTTTTGCTGTTTTTTTCGTTTTAAGCTTTAGACCTTTAAAACCAGAGATGTTTCTGTCAAGACCTACTATGCCCTTATACGTACTGTAGCTCTCTAGGTAATCATTGTGAATCAGTTGATCCATGGAGAAAAGCAGCTTTGTGACGGCAAAATGATAAAGCGGGCTTTTTTTTTTTTTTTTACCGATATGAAGCGCATTACTGATATAAAGTGTTGCATACCAGAAAAAAGCCGCTTTTCTCTGCAGCAAAATAAGATGACTCATGTTGAAAAAGGTTGAAAAATTACAGTTGCTGAAGGAATGTAAAAAGTGGAGCTAAAGCTTTTGCAGATCTGAACACTTTTGTTAAAGGAAAAAAACTATTACCACTTTTTTGCCTCATTTTAACCTCATCTTGCACATTGAACGTTAACTCACGATAAAAAGTTTAAATAAAAGGTGCTACAATTCTGAAAACGGTCCCCCTCCAAAAACCTGCAGCATTTGGGGTACATGTGACGAAGATTACGGTGTCAGTATCTTATAATTAGGTCCCTTGCGATGGCTGTCCTGGATTACAAATGCTAAAAACTAAATAGCAGATTTATAATCATGAATACGAGTTAGATGAATTAAGAGTTAGATAAATGTATTGTCCGTTACAAAGCGACAAGTGTAACACTTTGTGTCAGTATGTGTGCGTTCCTCCAAGAGAATGGTAGCAGAGGGAGGTTAAACCGATTTCTACAGTTTATCTCTGGGGAACACAAACACACAGACACTCACAGAGTCATTACTGCACTCACACAGCACTCCAGGTAGTTTGTAACCTTTGCTCCACCCTCTTGGACTTTAAAACAAAAAGACAGATGAAAGAAATTCACACAGAACTGCAAAAAGGATGGGAGAAGAGAAAAGTACAAAAATGGATCTCTGGAGAGAAATGCTTGACTCTGTGGGCTTCAAGTTGAAACACTCCACTGGGGCTCGGCTTCCACTGGGAAACCCATTTTTACTGTTCTCAAGGCAACGACCCAATCGGACTGATAAGAGAGGGGCTGCTTTTTGGGAAACAATTTAGCTAAAACCCAAATAAATTAGGTTCAAAACTCAACATCCTAACTGTAAATCCCTTCCTTTGAAGTGTCATTGCAGCGCGTCTCGTACTCATTGAGCCAGAAGCACAAATCCAGCATCACAAATATGAGTCATGATGACTGATTACCGGACTGCAGACGGCTCGGATCAAATTGAATCTTCCGTTGCTTTGGGAGTGACAGTGTGCAGTCAAAACAGAAGCAAAAAGCCTTCTGTAATGCTACGGTCACAAATACGACGGCTGGATCTTTTTTTAAAATCATTGGCGTGGTCATGAATGTAGACGCCAGGTGTTCAGAATGGCCCGCTTTTTATATACAAATGTGTTACATAAATGTGTTTAGTCGCCGTTAAACTGCAACTTTTTCTCCAAACCTCCACGGCTGCCGCACAACGTGTAAAAATGTGAGTGTCACTCAGGGCTGAGGTGACAAAATCAATTAATCAATTTAAGATTAATAGATCAATATTCGATCCATAAAAGTGGAGATCGATCTAATGTAGGGTCTGCAACCTTAGACACTTCAAGAGCCACTCGAGTGGATTTCTTACCAGCCACAACTCAGGAGGAGCCACAAAGTCTGAATTCACCCTTTAGAAAAATAAAAACACTGATTTGCATCCATGTTAATATTACTATTTTCATATATATATAAATAAACTTTTATTTTTGTTTTTTGGCATAAATAAAACACATAAAGAAAAATTCTATACTACTTTGAACAGAGGGTTTACATGACTCCCTTTCAGAAGAAAGTCACATAGGATCATCTCAAAGCAGCAAATGTAGAAGTATGTAGTTAAAAAAAAGTTCATTTTATTTTTATTTATTTTGTGGTGCATCTCAGTCAGAAATTTATAATTCTAACAGACCAAAATTAAATCAGAGCTAATTCATTGACTTTTACTGTATTTTAGGCACACTTAAAATCCTTGAATGTATTCAAAATGAGAAAAGCTGCTGTAGAGTCAGCTGTGCCTTAAGTATTGTTGTGTTTTTATTCTTTATTAACCAAAGAGCCACAATGAAGAAGTCATAGAGCCACAGCCACATGTGGCTCTGGAACCACAGGTTGCAAACCCCTGATCTAATGCTACAGCATGATTGCTCGAATGCTAGCTTGATGCTAACATAATGGAATTTCCCATAGGACGGCTAATGCTAACGCTCGGTCAACCTAAACATACATTGATGAGTAAATTAACATCTTTATGAACTCACAGACATAAATTTTCCAAACTTGAAATATTTTTAAAGTAACAATTTGAGGTCTAAAGCACCGTTTTTGTTCATACTTTCTTCTTTTTCCGGAATAAGGTGTAATGTTACAAACAGAAACATTCTCCAGGAGAGGCAGAACAATTGTTTTTCATTTGAGAATCCATGTAATACTGTATGGTATTAACAATCTCATTAGAATTTCACTAATACATGTTACAGTATGTGAAATGTATCAGATTAATATGAAAATCTTCAAAACATATATAAGATAATTACTATATTTCTAAACAAGTGTGTGTAAACCGTGTAAACTCAAACTGGAATTGAATGGATCAAAAGATTTTAAAAAAGAAATAAAACAGAATCGAATTAAATCAATTCTGGAAAGTATTGCTGATACCCCGCCCTACTGTCACCTCCTGATTACAAATGCCGCCTTGCAGCCACCTGCCGAATTTGCAGAAAAACTTGCATTTAGGTCGGCGTTTGTGGCGTTTTCCCTAAGATCATGACAATTAAAACCCAAGTGGTCATTTTCTAACATTCCTGTTTGTGGTTATTTTGTGCAGCTCAGCAGCAAATATGTCCCAGCTGCATAAAAGTACATAAAAAGCTGCTCTGCGAGGTACAGAAATTCTCTGACCTACATGGTGCGAGACAAGGAGGTGGGAATGCTCTACTGTACTCTACATCTCATTAGTCCCACTGTTTTAGTGGTGTCAGCAAGACAGCAGCCTCGCTGACACCACCAATTTAAAGCAATTTACACCCCACTGCAAACGACCAGAGCTGCTGCATTGCTGGAAGGAGTTGCTGCAAAATCATGACAGGGAAGAATGTGCCTTTTTTTAATCTACTAGACACCTCAGGATGATCCGGCTTTTAATAGATTTATGAATTATTTTAAATTTAGAACGACTTTCTATCTGCACCATCTGAGGAAATCTAAGAGGAACTGTTTGGGAGCCTTAACAAAACGCTCTTTTGGTTATGTAATATTTTAATGAATTATTTATAGATTTGGGCTAGAAATCAGGTTGAGGTTCTTTCCCAGATTTTGACAGAACTGTTTTTTCCGCTTTTTTTGTTGAAAGAAAAACTGACCCAGTTTCTTGTGTTTTGGGAAATCCCTGGAAAAAAACTGGACTTTTTCTCATCAAGAGAGTGCAACTTTACTTTACCACGTTTAATGTTATTTGATAAAGTCATCACCTTTTTTTGCATTTTTCCACCACGAGTAAATCTATAAAAAATCTCTGTGTATGGGAAAAGGGGGCGGGGTTGCACAATGCCAGTAGTCCTGCCAAATTCCACTCTTTAAGAAGTTTATAAAGTCTTTGCTCTCTGATCGTTGCACTTGTTTTTACATATCTTTAAGTATTTGTAGTTTACTTACCACAAGGTAAGATGTTATTGTTTTTGTGTGGCTTTAGCCCAGGATGTCATTAAAAAATAGTTCTTAATTAAATTTTCTTAACTAAAGATTAAACAGCATAAATCACATTTCAGGGGACAGCAATTTTACCAAATATATAATTTCATTTTTTACATTCAAGTGTTTAATGCATGCCAAAATATCTGAACAATTTCATATGGTAAGTCCAGTGTGAACATTTAAGTGTGTACTTTTTTCTTGAACAAGACTATAAAGACAGCTCAGCACAGAGTTCTGATCCAAAAGCTGCAACTTCACTATCTTTCTTTATTTATTTTTTCCTTTTGTGATGCATCACACTGAAAAAAATGAAACATTGATGAAGTTTTGTAATTTCTTACATTTACAATAATTAGTTTCCCTCAAATTTAAATTTTGAGTTAATTCTTTACTCAACTTAAAATTTTTATTTGATAAAAACTCATATTGCAGAACCTTTGTTAATTGATACAATGTTTCACTTTTTACAGTGCAGGAACATCAGAAAAACACAATTATGCAGAGATTACAACACAATCCTAAATACCTACAATACTACATATACAAGGTACAAATGACCCTGCAGTAGGGCATTCACAATTAATACAATACAAGACAAGCAAAAAAAGATGCAACATAAAATTAGTTACCTTTAACATAACTCTC
The DNA here is from genome assembly GCF_002922805.2 of Oryzias melastigma. Lineage (NCBI taxonomy): Eukaryota > Metazoa > Chordata > Actinopteri > Beloniformes > Adrianichthyidae > Oryzias > Oryzias melastigma. The sequence goes on from NC_050533.1 coordinate 20,001,249, forward strand.
TGTCAACATGGGATTTTCTTCAGTCTCTGTTTTTTATAGCAAAATGCTATTAAAAACCCATAGATATCTTTAAAGTCCCACTCTGATCATCTTTTCATCTATTTTAAAGGTGTTCCCAGTTATCCTTTTAATTATGATTATACCATTTTTAGCCAAAATTTAAAAAAAACTTTGTGATTTTCTATAATTTCTGCAAAGTGGCAGTACTTAATTAAAAATGTACCTCTAAGTTGTGGGCGTGACTACTGGCATTGTGGAACCCCGCCCCCTTTTCCCATACCGTTGATGAGAGCTTGACGCAGGGAGCTGTTCTATTTTTTTTTTTAAATCTACTTTTTTAAATGACATTTTTCCGTATTCACAATTATTTGAATAAATAAATATTCAAAAATGCAGTTTTAGATTTAATTTTCTTCCTATTTGTCCACCATCATCACAAAAATACTATGAGAAAATGGTAAAAACACAATTTTTGTCATAGTGGGTAAAGACGTTTTTACTAATAAACCCCTGAAAAATGAATGAAACCCTCTCAAACTAACTTCTCCAGTTAACTTTCTCATGCTGTGCATTCCTGCAGACCTTTAGGTTGAAAGGTTGTGCTTTAGCTTCTAACTCATCTTCTTCTAAAGTTTTATAGGGTCATTTTTTCACGTTCTCAATGAGAACCTAAAGGCACTGTAAATGTCAACTGAGAATGTAACTTTTTAGTATTCAGGCTCAGTCAAAGTATATCATGACGAAAGACTTGTGAGGGCTCTGAGTGCAGTTGTCATGATTACCCATAACGGCTAAAACTGTCTTTTATTCCTGGTGGCAAAAAGTTTATTACTGCAGTAAAAGTGGGGCGTTTTCACATAAAGATCTATGGAGACTAACTTGCATTTTGACAGCAGTTTTTTGGCATGTCCGCTATTTTTTTATGAGTGTCCTTCAGAAGATCTTTGTGAATAAGAAGCAGTATTTTAAGGCAACTGCGCTGCCTTGAGGAGGTGGTTTGCCTGCTAGACATAAAAAAGCAGATACCCAATGGTCGCTCAAACAATTTGTTTTTTTAACTCAATTTCATGGCTCAGTCACTTGCAACTGTGCTTTCTGTATTTTTATGGGATCCACCAGGGTCCTTCTTGCAGATTTGGACTTTTGCTGATCTCTAATATAATTTAAAATGTGGGTGCATCAGCTTTCCAGCTTTTTCATGCACAAAAACATCTTTCAGTGTAGAGGAGCATGAAAAAAAATTTCAATCATCCTAAATCATGAATGGAAACGATGATTTTTTTTTTATAAGGATATAACTTGGACTACAAAAGCTCTCTGAAACTAATCGATAAACAGCATAAAATGGGAATAAAAAGGTGAAACCTGGTAGTCCAACGAAGTCTTGTGTTACGTTCACACTGAGCATGTGGTACAATAAAGATCCATTTGAATCCACTTTTAGCATATTGTGTTGAAGAGACAGCGCAAAATGTTGATTTGCTTGTTGACTCAAATCGCACAATTTTTTTTCTTTCACAGCTCTATTCGGTATATGAATAAACCGCAAACCACAAATATTCATTTTTCCTCCCTGATCACTTTTTAACAGTTAGCACTACTGTAGATTCAAAATGATGCTGCCCATACATCACTAACAAATCTGAGTCCCTGATTGGTCAGAGTGAAACTGGTTGTACTTTTAATGCACGATCAATGGCTGGGCTTTTTTTATACATAAAGCCCCAAAACAGACTTAAAAACTTGCTTACATGAGAATTTTGAACGCATGCATAAACCTGCGTTAACAGACTTTTCATTAGAGATGGTCGTTTGAACGTGCATCGTTGAGGGCGCTTGAGAACGTGGCATGAAATAGATGCAAAGTCGTGAAAAGTTAAGTAAATAGCAAAGAATAATAAATCGAGTTCTGTTTTTTTTTTTATTTGATAGAAAATGTAGCTATATACTGTATAGGAAAATAATTTATATCTAAAAATGTTCAATTTAAGGTTCATTTTTTAAAAAAATCCAAAAGTTTTAATAATTAGACTTTTTACCTTTGAAATCGTTTATTTCAGTTTTTTTGTTTTTGTTGTTTTGTCCATCTTGGCTGGCTCCCACCTTCCCCCATCAGTGAATTGGATAGGCACCAGCTCTCCCAACAGTCATTAAATAGGTTTCGTTGGATTTTATGTGTCTGTCCATGCTTTAAAACTTGGAATAGTCTGGGGTTTGAACGAAAACAACATGAAAACGTTTCTAAAGCTGAAAATAGTTACAAACACAACACAACAAAATATGATAAATAATGGCATTTAAAAAGACAACTCTGTGGGCTGTAAAACTCTGGTAAAAACATCATAAAAGTTACCATGGGTAGTCGTACAGTCATATGAAAGCCTATATATTTTTCCACACACTTTGATAAATACACATTTAACTTTAATTTGAAAACTTTCTATGAAATTTGATTTCGAAACAATGTCATTTCTGCTAATATTTAAGTTTAGCAACTTTACACTTAAAAGAATTTAAAGAATTTTACTGACACTTTTTGTTCTCCTTTGTAAACATGTTCAGTTTACTTTTTTACTATTACTAATATTTGATCTAAAGAATGAATCAAAATGTTCTTCCACGTGTCCTGAAGCAGGTGAATAGGGAAGTCTCTGAGACCGACAGCGAGGACTGAGGAGGTTTGTTCAGCAAGGAGGGAAAAAGAAACGAGAGCATCCTGATTCCTCATTTAAATATCACAGACTGGTGTGAGATCAGAGTCCACATCTCCGCTCTTCATGGTTTGTTTAGAAACTTGCAGTTTGGACAGACAGGTTCAGGGATTTTGTTTGCATAAATGTCAGACTTAAATAAACTTGAAAGCCAACACTGCATCGTTATTGATGCGTGTCATGCTGATTCCTTCAGTAACCGTGTCTTCTCTCTAAGCTTACAGGAACAAACGTCTCTCAGCACAGGCTGTACAGCAGATGCTCCACTTAGAAAGACCTGACAAGGGTTTTGTTTTTATAAACTTTGACATCATTTCTGTTTTCCTGGCAGATGGCAGGTTTTTTTTTACATTCTACCTTTACGTCTGCTAAAGTTCTTCCTCCTGCTCTTTCCTTGTTCCACCTTTAAACTGAATCTGGGTTATATGTACCGAATAACAACAGGACAAGGGCCAGACTGTCAAGAGTCTAGTTTTTCTATAAATGACAGAATCTTCTAACACAGTTAACAACATTTCAGCCAATGCTGACAAGTCAATTTTTCCAAGTTTAGATGAAGCACAAGGTCTCTCATAGTCCACACAAGTGCTTAAAGACACACAAAAATTGTATTTTATGTGGTTTTAACATGTTCTTGTTGCATGTTTCTGATGATGGAAGACATATATAAAGAACATTAAGATTAAAATTGTTTTTTTTTATATTTCTTTTGTCAAATTGATGTTAATCAGGAGCAGATAAAATAATACCATTTGAAAAAAATCATATTTGTGATGTAGAGCTCTCAACTACAGGAAGGGGAAGGAGAGCAGGCTTACTCCACGCCCACAATTCAATAATACTCTTCAACTGTTTGCGCAATTATTGTAATTCCAGCATATCCTGAAGCTGGAGATCCATTGGAATTACAATATTTGCATAAACCATCAAGAGTTTTGGTAGTTCGAAGAGCGTTTGTGATTACCTGTGTCCCAGCAACAGCTCTGCTTTAAAGGGTTAATTATCACATGAAGTCTCTGTGGAGCTTTAAATGATAGATTTCTTGTGTCCACGCCAAATGAGACAGTGATGTAAGACTACAGCTACTGTCACTTTACTTGACACATAGGGTCAGCACATATTCTCTCTCTGTAAGATTTTGTAAATATGTGATACATTTTTTTATTTTTATTTTATTTTTTGAACTGTGCACACTTACAATAACCTGCTCTTCTATCTCCATCTTTAATGCTGCAACATTGAAATTTCTTTTTCTGTGACTACAATGCATGTTCTACAAATAACACCTCATTTAGATTTGCACAGATACATATATCCACAATAAACTTCTGATTTAACAGTTTTTTTTCCTTCAGTTTAAAGCTCATATGCTTGCAAAGTTGGAATAGTTTAACCTAAAAGCCACAGAGAAATTAAAAGGCAGAAGTAATTTTCCTTTTGCCTATCAGTGTTTCTGTTCTTTAAAGAAACAAACATGAACCTCAGGCCAGCAAGTTAATTGAAAAAACAGCCATCAGTCTGCTCGTGGTCACGTTAGTCAAGGTAGATTGACTATTATGTAGAGATCAGCAGAAGCAGGGCTTCCCCTAAAATGTGCTCATAGTAGAAACAGTAAATGAACACATCAGGGCTGGTAAATGTTTTAACTTAACTCAAGCAGTTTATTAAGGCAACACTCAAAATGCAAGAAACACCAGGATGAATTCATCATTTTTGTCACAATCCAAGTAATATCTTTGAACCCAAATGCTCTTAACTTTAATTTATTAATGAGTCATTTGACGAACCAACTAATCCCCATCCATCCATTCTCTTAAATCCCTTTTGGGGTCACGGGGTTGCTGGAGCCTGTTCTGACTATTGTTTGCTGAAGGCAAAGTACACCCTAGATAGGTCACCCAAATACCCCACAGAACACTCATACATGCACACCTAGGGGCACTTTAGAGTCACTGAAGGCCGTGACACACTGACGCTGCGTATAATTTGCTCATTGTCCACATGTGTGAATTTGGTCTTCTGTGATATTAAATCCATACGTAATTCATGTGTTTCTTGCGTTCATCACTCGGCCATGTGCGCAGATGTCTGTGGTGGTTCGGTTTTGAGCTGTTCAAAATTTTTGGTCATCTAAGAATTATGCAGGTTATCCATATTTTATGTAGTTTATCCGCAATTATTAAGTAAATTTTACACAAGTGTACAGGATTTTTGCGAGATTCATACACAAATTTGTGACCTTCCATGACCGTTCCACGTATATCCATGTGCAGTAATGGACTTCTCCTGACCATGTATAACTTTAATATCGCGTATACAGCACACATATCACATTAAAATTACATAATTGATGCACAAATTAATAATGAACTGCAAATAAACAGCACATGACTTGCGTATGGCGGGACAGATATTTCAATAAGCTGATCTTATTCTCCAGCAGTACTGAGTGGGAGTCTCAGAAACAAATCTTGTGGCTCTTAAACTGCACACAAAGGTCAAGCTTGTTAAATGTCAAAGCATTAGAATGTAGTGAAATAAGTCAAAGAATGAAGGATACAATGTATAATTTCCATCACAGGTTGGACTCTTCTGGGCAAGGGGGGAGTGCCGGATATTGGCCCCATGGAGGCACGCTGCAAGGTATGGCGTTCGCGGATGTAACCCTGGAGGACAGCCCCTTCTCACAGATCTACCCAGGTGCGGCTCCTGCTGGAGGCCCCCCCAGCAGGGCTGCCTCACCTGGCAGGTGCTGAGCATGGTACTGACACAATATGATTTCTAAATGTCAAAGTAGAGAAATTCGATGGTTAACGTGTTCTTTGCATGGTTTGCTTTGTGAATTTAACATGGTTCCTTTGTGATACATCTGTGAAAAAATTCACATAAACTTTTCTCACTTTTTGTAAGATTTTACACGTTTTCATCTGTGCAATTAAGAAGCCTTAAGAAGCAAGAAGTCTTTGGACTGTGGGAGGGAACTGGTGAAAACCCACACATGCACAGCAGGCAAACAGAAAGGTCCCAGCTGAGATTCAAACCAGGACCCAACCAATGACATCAACGACTGAGCAAAGGAAAGGTCACAGTGTAGAGGAAGGAATAAGACTAAAACGTCCAGTAAAGTGACGTTCAGACAGGATCTTAAAGGTACACAGTTTACCTCTCTATTTAGCACCTTTTATTTTTCTTACAATCTACTGTATTCTGCATCCTGATTGGCCGCTGACCTTGCCAATCAATCTCCTCCTACAGTCTTCTGTACAGAATGCATAATTTTGGCCTTAATCACTAGAAATGTATTTTCGTTCTATAATACATATTTTTCTGGAATCGTTTAAACTTTGGAGGGTAAGTGTATACAATGTGTATCCAATTGCCATAAATAGAGACCAATGAATAAGCTTTAGATTAAACCCTTAAAACTGTACAATGTGGTCTCTTTTAGTGTTTCTATGCAATCAAGAACCTTTAAGCTGAGTTGTGTTATGCTGCCAACCCACCCATGTTTTATCAAACAATAAGCAGTAATTAATTAAAAAGAACATTTCTCTTTAAGGGCAAGGTCACTTGAAAAGCATGCTATTCTTTTTATGCTGCTGCACAAAGGGGTGTTTTTGTGAGGAATAACTCATGTTAACAAGACAATTCAAAAAAGACCTTTGTGGTTTCAAGGGGTCAAGGATTTAGTGAGTCAATAAATACAAGTGAGATGGAGTGGATGTGTGTGGGCATGGAAGTGTGAGAGCAGAACATAGATCTCACATTTCATGTAGATGTACCACAATTGATTTTATTATCCCAGTAGAGTGGATCAGTTGTAAATGAGCATTTACTGGCACGCCATCACTGACACACCCCGGCTCTTCATTCAATCATCTATAGTGTTCATAATCCCACCCAAAAAGAAAAAAAAAACACATTTACCAGCAGCACAGTCTATCTACAGTGTATTCATATAATTTTTATGGCAAACGTAATGATCATCAGGTGCTCGATCAAAGTTATGTCATCTCTAACCTTGTCTGTTATTCTAAGCCATGGGAACATTTATATTTCTGTGCTGCAGGAGCACAGAGTCCATTAAAAAAGATGAAGTGGGGCTTGATGAGAAAGAATTACAAGCACGGGTGATGTCGTTTTCAGCTTATCGACAAAACTCACACACGCGCAAAGTTATACAGTTTATCCTCCATCCTCTTTTCAGTGACGTCTGATTTTAAAAACAGTTTGAACTTTTTCAGTCTGTAAAAATGTACTCTGCTGCAACTGTCAATTTAAGACCCACTCTGGTAAAAATTGTAATTTGGGTGCATTTTTGAGTAGTTCTTTATTTAAATTGTTATGAATCCAGAGCAGATGAAAAAAGGCTGTATTTGTGACATCCCAGCCAGCAAGGCTAGGTGGGCCGCATATAGCTTAAAAGTGGGCAGAAAATGTGGGCCCGATTGAGTTTGTCCACAGTTTCTGTGTTGGCCCCACCTGTGTTCGCCCACATTGGCTTAAGTGGGTGCTCAGTGGGTTGGCACGCTACGCTAGCCAGCCTCCTGGTGGACAGCGGAGCTCACTAGATTGCTAAAGCGGAGCTCGCTAACTCACTGTAGCGGAGCTTGCTAGCTTGCAAGAATGAAGCTCACTACAGTGGGGCTTGCTAGCTCATGCAGCAGAGCTCGCTAACTCGCAAAAACAAAGCTTACAAGAGCGAAGCTCGCTAGCATGCTACAATGGAGCTCATGACAATGAAGCTCGCTAGCACGGTATAGCAGAGCTAGCTACAATGAAGCTTGCTACAGCAGAGCTCGCTAGCTCAAAACAGCAGAGATCGCTAGCTTGCTACAACAAAGCTTGCTACAGCGGAGCTCGCTAGCTGGCTACAACATGCACAAATCAGGGTGATATTATTTTCTCTCCATAGAATATGAAAAAAAAATCAAACATGACAGTAAACTCACAAAAGCCCTAGAATAAAGTTTTACCCTGGACAGGTCGCCAGTCTGTCGCAGGGGCTAGAAATTAGCTTTTTTCTTTCAACATCCTGTATTTTTTACTCCTGTAGGTTGGGCTGGATTAAACCATCTGGCGGGCCGGATGTTGCCAGCCGGCCGGATGTTCAACACCCCTGGCGTAAACAGATATATGATGAGAAGGGGGGCGGGGTTGCTCCTTGCCAACAGTCCTGTGACCTGTCCACAACTCAAAAGTGAATTTCTAATGGACTTCTGCTGCTCTGATTATGTGCTCGCAACGACACTGAATTTTAGATTTTGTCAAAAAACGCCAAAATGCCACTGGGAACACTTTTACATACATCAAAAGATGATCGGAGTGGGTTCTTCACAGATGTTTCAGATATTCTGCAGATATTTCATTTAAAAAATCTACACAAATCCTTCTTTCTGAGCAGAATCCTGTCTACAAATACATTATCAACTAAAAATTACTGCAAACTAAATAAAAACAATGGAATATCATTCACATTTGAATGTAATTAAATAAATACCTTTACGCTTCAGGCCTTGATGGCGGAGGATGGCTTAATGACGATGGAGGTCATGGAAATGACAAGCAGAAAACCTTGCTCCAAGAAAACTTTTATACGATGCAGCTGAAAATGATTATACTTCAGAGCATTCCACCTAAAAGAAGAAACCATACTTGAATGTTTTAGTAAAATCCACATAGATTTTAAACAAAACGTACTCCACCTTTTCATCACTTTAACACAAAGTGCTCTAATTGTTCTCGTGGTTTTGCCTACATGCATCACTGAATGCAAACTTGCACTCTTTGTTGTAGAAAGACAATTTTATGCATCTTGATTCTGTGGAATTGATGCTGACTTAGAGGGAAAAATCTTATAAAAATCAGTTTGTGTGTGGGATGCTCTGCAGTCCCTGATGCACAGATGTTTCCAGATAACAAACCAACATCTTGAGCCTCTGTGAATAGAAATACCAACCCCACCCCCCCCCATTATTTTTTTAACAAAATATGTGAATAAATTGTGTTACAGTCAAAAATTGCCTTAGCATGCCATTATGGATTCATTGCAGATGCCTGTCAGTCATGAAAAAACATAAATTAAATTTACAGTCTTGGGAAATCTGTGATGTTTGCTTTTTTTTAATTCATCAAAGACATGATATACTGACAAAAGAATGCGATTATGCCCTTAAAGATCCTAAAAATTGCTGAAAACAGTTGAACTAAACTTATTCATGATGCAAATACCTTTTGCCACAAAAACACCAGAATAAAAACAAAAGAAAACGTTTCAGTTCTTCTGTTTGGTGGTCATGCAGATGCTACAAAGTGAACTTTAAGTTCTATCACTTTAAGCAAGACGTCCTCTCCCCACCCTCTTTTGAGTTCTGAACCTTAAATGAGTAAATACTGCTCAAAAAAATCCCTGAAAAAGAGACAAATAGTATTAGAAAATGTGTTCCTAAATTACAACTTTTTCTTACAGGAAACAAAAAATGAGAATTAATTGTTCAGTTAAAATAATAAAAGTTGTCATATGTCTTGACTCGTATTTTTCTGTTTGAAACAATATTTATTCAAGTTGCTTCTACATGTAACATTATGCTCAAAGAATCAGATTAAAATGTATTGATCTTGAAGAGAAATTGCTTTAAATACGTGTATATTATTTTTTTTTGACAGATTGCACCTGGAGAGTTTTCAGTGAGTTGACTTTTCATCTTTCGGGCATCTTTTTTACATTGTAAAAGGTAAAAAAATTATTTCTTTTGTGAAGACTATTAATCCAAGAAAAAATTCAAGTTGTTTTGATTAAATTACTTTTTTTTATTTCTACCTCACTTTTATATCTTCTAAATTTGTTTTTCATCATTTCTGTTTCTGTTGCTCGACATAAGAAACATGGAGGTCTGCCGCCATCTGGTGTTCTCTAGTGGAACTGTAGGCAGTAAGACAATAACTCCACATAAAACATTTTTGATATCCATGGAAACTGGGAGCTGACCAAAACTTCATAGTCTTTTCAGAAGAAGTTGGTCATTTTTCACGAGTTCAATATTTCTTATATTAATTCTCTAATACCTGTCCCAATTAAAAATAGATGTAATAAAAGAACCATGTGATCCAATCAGGGGCATTTTTAGCACATAATCAAATGTGTTGTCATAATAATATATTATTTTAATCATATTTGATTATGTGAGCATTAAATCCTATTTAAGCTATGCTAGAACACTGTGGTGCAGAAAATTACTAAAGGTTTAATCTAAGAAATGTGATCTTTTGTATTGAATCTTTTTGCTCAGCATTATAAAAAGTAAGGCTTGCAGGGGTGTTGTGCAATGCAAGCACATAGTCTGATGGAGGACGCAAACCTGATGAGTAAGCAGGAGAGGAAACTAACACACCTGTGAGGAGTCAAAGCTCAAAATCTCTAAGGATAATGTTGATCACTGGGTTGCAAATGCAATGAGAGATTTTAGAATAAACTTTCATAAGCAAGAAAATGTGTTTTCTTTTTATGTCTTTGCCATTATTTGGTTTTGTAATTGTAATTTGAGAAAAATCAAATTTCCTTTTTTTAAGGTAATATGTTATGTTATATATATATATATATATATATATATATATATATATATATATATATATATATATATATATCCATATGGATATAGTTTACCTTTGAAAATTTTAAGAATAGCAGGATATTGGCCCCTTGAATCACCAGTCATAGTTACAAATATGTTAGTTTTTTTAAGTAGAGAAATTATTTTAGGGATTCACAGAAGAAAATGTAGAAGTTAAAAGGTAGAGGAAAAAAAAGCCAACTATGAGCATTTTTGGCTCAAATATGCTTAGATTGTAATAAATATAGGGAAGGTATAAATATTAAAACCGCGACCCCGAAAGCGAAGAAGCGGATAAGAAGATGGATGGATGGATAAATATTAAAAACACATAAAACTCATGTTTTCATCAACTACTGAGTAAAAAAATTGAAAAAAAATATAAAGCTCTCTGCTATGCCTAAAAGGAAGGAACATGTGTTTTTTTTCTCATCGGATGTATTTCACTTTTCTTTTTTGAATTTTTTTTAAGAAAGTCCAAATAAAATCTTTATCATGAGGGTGGAGACAAAAGGATGTTAAACTTCAGCTATTATTTCTGAAAAAAAAATATTAAGAAACTTTTTTGCACAGTCGTCCAGGTCCAAAAATAAAGTAATTACTGTACCCTGAACTTGTAAAACATGCATTTTACCTTCTGCTTTCTGAACAGTATTTGAAAATGAAAAGAAGAAACAGCAAGAACAAGAACAGGGGTGAATGTTAGAGCACGACAGCTATGATTGAAAAAGAAAAATGCTCATAAAATTGGATTAATTCCTGAACAAAAGTAAAAGTCTTGGAGGTAATGAGGAGTAATAAATAATGTTAAAGGAAGAACAAACACATTAAGAAAAAAAAAAAAAAATCATAGACATATTCAATCCTAATGACTATTAATTAAACAAAGATATGGTTTGACCAAACCTGTTCTATGAATTCTGATAGTTAAGCTCTAGTCCTTTCTGAACCTGTATTTATCATTTTTGTGTCCCTTTTTCCGCCTTTTTTGTCAACGTTATCAATTTGTTCTTCCCCTTTCTTAATTGAATCGATCTCATGAATTAAATTATCATGGATCCTATCACGCATCCTTCCCATCATTAAAACATGAAGAAAAAATAGCCTTTTTTCAAAATATTAAATAGTTTATGTGATGGAGATTTTACTTTTGACAGAGGTTCACATGATTTTCTTTCCAAATAAAAGGACCTCTGTCTCATATCGGGTCATCTCAATGCAGCAAATGTTGTAATATAGTGTAATGGGAGCAGTGATTAAAAAAACTGTTTAGCGTTTGTGGTGCATCTCAGCCAGAAATCAGTCAATTTAACCGACCAAAATTAAATTAGAAATAATTTAGTGATCCTCATTGTACTTTTTGAACCATGAGTCAATCGTAAAATCCTTAAAATTGGTTGAAAAAGAGAAAATCTGGTTTATAAACCGGTGTTGCTCAATTCTGGATTTGATTTTGTGCGTAACACAACACTCAAAAATCTGTCAAAATGGTTTAGATTGATCTGAAATACATATTTTCCTTGTGAATTAATTGAATTTTGTTGTGTTTAATGTACTTTTTATTACTGACAATGGTTTCAGACGGGCCATATGTTGTAAACAGGCCGGGATAGGAGAAACCCATGCAAATAAGAGGACCAGGAAATGTATATGGAGGTAAAAAAAACTTTGTAATTTTACACTGTTAATAGCCAATATTTGGATGTTTTGTTCTTGTTTTGATCGCTGGATGTATGAGATTAATTTGAACTTGTGGAGGAGTGTCGTCCTTGAAACCACATACCAAACTAAAGATCACGTGTTGACTCTTGATTCTCTTCAGAGGCTGAACATGCTGCCCTCGTGTGGATTAGAGCGGTATGGCAAAAATATGGCTTTCCGGGCGAAACCATTTGGGGATGTGTTTAATTGGAAAAAATCATAAAGTCAAAGACATGTTTTGGGTAAAATGAAAGATATGTTTATAATGTTTGGTGGAGAAATGTAAATTCCTGCCTCACTGTAAGTGTTGTGTGTGGTCTATGCATAGACTGTCAATGGGTCTATGTCGGGTGTTTTTCTCTCCCCCCTGTGATTTCAGATGAAATGGAATGTTCCAATAGTATTGAAGGCTAAGCTGAAAAACGTTTGTTTTCAACCAAGAGAAGGAAGCGTCTCTAAGCTTCGCCGCAGCCCCGTTGTTAAAAAAGAACGGTTTGAATAGTTGTTTTAAAAATTGGTAGACTTTTGACAATTCTTTCTTAGCTCGCCATGGCTCTGTGTGGGGGTGTCGGAGCCATGGCTTTGCCCAGCGAGCTTATCGTGCACATATTTTCCTTTCTGTCCGACCGAGACAAGCTCCGGGCCTCGGCTGTGTGCTCGCGATGGAGGGAGTGTCTGTTTTACCCCGCGTTGTGGACCGAGCTCAAGCTACGGATAGGCGGCGGCTGCGGTGGTTCAAACTCCGACGAAAGCCCGAAATTGGAGTTTCTCATGAGGAAGTTTGGGTCCTTCGTGCGGGAGCTGCAGCTGGAAATCGCACCGGTGGAAGGCAACCTCAGCTCCTTGAGCAACGACCCGACCTCCGCCAGGATGGAGCAGCCTCAAGATGCCGACGGCAACCCGCAGCTGTCGGAGAGGTGGAAGAACGCTACGTCCACCTACTTAGACCAGGTTCTGTGTGTTCTCACCAGCATTCGAAACAATAGGTAAGCCACGTATGGAACATATTCGAGTGATTCATTTATTTTTATAAAGTGTCCTTTAATTGTTGAATATTGACTGCGCCTATAGAAGCTAGCTACTACTTAGCTAGCTAGCTAGCATGGTTAGCTAAAAACAAGTCTTAGCATTAGGAGTTATGTAATCGTTTGTGGTCTCTACGATAGAGCTGCTGTTAGTGTTATGTCTGGAGACAATAAATACATATGACCGCGTCTTGGCACGAGTCTTTCCGCCATTAGATAACGGTATAAGCTGTGCATTCTTCTGTGTCAGGTCAAACGTTTGTTTGCGTTTCTTTTGTTTATATTTTCATGTTGCACTTGTGTCCTCACCTACACAATGCAGCGCTGGTGGCGGCCAGAGAAGCCTTTGTCAGCTGGGACTTGCTGATATCAGCACCCATACATTTTTTCTGTCTATTGTTTTTTATTGAGATTTTAAGATGTTATCACTTCTAAAAAGCCCGTGGATTTTGTAGTTTTCTATATTGGGAATGTCATTAGTAAAAAAAAAAAAAACAAACTTTATTGTTCTCCGATTGTTATACTTCCTATTCACTAACAATACGATTTTTTAAAAAGGCATAAGGCATATTTTTCTGTATAGATCTAGATCTCAATAGCATTTTACAGATAAAGGACCTACTTTCTACTTATGGAAAGTTTTGTTTGCATGTGAACTTCCTGTTTTATTAAAGGCTTTCTCAAAGATCTAAAGTTGTTAAACTGCCACATTTTTGAACATTTTTAAAACTGTTGATTATTATTCATATTATTTTAGTTAAACAGATATTTATGTTTCTGTTTCCATTTCCCCTTTTCCTGTTCTTTCAGCTTCCCTCTTTTGTGACTCATCCGTTGTAGTTTTGACCTTCTCTAACATTCTCCACTTCTCTGCTCCGCTTTGTCGTGTTGAAATGCTCTAAAATGCTCCTCTGCTCATCCCAGTCAGATGCTTTCAGTGGTTATCTTTGCTCTGCTGAGAGATTTCCAATTTTTCCACTTAACTTTATTTAAGTTTTCATTTAAAAATCAACATGAATCTGACAAATTAACCAAATTATGACTGGTTTTGCATCACATCAATACAAACATTAAATAGTTCATTTGTAAAGACCCACTCTGATGAAAATTGTGTTTTTGGTGTGTTTAGCATATTCCTGTGGTATTTTTCTGATGCTGGAGGACATGTATAAAGAAAATTAGGTCTAAAATTACATTTCTGAGTGTTTCCTTTTTTTTTCCAAATTATTGATAAAAAAGGAAATACTCAGATGTAGGGCTGTAAAGGAGTATCTGGTTGCTCGGATACTCGCAATCTGCCCCCGAAAAATTGAGTCTAAATATTTGCAAATAAATATAGTAGAGTATAGTAACATTATCTGGGGATGATGTATTTTTTGCTCTGAAATGCAAAATAATGTTGGATTTTAAGTTTATGAACTTAAAGTTGAAAGAGCAGCGCTACTATCACCGGAAGTAAATAAATCTTTGTGTCTGTGAAGCTTCTGGTGATACATGGTGGTGATTTAATACCAATAATTTGAATTTTCGTACAACCAGTAAAAAGACATACTCATAGAAACAAACATATTAAAAAATCAAGAACTGTGGTTTGATTTTTGAATCGTTGAGCTTGATCCGTGAATCGAATCGGATCGCCACTTAAGCAACGATCCACAGCCCTAACCAGATGCATTGGAAAAAGCTTACAAGTGTAACATAGACGCTACTACGGGAAGCCACAAGCTCCCTGCTCCTCTTATGCATCCACTTGTAGATGACTAGATCGATGTATGTTTTTGTTTTCTTAATCTGAGCTTGGATCTGGCTCAAACCTGTGCAGGTGAAAAGCTCCAATTGTTGCACCTGTAATGTTTGTTTGGTGCTGTATGCTAGTGGTAGAGTGCTTAACCTTTATGCTATTGTATGGGGTCCAGATGACCCAAGCCTTACATTGTTGTTATCCGTCCAGGGACAAGTATGGATGAAGTTTGAGAGGTTTGAAAACTAGTGAAAATTAAAAATGAACTTTTGACATAGTGCGCGTCACCCCCCACTGATTTTTGATTTTGGCCGAAAAAAGGTTTAATCATAATTAAATTGCCACTTGGAACGCATTTACAATCAAAAGATGATTGAAGTGGGGCTTTAAGCACGGCAGTTGCCCTAAAAACTAACCTATCATCACCAGACTTTAAAAATATTTTTTTAAAGCTAGAATATTTGTTTGGTTGTTCAACTGATTAAAACGTAATTAACTTGTTTTCTTATAGTCAACGTCTCCATAAATACTGAAAAATTAAAGAATAGACAACTCTTTCAATGGCTCCATTGGTTAGTAAGTCGATTCATTTGAACTGCAGAGCGTGGGAGCCGGCGTTCACACAGGAAGTGGGTGCATTAGACCCAATATTCACTTTGTTTGTATGTAAAGATGTGCACACTACATCTTTGTAGCTGCGTATGATGGCTTCCTCTCACTTACACCGGCCATCGTTTGAACATAGTTGAAATCGTTTGTGTGCACGGTTGGTTTTATTGTTGTGGTTCTGCATGCTTTTACTGCAATGACTTCCGAACACATCAACTTATAGCGTATTGCCTGCCGCTGCTGCTTGATCTATTTTGGGCATCAGGACATAAAGTGCTCAAAGGCGGCAGTGCAGCAAAGTGCAGGAGAGCCAGAATTATTTGCATGATAAAAAGCACCTTAGCAACATAAAGCACAGTGTCCAACTAAGAATGACTGCAATCTGTATGAAAGATTTTCCTCTTTTTCCATTAATAGTTTTTTTTTTAAAACACTAATTTAAGCTACTTTATTATTTGATGACCATCATTGACATGTTCTTTTTCAGGACAAACTAATATGGAGAGAAAATGGACTCATTCGATTTGTGTGTATGTGTGTAATTCTTGATTTGTTACTCGTACAATACATTTTAGGTATAACTGCGTGCACACATTCACATGTACAAAAATTACAACATACAAAAATAGATAAATAAAAGATACAAATTTAAATTACAGCAGCTCAAAACTAACTACACAAACAAATCTATAAAAAGAATACACACCAATCACTTGATACACTCAAACAAAACTGCATTTCCGTTCAAATCAGATATGAGACTCTTTTTCACATCTCCAGATTTGTGTTTAAATGATCAGCCACTTTGAAATTAGATTGTGAATTATTTGGTGAAAGCTCGACATTTTCCCCCTTTATTAAACAGATATGCCCCAATAATTCATGAAAAAAAGTTGAATATCCCTACATCCTGCTCTGCTTTTGCTGTATAAGGGGATGCTGCAGTAAGTGAGCGATGAGTACTGGAAGCCTTAAAAAGGTGCTGAGTATTTTATAGATGGCAGCACCCATTATGCTCTCTGGATGTTGACGAGGACCTTGCATCACCTGTTATCTGTGACTGGGAACCAGCACTCACGGAAGAGCTTCATGGTGAAGGTGCTGGCAGGGAAAGAGTGATGAGAATTGAGAAACTTTGGTGAGAAAATGTTAAATTTTCACCAGATATTCACAATCTTAAGTGCAAAGTGGCTGATAAGAAAACTCTGATGACCCAACATTCTAGCATCATTTAAACGCATCACAGACAGATCTGAAGACATGAAGAGTCTCACATCTGATTTTAGCGGAAATGCGGTTTTGTGTGCATATCAAGTGATTGATGCATACTAAAGATTTGAATGTGTAGTTAATGTTAGACTACTGTAATTTAAAGTTGTGCATGTGTAAATTTGGTCATGTATGATGTAATTTCTGTACATGTGAATACCCATAAAATGTATTGTATGAGTTACAAATCATGAATTACGCACACACAAATTGGATGTGACTATTTTCTCTCCATAAACAAATGTTCAAGGACTAAACATCCCTGTATGTGATGCATAAAAAATTATATGTCACACGATTTCTGTAAACCTTGTTTTTCATTTTCTAATAAAAGTACTAACATTTTAAGCACTTGTTTCTTTTTTTTCTAGACACTTGCAGAACCTCAGTCTATATGGAGACACCTTTATTCTCCAACAGGAGGGACTGCTGGACAGCTCAAACCTGCATCAAATTCACCTGGGAGACAAAAAGATCAACGAGTAAGGAACCACAAAAGCTTCTTTATGCCGTTAATAACTGGTCTGTTTTGTTTGGTCTTATTTGTCATGGATGGATTTTTTGTAAAATTGTTAAAACCAGCAAACATAACACGTTAACTAATTTTGCTCAATTTTTCTAGTGGTTTATGGGTTTATTTTTCTTTTGGAAACCAGAGCTTTATTAAAAAAGGTTGTTACTTAAAAAATGAATCCAAATGTACAATTATTCTTTGATGTTTTATGATATAAAATGACTTTAAAATCCTCTCAAATCTCGTTTTCTTCCTTAACTGCCTAAAAGTTTCAAGGTTTAGCTCCACAAGCTAATTTAAATAATGTAATATGATGTCTAATGGGTCAGATTCTTGTTCAAGTGTGGAACTAAACTTTGTCTCAAGTATTTTGGTGGGTACCCTCAATCAACTAAACCAAGAGCTGCTTTTCAACTAGAAAGAGTAAAGAAGTCATTGATAACCAGGCAGAACACTTAGATGCTTCTAATCTTCCCCTTTTCACTATATGAAAACACAGAGGACAAAAAGATTTGCGAAGCAGATAATCCGGTTTGGTAAAACCTCATCTAACAAATAATTGGAAGACTTTCTGGGTGGTTTGCAGGAAAGAGACTAACTTTGTTTTCTTCATTGTTCCTTTATGTGATCTAGCTTTATGATTCACTTCTTTTTTTATTTGTAATTCAAACAAAAGATTGAGTGGCTGCGACTCTACAGCCAGCCATTATGTTGAAGAATAAATAAGAAACTGGTGTCATCAAAGAAGCTGCCAAACCCATTGAAATCTGGACAACTGTAAACAGAAAAGAGCCATTATGAACTGTGGTGTAAGGGTGGGGAAGCAGAAATGATCATTTGCTAATTGTTTGCTAATTTAACACAACCATTGTGACTCACAACTGACAAAATCCTCTTATTATTTTTAAGTTAAAGGATTTCTCCACATTGTTCTGGCTCATCTAGGCTTTGGAGGTTTCAAACATGCACATTGACTTTCTGGCTGCGATTCTCCATATTGGATTTTAGAAGGTTTGATTTGAACAAATTGTGTTTCAAGCTAATTCTTGAAACCCTTCTTGTTTCTTCTCAACAGAATCCAGCGTCTGTTTATGGAGTTTCTGTCCAACAGCAGGCAGCTGAGATGGCTGTCCTGTAGCTTCATGCTGGGTCTGGTGACCCCCTGCTCCTTAGCCTGTCTGTCAAACCCTTCTGCAGAGACCCTTCACCACCTCAGTTTGTTGGACCATCAGCTGGGTATGTAGTTTGTAATCTGTTCAGGTCATTCATATATATATATATATATATATATATATAAAATGCTGCTTTGCTGAACAGCTTTTGTATTTCCATCAGGTCCCCTCGTCTCTCCGTCAGAGTTGGATCGTTTTTCCACCCTTCATTCTCTGGCTCTTGATTTCTCCGACTTCAAATCTGAGCTCTGTGTTTTGTTGGCTTCACCTCGGAGAACCCCACTCCATCGCCTCTCCCTGTTGCTCAACGGTGCTGCCCTGGAGTTTAAAGGATTGGAAGGAACGGCGACTGAAGATGACTGGAAGTCATTGGTAATTAAGCTGTCTAATGTTCTGATAGATACAGAACATTTGATGAAAAGGCATTTTTGCGAGTCTGTTGAGGATTTCTGGGCTTAACTAAAAAATAAGAGGCGTTTATTATTCAATGTCAAAATTTTTTTTGCTTTAAAGTGTATTATATTGTTATTTTCTCACAAAAAACAACCTCAAAGTGGTATTTTCACTCCATCCATGTATCTCTGAGCATTCCTCTCCAATCCTGCTCTCTGAGCACCAGCCCCTTCTACGAAAAACGAACAGGTCCTCACAGTGTTACATAAGAAAGTGAGGAACAGCCCCTTCCAGGTAGAGTCTGCACTGCCAGCACTGCCCCCAGGATAACACATACCCACTTTCACTGTGGAGTTAGCAGTGATCAGCAAAACGTTTTTATTTTATATGTACAATTTCCACATCCATCTTTCCAAAAGTAGTTGTTTGTTTTCGTGGGCCAAAATTCAGACAGGCTGCAGAGGCCGGCTCTAGATTGATGTCATGAAATGGGCGGCACCCACAAGGAGCTAAAGGCAGAGCCTCAGAGATCGTGTAATCTTACTACCTAAGACAACTCATATGTCAATAAAAGTGTTTTTTAGTCTGCCTATAGAAATATATGGTCATATAAATGTATGTGGCTTACTCTGAAAGGCTTAAGAATAGAATGATATAGATCGCAAATTGTCAAAGTCAAGGCCTGAAACTGTCTTAACAGTTTCTTGTGCTGTCGTTTACTATGCTCTAGATGTGTGCAAATTTTGTTTTGATTTTCTAGTATGTGGTGGGGGTGAGATTTTTGCTCAAAGCTGCAGTAAGAAAGAAGAATTTCAAAAATAATCTGGGCCTTGAAGTTCAGGACTTCTGCGGGACAAACTAAAAACAGTGGGATTCATATACGTATTAGTTTGAGTCTGTGTCAAAGAGGTTTTCCTGATCTCCTGCAGGTTCGTGTAAGTGCCAACCTGCGAGTGTACATCATGGCTCTGGAGGTGGACAGCTCGGAACTCCTTAGGGTCTTAAAGCCAAGCCTTCCCCTGGAGCGTCTTCACCTCGACAGTTACAGCACACTGGTGACTGATGGCACTTTGGAGCTCATCTCCCAGCAGTATAACAAAACGCTGACTCACTTACTGCTGCTAAGGGACGGCCCTGACTTCCCAGACCTCAGCGTCAATCGCAACGAAGACCCGTTGGTTCTCTTGGCTTGGAGATGTACTCAGTTGGCTGTCCTGGTCATACATGGTAAGTTTGAAATGAAGTGGAAGTGACGTGTAGTCTACTACTGTAACAAATTTAGAAGATCTTCCACAGTTAAAACAGCCAACCTTATGAATAAATGTTTATGTTCTAGGTTACATTGTGTGGTCCCATAACCTGGTGGCCATCTCAAGGCTGCGAGGTTCCAGTCTGCGTACGCTAACCGTCTCTGAGGAGAGCATCGACTTCGACCCCGACCAGTCTCTGTACATAGAGGGAGATCCCGTACACAACCTGGTCAAGGAGGTTTCACTGGGCCTTGGCCGCGTCTGGCACCCTTGCCTGGATTCCAGCGTTGTTTTGTCCGAACCCACCCAACACTTCCATCGGGAGCTGCACGCCTTCAGCACGGGCAGTTAGGCGGCGGGAGGGGGTTACCAGCGACCCAGCAGCTCCCCGCTGAAACACTGTCAAGACCAGACCAGATCGTGAACACCAGCCTAAGTCAAACAGTCTACAAAATTAAATTAAATCAACCAAGCTGTTTTTTCCCCCCTTTTTTGTTTTTTTTTCTTCCATCACGTGTGCTTCATTACACTAGAAAGCCATTTACTTGAGGAAATTGCTTCCTTAGAAGAAAAAGAAGGAACCCTTAAAAGTTCTGAGCAGGCTGAAAAGAATACCAGCAGTTTTACCTAGTCTGCTGAGTTATGAGTCATTCCGCTACTGTAAGCCGCCAGTAGGCCCAGCCCGATCCGGTCTGGTCTTGCCCTCCAGGGGTGAGTGCTCTCTCCATCACCTTAAAACCTCCAGAGCCTCTGTGTAATGTAACTTTGACATGTTCCTTGTTTCTCATATTTGACTGTTTTCTGTCTCTCCCTGCTCTGTGTATTAGCTAGTTTTAGCTGCGTGGTGGTTTCCTAGCCTGTATGGGCTTTGTGTGTATTTAAATACAAATATCTTATCCTGCTCACAGCTGGAATGGAACAGGCGGGCGGGCGGATTGGGGGATTGGACTTTTGCAG
>NC_050533.1:20022241-20029651 GCF_002922805.2 Oryzias melastigma
GCCCATCAACAACTACCTGGGCAACGAAGCAAAACCTTGCTGCTTTTTCCTTGTGCTCTGAAAGGGCGTCTCGTGCACGTGTCCGCTGGTTCGATAGCCCCGCCAGCAGGGTGGGACGCTCCGCTGTCAATGGTTTCAGCAGCTGCCATGTCAGTGCCATGACTCGGACATCTTTTGAGAGAGCTGCATCTCAAGACTTCAAAAACAAAAAGAAGTTTTAGTCAGAGGTCTGAGCACCTTATCTCGTGGAGAACGTTGTTACATGCTTCCGGCTCACCAACGTCCCACCCTGCTTACTTCTTATGGGGCAAACCTTACAACTCAGCTCAGGTGAAAGACTCGAGAGCTTAAAAGGTCAGCCGGTGTCAAATTGTAAATGTGTTGCATTACGATCTGTAATGAATTGGTTGGACCTTTTTTAAGCTTAAGCTTTTTGTTTTATCCACTTTCAATGGTTATTATCAAAAGGTAAATCTATTTAAATGCTATTATGGAGGCATTAGAACCCCCTAAGCTGAAATAACCATGAAGACGAGGCTGTTTTGATTCCATAATGTCGTTTGTAGTTTTTGGCGAGCTCGTGCTGAAACAGCAGATAAGCAGTATTCTTCAGGTGCAGTTCTCTAGTGGTGGCAGGTTTTACAGTCATGCCATCAGTGCTGTAAGCATGAAAACATTTCTCAGCGAGGGTGGTTGGGGGGAATTGTGCAGTGAATGTAACTAGACTTCTCCATCTGCTTTGTGTTGAAGGCGGAGGGTTCTTGTTTTGTCGCCACAGACGTTTCTCGCTGTGGTTCCTAACACAGCCAAGACCTCCTCCTTTTTTTTTTTGTGAACTGACATGCACAGCACAATGAGGTTTTTGTGTTCGAAAACGGTCACCTCAGGTAGGCTCTTAACATCACTATGACCAGGACAGTGATGGTGATGTTGATTCGGGTGTGCAAAGCAATCAATTTCTTTTATTTTTTCCTTTTTAAGTCACAGTTGCCTTGGAGACGGGCCCTATTTTTCCAGATCCTCTAGTTAGTGTTGTTGTTTTTTCTTGCCATCTGATAAACCCTCGCTGCCTCATCTTTGAGCAGCAGGGAAAACCTGATCATACATATGTTTTCAAAGATTATGGTTGATAAAAACGTAAGAATGGCAAAATCTAGCTGCGCGTTGTGTATTTGTACCTGTGCTGTAAATAGAGGACGTCTGCCTAGAACGACGGATCCTGTTTGTCGTGGTTGTTCTGAGTGCTAACATGTTTAAGGCTTGTGGTAAATGAAGGCACAGTAACGGAGGATGCTTTGGTGTTTGGACTTATAAATCGTCTTCTGAGGATTTATGCAGACATGTCCTGAAATAGCTGCAAACATTAGGTTCGGCTTTCAGGGCGCTTGACAATCTCATCAGTTGTCGGGAATCGAACCCTGGATTCAGCTCAGACATGATGGCACTGCAGAGCGTGGGGATCCTGCGAAGACTTTTACGCGACAGATCTTTGATGTGAAACCATTGTCCTGAAGTCACCCAGCACTTTACTAGCCTCAGAGTGAATCAGTTCTAGTCGTGGGCCTATGATTACTGAGCGTTTGCTTAAGGACCTTGATGGTTTCGTCATGCTAATCTTTGTCGTCCTTGGTTCATATCTCAGGATAAATGCACTTTGGTACCAATATTTTGCGTTTAAAGGCTCTGTGTGGCTGAATAGAGTGAGTGCTGTGAAACACTTGGTAAAAATAGCAACGCATTCAGACCAAAATATGGTGGAATGTTGTGGGTTTATCCTTTTGTTATTGAATGTAATGTTAACTAGGTCTCAGCTAGACGTTTCCTTTTTTATTTTAAGTTGATTTTATGAGCTCCACTTCCTTGTCTGTTTACTTTTTGTTTTTGAATCTCTTGGATGTGAGGTTTTACTCGCTGTGAAGTCAGACGTCGTCTGTGTGGAAATGCTCGCAGCTTTCAGCAGATTTTAACAGCTTGAACCGAGGACGCAATCAAACACAGAGGCGCCAACATACGAAATCTGTTGTGAGACAGGGTTTCAGTTTTAGTACGGTCATGCGGACGCACCCTTAGAGTTTAAGCTGTTTACAGGTGGGTTTTTGTTGTGAATGTAACTGTTGGAACATTTATCCCATAAAATAGACTCAAACAGATCCAAAGACCTGTCTGATGATTGCATACAGTCAGCTATATCTTGTGTCTGACAGCTTCTGGATTCTAAATCTTAACGTTCAGTCATCGACGTTTCCTTTTGTGTTCTTGGTTCATTAGTTAGGGAAGCAGTATTTAAGCTATCGTAGCTAAGTTTCCATTGTAGTGGTTTTATTCCTCCCTGCGCATGTTTTGGATGTGTAGATGAGGACATGGTCGGCCCTTTAACCATAGCTCAGTCTGTGCATGCCTAAGAGTGTGTGTGTGTGTGTATTTAAGGAATAGAGAGCACTCGCGTCGGATGGTGTAGCCCCATCACCTCTGATGCTGCACAAACAGTAAAAGGAGTTGTTTGCTCTCAGGGTGCCGTCGGCTTTCAGATACGAAGAGGCGGATAGAACGCAGCAGCCTCTCTAGCTCACTCATGAATTTTAGGAGTCACTGGATCTTAAGCTGCCATAACACCACTGTTAGACCAACCTATCTGCAGTGCTCATCTACTGTCAGGCAGTATTGTTGACTCCTTCACAACTCTCTTGCTGAAACTCTGCCTAGTTATTTTATGTTACCAATGTTGTCTTTCCCATCCTTTGGACCTCATTGCATCAGACCGTCGGTTGTGTTTAGGTGAATGCAGACCAAAGTGGGCGATAGATTTTGTGTTACTTTGTGTCAAAAACTCAAGAATGTTTATTTTTAGATGGCATTAACGGCATTAACCTCCCATCACAAGAAGGGTTGAAGCAACACAATTGCACGTCTCGTACAGTGAGGCTATATGCGTTACCTCTGATTGGCTCTCAGGGTCTACGGTGTATGATCAAAGCCAGGCCTGCCAGGTTGAGTGCAGCACATTTTTGGGGGTTAATGGAAGAGGTCGCTGACATCTTCCTCTTCCCCTTCTCCTGTCAGTCACCTGTCTCACTGTGAGGAGCAAGTGAATGTAAAAACTATGGAAGTAGAAGAGCACGTTGAAACCACAGATGCTTCCAGGAGTTACTCTGTAACAGAAGCTTCCTGACCATGAAAAGACCAGAGTGCCTGAATGTGAAATGTTCTGTTGGGTGGAAAGCACTTGCTCCTGGCCTCTTCATTTTGCTGCTAGAAACGGGACATTCCATACGTTCGAGGAGGCCGATGGTTAGACCGCATGATTCCAGCGTGAAAACAAGCAGATGTACCATAAATTATTTTTTACTTGGGTCTGTTGTTGGCAGGACAGAGTCACACCGAGGTTTCTGCAGCTGGTGTGAGCAGAGGAAAGGTGTGATGTTGCTCCCTTTCAAAGGTCAACCGTGTTTCTGCTGCGTCAACTTTCAGGCCGCTTTTGAGGCCTTTTTTTGTGTCCGGTACACGACGAGTCACACATGTAAATAATCGACTGTGACTTCAATCCAGAGAGTGACTCTCCGTAAATCCGTTTTGTTGGTTCGGGTGGTTTGGTGCACGCACAGCTCATTCTCACTACGGTTACACAGGAGTTTGAGCAGGACTGAATTTACAGCAGGTGCTGACACATGTTTGTTATACTATGTAAATATTGAGCGGCACAGAGCAAGCAGAGCCTTATTTTCAGAGGTAATGGAGGTGGTAAAGAGGGATGTTTATAGTTTATTTTTTCTTTCTCATGGAGTTATGGAAAATAGCATGGCTCGTATGGCCTATGTAACTGAATCCACAGAGCTGGCCTCTAATGAATTCCATCAGAGATAGACCTAAATGTATGAAGTTCTGTGTGTTGGAATGGGCCAACGTGAAAAGAACTGAGCTCATGTGTCGACACTTACTAGCCAATAAGTGATCCCTCCACATGAGTGTGATATTTTAGTACCAAAGCAGCCGACTGAGTCTCACAGTCTCAAACTTAGAACCACAGCTCATCAAACACCACAACCGTCATTTCCACAATGATGCCAACTCAGGAGTTTGTCTTGTCGATTTTTTTTCTTTTTTTTTTTTAATAAATGGAGGCGAAAGAGGAAAAACAGACATGTACTATGGTGGCCCAAACCCTTCTTTTAAGACTTTTTGCTTTATTAATATGAAAGGATTCATGAAGGACAACGTTTGTGAAGCAGAATATTTTTCTTCCTCCTGATGAGGAGTTCCACCAAATAGACTGAATGGGTTCACAGAGAGCTGGACCATCTAGTAGGTCTTGTTTATGTGCATCACTTTGGTATGAAATCTAGATTTTATCAGCAAAAAGAAGTGTGTAAGGCTCTCTGTGACCGGGTGCAGCACAGCTGAGGGTTTTAGTGTAAGGCATCAAAGCATCCACGGTTCAGGGAACAGGGAACTGCAGTCGCAGTTTTGTTCAGAGTAAAGTCCGAAAATGCCACTGTCAATGGAATGTGGCCAAATCCCACCACTTTTATTGGTGCATATGAAACAGCTGGATATGTCAAAGAACTGATGGATATTGAGGACACTGTTAGGTATCTCATCTAAGTCCTCTTTCACAAACCCAACATCTTAACGTAACCAGGCAGCCCTGCTGTCCAGTCCAGCCTCACAACTATGCAAGAGGGATGCATATGATCAAAACATTTCTTTTAACCCTTATATTTTTACCTTTTCCTTCTGTCACACAGTTGAGATGAAGAACTTGGCCTTATGAGAAGTTGTGACATTTCCCTGTGTTTTAAGATCGCTTGAATCTGGTCAGCCGGCCCAGCAACAGCAGCCATGACGGCAGGCTCACTCTTGGTCTCTGTGAGACTGGCTAGAAGGCCCCAGTTTTATTGTGGTACGAATGTTGTGCATTTGTTTAAAATCAGGACCGTTTGCAATAACAGCAGTCTTACTAATGGCCACAAGGGGGCACAAGCAGTGCTGACGACGCCCGGCTGCGTCCTTAGAGAACCTTAGAGGAAGAAATATTACCTATATAAATAGATATATAAAATCACACAGTGCATATTTGTATAGATATCAACAGTGCTTCATCGTGGTATACTCTTATGCAACACACATCTGGGTTTAGTTAAGAAACATCAAATATATTGTAAATCACTTTTTTTTTTTTTTTTTTCTCCTTCAAATTCGGTTTACCATATGTGTTGATATTCTGACTATGGTTTTTGTTGTACTGTTTGCTAATGTGAGCACATAGTTCTGGGTTTTCCCTTCTATTTTGTCATCCAGAACCCAGACTTAATCAAAAACATCAGCTGGAGGAATGTTAAATATAAAGGAAAATATGTACAATTCTTATCCATATTTGCAATTTTACTGTCTTTTCTCCAGAAGATTTTCACTTTAGCTCAACAGAAATGTCTGGAGATGATTTAATTCAACAAGGTGGATGAGGATTTGCTTTGACCAAATGAAGCAAAACTCTGACCCTATAGAATCAGTCAAAATCTTCTAGTAGAGTCTGGATATAACATTTTGACCTCTTTCCAGCTGTTGTTTTGTTGTAGTCTGCAGTGAAAAAGCCCTCTACAGACAAGAGGACTGGTGAATAAAAGTAAAGAAAAAAATAACGACAGTATTGATGTGTGGTTCTGTTTTTGAGAAAAAGGAGGCCACTTTACAAACCTCCATGAAAAATCTCTGAAATGATTGGTGGCTTACACTCGAGGGGTCAATCTGCCAAGAATGGATTTGTATCGATGTTGAATGAAAGCTTTTCTTCTTTTAGTCAGTAAATAAAAATCGGAAAAACCCATTGCTTTGAGTGTTTTTTTATTTTTATTATCCGTTTCAGTTTTATCCAGGGGTAAGTTGCAATATGGATTTTTTTTTTTGCCAAGTCTGGGAGGTATCATTTGCCTCAACAAAAGAAAGCACACAGAAAATATACAAAAAAATGCATGAGAATGACACAATGAGATAGGCTATTTGAATAACAGCAGAACTTCAGAGATAAAGAAATGAGGACTTATCTAAATATTGATACAAAATTCCCAGAGATGTACAGAGAGAAATCATACAGTCATGATGACTTAATTACAAGGACATTGGTGTGATTCTGTCTTAAACTGACAAGACTTGTGACATTATCAGAAAAAAGCATTAATATGTTTGACTTATCTGTAATTTAGGCCTCGTTTTTTCTGAGATCAGTCACAGCAAAACGATGAAAGAACTAAAGACTTCAGAGTTTTTATTATACAATCATCCCATATTTGAAACCTGCACCTTGCTAAGCTGCAACAATGAAACTTGAGTCCGGTCGAGTCTCACTTGAGTCATGACTGTTAATATTAAAACAAACAAAATGTCAGTATCCTTATGTCCTCTCCTGCAGTTTGGTAGGGATGTACAGAGTGAGTAAAACAGGGATGTGTACATTTAGAAATCCAAATTTGGTGATGTTTGTCACCTGATAAAGGAGTTTTTCCAGCTGGAGCATCCTGGGTAATTGCTCTATACTTTGACTGAACTACATTGACTTCAATTATGTAGAGGAACCACTAACACAGCTAGTTAAAACCAGAAATCATTTTTTTGTTACTTGAGCATCAGTTGTCAACCACTAATTGAACTTTAGACTTCTATCAAAATATTGTAATTAAATCAACTCATGAAACTCTGCTTTATTATGTAGAAAATACACTTCAGAAATGTTTTTTTGTAGAAACTGGGGTCATTTATTTATAAAATGTAGATTTTAAATAATAATAGTAATTTAATTATTATATTGTTGTATTTTCTGTATAAAAATTTCAATTTATTTTACTTTGGAGGGCTTTATTAAGGTTTCTTTCAAAATTAAATACATTCTGTCACAAATAAAAAAACTCTTCCAGCTGCAGCAAATTTATTTAAATTAAAAATGCATAAAACTCAATTAATTGAATATAAACATAACACCATCGGTGTCGACTTCAGTAAAGCAAATATATATAATGCACAATAAATGCATTTACATACTTTATATAACTTTTTATATATAACTTTATATAATAGCAACTAGATACTGATGTGAAGATATTTGGTTTCATCTTCTGATAATTAATAGCTCTAACAGTAATGATTTTTTTTCTGTCATTATTTTTGGTGAGATGTCTGAATGTTTTAGAGTGGAAAATTACTTCCTCTTAATTAATTGAAAAAACAAATCTAAAAAGAAAAATCTAAAAGAATGTTGTCCCATGAATAATTTGGAGAGACATAATTAAAAAAAAAAGTAATAATAATGGCCACCAATATAAGCTGAAAAAATATTGGCAGTTTTGAACTCTAGTGTGGTTTTGACAAAAAAAAAGCACGTTTTCATGTTGTGTTTTTGTGTTTAAATCCTAAAATACGGAA
>NC_050533.1:20029848-20037019 GCF_002922805.2 Oryzias melastigma
TGTGGTTTTGACAAAAGAAAGCACGTTTTCATGTTGTGTTTTTGTGTTTAAATCCTAAAATACGGAAACTGGAATGGTTTTTTTAACAAACCAGATGGTGGCGGTAGTGAGCATGCTGATCGCAAACCAACATATTGACTATTGCACACGAAGAAGACATAAGGCGGGAGGTAAAGGCGAAGCCGAGCACGTGACCCATACTCACTAGCAACAAGATGGCGGTGGCTGTGCGGAGTTTGCAGGATCAGCTCGAAAAAGCCAAAGAAAGCTTGAAAAATGTGGACGATAATATTCGAAAACTTACGGGCCGAGATCCAAATGAATCGAGGTACAATTATAAAGTGTATATGTAGAAAATGCGTTGGTTCTTCTTGTGTGTGTGTTTTTTTTCTTTGCTATTTTTCTTGCTAATACTCACGCGACAAGAAGCAGCGTGCCCGTGTTAGCAGGAGGCGGCTAACCGAGTTGTCACATCCTGGTTCGTTAGCTAGCAGCAATATTTAAACGCAACAATCCCAGTCTACTCTTATTGCACAGATATATGGACATTTTAAACATACGCTTACGCTTAAATGATATATGTGTAAAAGAATACACGGTTTGTTAAATTGTGTGTAGGCCCAACAGTTGGCGTAGTCCGCTTAAAAATGAAACGTTAGGCGATGCCTTTGAAAAATGAGTTAAAGTGGCCTTTCATTATGTTCTTGTTGTGTTTTGCTGCTGTTTGGAGCTTTGTTCCTCTTCCTGGTCTTTATGCGCATTATCATTTTTTCCACAGACCGGGCCAGTTCCGTCGGCTCAGCGGCCCAATGGCAGGCCTCGGCGGAGGTAGAGGCAGAGGAATCAACCTGCTCAGGTAAGGTCACGAGATTTAGGTATGCATGGAATGCATTATATTTTAGGGGGGGCAGTTTTAATTTACCACTCTGATCACTTTTTGATCTTTTATAAAAGTATTCTTAGTAGTTTTTAAATTATGATTATGCCATTTTTGGATTCATAGTCAATATTTGTTCATTTTTAATGTTCTGTTTCACCACTTTTGCTAAAGATCAAGCTTTAGCCAACACTTCAACCAGGGTAGTTCAGAAATAAATACTTGGTATTCAACAGTGCAGGTGAAGTTTTCCAGATTCCTAATATTCCTTCTAGATGATAATGATGGTTGCTTAGCTAGACAAAGCTCTTCTGCGTGATCATACTCGGTCACAGTGTTTTCTCTTTGCCGAAGTGCTTCCTTGCAGATATTGCATTGGACACTTTTTCCTTTTATTTTTCTTGTTTCCCACATTTTCAAGCTCCATTGGCGTGTTGTTTATGGTACCTCAGCCTTCTCAGAACTTCCTGTGACACCACTACTGACCCGGATTAGCACCACTGCGTATGTGTGCCAAAGAGAATGCCAGACCCGGCGTTAGAACGAGCACGCTATAATTTTGAGATGAAAACATGGAGAGAGAAAAAAAACAAGCAAAAAATGACGCGTCGACTAAACGACTAATCGTGGCAGCCCTAACTCACATTTTAGTTTCATAAAGTTCTGCTCACTGTTGTTTTTCCACATCAAAATAATGCAAAGGGAACGTTACACTGTACACTTGTCTTTACATAATTCAGTGTTTTCACACTTAGGGCTGTAATGATGGCTTGATCTTTTTTTTTCCTGCCATCACATGCATGTTGTTTTTACGTTTAGTAAAATAAACCTATCATACCTCAGTTCAAATGGTATTTTTCAAGATGGATATAATACATTTCTTTCATTTTAAAATAATTTTAGAATGGTGTAGTTGAATTAATAACTTGCGTCCGACTAATGAATCTGGTTGGATCATAGAAATAGAAATCTTAAACTTGTTATTTTTTGTCTACTCCTGATTCGCAACAATTTGAATAAAGAAACACAGTTTTACTCTTAATTTTCTTGGCATTAGTCCTCCATCATGACAACAATGCAACAAGAACATGTTGCAAAGAATTGTAATTTATAGAACATCCCATTTTAACACTAGAACAGGTCTTTCCATAAACGTACCTACAAATTTTTGAACATACTCTATTAGAGAGCCGTGCACACCCTCTTTAATGCTGTTTTGGTACAAAGTATTAATGAAACCGATTTAAAACCTAAAAAAATAGAAGTGCCATTTTTTTTTTCCTTTTTTATTTTACCTACAAATTAAGATGAAATCTGTTGTTAATCTGTCAATCAACTAGACTAATTATTGATCTGGTAGCAAAGAGGTTACCCCTGGGGGAGAAGTTAACCTAATTTATTGATTTGCAATCTGTTTTTTTCAGGCGCAGTCTCTCAGACATGGGAACTGGCGGCCCCCCTGCCAAGCAAAGGGACATTGAAGGAGCCTTGCTGAGGTGACTTGTTTGTTGCTGTGTGCTACTCAAATTAAGGTTATTTTGCTATTTAGAGAGTGTTTGCTGTCCTTTTGACCTTTATAGAACTGAATATAGCAGGGGCCTATTTCTGTGATGCTGAAGTCGTCCCACAACAGTCCGTTTGCACTGATTGCCTCTTTGACATGCCTGTGCGAGTTTAGGCTGGCAGGAGACCAGAGGGCCAGGAGAGACATGCGCCACGACAGCGACGCTGAGGATGACGAGGATGTCAAAAAGGTAAAATGATCTCGGTTTTCAAATCATCTAAAATATTGAACTGCTTGAAACCTGAATTTCTTTCCAGCTATGTAAAAAAAAAAAGAAGAAAAAAAAATGATGTTTATATTTCTGTTGTCAAGTAGATGCTAAATTAAGGTAATTTTAGAGTCGAAGTGATTGGCTGCGTATTTACATCAATAGGTGTCAATTTAATTTCATTGGGAAAATAAAATCATAACCAGTATTGATTCCAAATCCGGTTTGGTTAAATTAATTCTTGGACGTTTTTGTTGGCAAGTAACTAGACGCATAACTAAAATCAGATTTGCTTGCTTGTTTTCCTCAGCCAGCGTTGCAGTCGTCTGTTGTAGCTACCTCCAAGGAGAGAACACGCCGAGATCTCATTCAAGATCAAACCATGGATGAGAAGGGCAAACAGAGGTAGGCTGACACCAGTCTGTTTCAGACGCTGATGTAAAAGCTTTGATCTGAATTAAAAAAAATGTATGTATAAAACTTAACTGCATAAACCCTATATAGTTCGATAAAGGTTGTAAACTCGTTGGAATTTCACCCCACGTTTTGTTTCAGAAATCGGCGCATGTTTGGCCTGCTGATGGGTACGCTGCAAAAATTTAAGCAGGAGTCTAACGTGTCTTCAGAGAAGGTGAGTTGTGTGCTTGCAAAGGATCTTATGCTCTTAATATCCAGGCTAACTCTGTTTCTATTCTCACAGCAAAAACGCCGTTCAGAGATTGAACAGAAACTGGAAGTTCAGGCTGAAGCTGAGAAGAAGAAAGTAGAAAATGAAAGGAGAGAACTGTTTGAGGAGAGACGAGCCAAGCAGACAGAGCTGAGACTTCTGGAACAAAAAGTGGAATTAGCTCAGCTGGTAAGGCTAATTTATCATAAGGGTAAATTGTTTTAAAGAGAATAGAAACTTCTCCATCTTTCAAATCTTTTTTTTTCTAATTTATTACTTGTAGCTTCCAGGTCAAAGCGATGCTAATCTCGCTCCATGGCTCTTTCTTTCACACCTCTAAAGCTAACAGTTGTATGAAGCCAAATCAGGGCCATAAATATTTGGGGTTAGAACAGTGTTTTGTAGGCCATAAAACTTTCCTATGATAGTGCAGACAACACAGACATTTTCTGACCGTAATTATTACAGTTGTCAGTCAGTGAATGCACCGGGATTGAAGTTGCCACTCTCATTTGATTGGTCCGTCCTTTTAGCCCCGCCCCAATGCAGGACATCGGGGCTAAAAGTTTAGAAACAAAAATTCCGAGTTGAAAGTAAAAGAGATTTGAAATTGGGGAAAAAAGTTTTGAAATTAAAATTTTGAGTTTCATTTTGAGTTTACATTTCAGCTACTTACTAGCTGTTTTAGCTAATTTAATATAACAGGATATTGTGAACCAACAAATTCTTTATTTTGTTTATTACTCAATATTTAATATTTTAGTCTTATGCTAGATGTTTTGGCTCATTTAGAAATGTTTAATTTTTTAGGCTAATTTGGCATTTCGCTAATATTTTAGCTAGCAATCTGCTTCAGCGTTTTTAGTTATCAATTTCAGCATCTTTAGTGGGCACATTTAGATTTTTTAAAACACATTTTGCACCTAAATATAAGTCACATCGCTGGCCAAACTATGCTAAAAACTGTTACTTATGTTCTGAAAAACACAACAGTAGTTTAGGTAATAGATGTTTTATACTGTTTCTTGAAATGTAAACTATTTTCTAGTGCACTGTCAGGCACTTGCCTGTTCTTAGTTTTTAGTGCAGTTTGGTGATAATTACAAATGTCTACCCTATCTTTTCCACATCACAGCAAGAGGAGTGGACCAGCCACAACAACAACCTGTTGAAATTCATTCGCACAAAGGCCAAGCCTCACATCTTCTACCTTCCTGGAAAAATGTGC
Source organism: Oryzias melastigma (assembly GCF_002922805.2). Taxonomy (NCBI): domain Eukaryota; kingdom Metazoa; phylum Chordata; class Actinopteri; order Beloniformes; family Adrianichthyidae; genus Oryzias; species Oryzias melastigma. The sequence continues at coordinate 20,034,393 of NC_050533.1, forward strand.
TCCGCATCTCAGAAACTCCTCGAAGAGTCCACCAAGAAACTAAATGGTCAGTCTGGGTCCTCTTAAAGAAGCCCCATCTCTACTTTAACAGAGTATTTATTTAAAGTAAGCATTGATATTTTCTTCTATTTTCTCCACGTAGCTGTGTTTGAGGAAAGACGTGAAGCTTTTGCTGAGCAACTCAACAAGATGGAATCACGCCCCCGGCGCCAGATAAACCGCGACCAGGACAGCAACGCTGCCTCAAGGACGGACCATCCGGCGGAGGGTAAGCCAGCAGGTCAGGCAGCCAAGTTGACAGGTAAAAGGAGTATTGCAGAGATGGAGGAAGAAGATGAGGATGAAGAGGATGAGGAAGGTGAGAAGGAGGGAGATAGAAGTGTGACAGAGGGGGATGACGGGGAGGGAAGGAAAGAAGAGCTAGAAAAAGTAGAAGAGGAGGAAGGGATGGAGTTTAGGGAGGAAGGGAGTGAGAAAAAGGAAGCTGAGGAGCAGAGGGAGAAGGAGGGCAAGAAAGAAAGTCCAAAGTCAGAGGAGATGGAGGTGGAAATGGAGGCAGAGAAGGAAGAGGTGAAGGAAGTGAACATAGATGACAGTCAGGGGGTTGTAGACCTGCAAGAGAAGCCTCTAGAAACTCCTAAACCAAGTGAAAGCAGCCAAGAAGCAGCAGCAGACAGCAGCGATCAGCCCCAGCCCAGCCTCACTGTAGAGGGCCCACCAGAGCAGCCCCCCCCAACAGAGAGCGCATCTCCAGCCCAAGAACCTCAGACAACGTCCACAGTCGATGTTCAGGACTCTGCAAACCAGAATCCAGCAGAGGAGCCCAAATCAACCGAGGAGGCCCCGCCAAAGCTACCCGATTCCCAGGAGGCCCCTGCCTCCAGCCCTAAAAAAGATGATGGTGGTGACAGGGGAAGGAAGAAGGAAAAGGCAAAGCGACGCCGCAGTAAGAGCTCCTCCTCTTCCTCCTCTGGCTCCTCGTCAGACTCCTCCTCGAGTGGAAGTTCCTCCTCTTCTTCTGGATCCAGCCGCTCCTCCTCGTCTTCCTCGTCTTCATCTTCTTCTAACAGCAGCAGCCGCAGTAGAGACGGAGGCAAGCGCAAGAGGCGGACGTCAGAGAAAGGTACAGACAAGAAGAAGAAGGAAGAGAGGAGGAGCAACAAGGGAGGGGGGAGTAGTGGAGGGAGGGACTCCAAGGAATCAAAGGAGAAGAAGAGGAGGAACGAAGAAGGGAGGGGCAGGTCTTCACGGGGCGATAGGGAACATAAAGATAGAGACAGGAAGGACAAGAGACGCTGAAGTGAGGTTCTGATTTAAATCCAGTGAATGGTAAAACCTCCAGCTGTCGTCAGATTTTTTTTTAAAACTTTAATTTGTACCACGGGAGGATTTCATGTTGTTGGACTGAGTCTAAATGTCATATTTTCTCCTCCTTTGGCTTTTGAACATTCATGTAACGTGGATGTACAAAGCATCCTAGTACCTGAGCCCTTTTCTAAAGGTTTTAGAGAAGCATTACAGAATCTTTGCATCAAAAATGTTTGGGATAAGTTGTCTTTTTGGGGCTTTGAAAATGTGTGTTTTACATGAATGATGTGGTAGCAGTGACCAATCATACAAGTTGTTTCAAATGGTTACGACATTGTTAATCCACACCGATTGACATTTTGATCTATTTCAAGTGTGACTTCTTTATTTTGATTTGAAAACTGTACCTTTTTTTTTATTTGTAATTTGCTTCAAAATAAAGTTGAGGTGTTAGTGGAAATGTCTTTATTCCTGCTGAGTCTTGATTTTTCGCTTATCAAGCAGTTTATCTGAACCTTGTGGAAGTCCAGGTGAAATGACAAATTGGCTTTTTTTTTTTTACTTTAATGAACATCCAAACGTAACATCTTCTACACAAACATTTATTCTGAAAGTCAAATAAAAAATGCAACTTGTCCTTTCCAAAAATACTCCTGGTGCTTGGAATAAAAATGTTAAGCAACTGTTCCTTTACAAATCTTGAGTCCATCTCCTGCCTTTTTTGGAAAATTGTTAGATCCACTTCTTTAAAAAGCAGCTAAATCCTTCAGCGTCACTCCTGGTCTGCCAGATCATTTTGCTCAAAGTACCTACAAGATAAAAAAAGAAATGTTAATGTCTAATCTAAATGCATATATATTTGTCTTAAATCAACAATCTCTTTTAGCCTCAAGATTTAGCATTGTAGCCTTAAACTATTAAATACACGTAAACTCACTACATCCCATTCATAATCTATAGTTTAATGACATCAGTCCACCCTTTGCAGCTTTGCTTCAAACCAGGGGTCTGCAAATGCTGGAGCCACATGTAGCTCTTTTAACCCTCCATTGTGGCTCTCTGGCCGGAGGAAAAAAAATGTTTACAAAAAACAGCAAAGTAAACCATCTCAACCTTGATTTAACAACTTTAGACGGTTTAAAAAGAAGACAGCGTAAGTCAAACTTAAACATTTTGACATTTGCACGCATTGAGGTCAGGAAGCACAAAAAGAATTAAGGCACATCGAATCAAGATATTTATTTTGAACAAATTTAAAGATGTAGGTAATCAGCTTAAATGTAGTTAGCTACATTTACAAATTTTTGGATGCACCAAAA
>NC_050533.1:20037158-20059296 GCF_002922805.2 Oryzias melastigma
GTAATCAGTTTAAATGTAGTTAGCTACATTTACACATTTTTGGATGCACCAAAAACAGTAAAATGAATAGTTTTGCGTTTAACCACTGTTGACATTACACCACTGCCTACTAATACATTTGCTGCATTGAAATGACCCTATGTGACACAGTTGTCTCTTATTTTGAAAGGAAAACATGTGAACCTTTTATTGGGAAAAAAAAAAGTAAATTTTCACATATAAATTAAATGTTTGATGTATTGTAACAGTAACTATAACATAACTGAAAATCAATTTAATTTTCTAAAGGAGAAAGCCAGATTTTGTTGCTCCAGTGGTGGTAAATGAGTAATCGGCCTGGATGTTTGAGGTTGCAGATCCATGGCCTGAACTCTTTAAGGGTTTCTAAAAGGTTATGAAATGCATTTTGTGGAGTCATGTTGGAACATTAAAGACTGACTAAAAAGTTGGGATGATCCAGAATGTCTGAGCTCATTTTGTGGAAGGAGCCAACGTGACTTTATTCCTCTACAGCCATGAAGTTGATGGTGAAAGTGAGTTCAGTTACTTGGGCGGGTGAGTGAATATTTTTAGGACTATTTTTAGTGCAGATCATGTGGGGTTACCTGGCAACGAGACAGATGAGGAGGTTTAGGGGAGGGAGTTTATCGTCGTCCTGGCTTTCCTATGGAACAATTAAACAATTTTAACAGCAGAGAAAATATTTCTATAGAACTTGCTAAGATCTAAACAGAGGGGTGTGATCAATCTAGATGAATTACAAATAGAATCTGTAATTGCAGTATAAAATATATTAATTATGAATCAATTTCAAGTACTGTACTTGGTTTGTGAATGAAAACTATTTCTAATCTAGTTTGTATTCATAAATCTCTTTATAAGTATATATTTTGTAGCTTTGAAACAAGTGGGAAGGTTTTACCAGAGTGCTGCGGAGCTGTGCACATCTTCTCGCCAGCTGCCGGATGGAGGAGTGAGCTTCAGGGAGCAAAGGCTTCTCCAAGCAGGCAAACAGAGCATACAACCAGCAACCCTTTCAGAGGAAAGGAAACTAAATAAGGTAATTAAACAGCACAAAATATATTGTGTTTCTTTTCCATATTGGAAAGCAGGTTCATGTGTTTACCTACTTGTGGACTAAGAACAATATACACTGTAAATAAGAGGTTGTAAGCAACTAAGCAGGAAGTGAAAAAAACTCACCAACTGAGAGACAAATTCATGCTCTTCAAACCAGCTGATGAGGACATCCAGCACCATCAGAACTGTTGACTGAAGACAAAAGACCATCAAAAAGTCATCACTGTTTCCCTTATAACAACTAGATTCACAAACAATAGAATGTCCCTGTTATATACATCTGTTTAAAGTGGATGCATCACAATGGAGTGGAGGCAGAATGGAGCATATTTTCTACATCACAAATGAGCATTTTTCCCATTTGCTCCTGATTTATAAGAACATGTTAAAAACACATTTATCTTTCATCAGAGTGAAATTTTGCCAAATTGCCATCCCTTTTATATTCTTTTTTTGGTTAAAATTTTTACTTTAAAAAAGAATTGAAGTAACATTGAATTATGTGCTCAGTTAAAAACAATTACCTGGTTTAGTCTGCTTACGATTGTTAAGAATGGAGGAAACCCAACCTGAAAACAAACAAAAACAAAAAAACAACATCAGTATTATCTAGTTGTACAACCGTATTTCAAACTTGATGTGTCAAAACTTCTAACTGGGTTGAGAACCTTGCTATAGTCCAGTTCTGCATCTGTTGAGCAGGCTGATGCACCGAGGTAGATCCTCTCTCCTAAACAGAACTTCTTCCAGCCCTCCTCATCTGTAAGCTTTGGCTGTAGAACATCACATTTAAAGAGCATGTCAACAAACACGTTTGACAACACTGCAGCAGGATTTTGACTTCTTACCATCTGTACATTGTCATCCAGAGTCTGGCTGCTCCAGTGTTTCCTATTCTTGGTGATGGTCTGATAGATAGAAAAATCAGTTTAAGCCAAAGTGAAATAGGAAACAACACGCCAGTGTTTTAGCTGTTGTTTTTCTTACCTGTCTCACATCAGAAAAGTTACTGACTTGTTGTTGTTGCCAGTGAAGGCTGGGGGAGAAACCTACAGGGGGAGCATGGCATCCAGCCACCTGAGAACAGAAATGTGTAAACATTATTTCCCCAAAACAAATAAAGATTTTAACAAAATGATAGACTTTCACTCACAGACACGTGAACCGTTTGTTTCTTCTTTATTTTCTTAGGGTCGATTTGAGCAACCACCACCTCTGGACACATGGACGCTTCCAACCTACATCATAGGAAAGTGAGGGAGCATCATCTTTTCTTCAATTTATTATTCACATATAATACTGTGGAAATCAATGTAGTTGTTATTGGAGATGTGGTAAAGGAAAATATGTAACAATACATATATTGGAAATCTGATTTCTTGTTTGGTTCCACCTGTTGTAAACATTTTTTAGTATTCAACTATGGCTGATTTAAATTTTTAATAGGCTAATACTACTTTTCATAAATATGTATCATTAATAATAATATAAAAAAGTTTCATTTAAAAAATCTGCATCAAATTTATGAAGCTTATGTTAAAAATACACTAAGAAGTTTTAAAAATATAATATATAAGAGTCTCGTGTTTTTTGGCAATCAAGTGAAGATCATTTTTCATTTGTTTTAACATGAAGAAGTTTTGGTCTGATCTGGGAGAATTTATAACCACTAAATTGAATATAAATCATTCAATATCTTTAATATTGTTATATGAATTTCATAGTCTATATATATATATATTCCTTAATTGTTAAACTGTTTTTTATTTTTGGGAAATTCTACATTCATTAGTGGAAAATTATTGTAGTCACATTACAAAACAATGGAACACGAGCAAAATAGGAAGGCTGCAAGAAAAAATTAATCTTTTAAATGTACTACATATTTTTAATGTTCAATTAAATCATATGACATCTAGACTCTAACGCTGATTAATGTGTAGAATGCACGGTACTCCAAAGTGTATTATTTAACCCACTGTATTCGGTCATGTTTTCAATAAAGTTTATTGAAAAAACACCAAATATCAAGCAGCAGAATCATTTAAAGCTACAAAGCGATTATTTTATACTATTTTTATGCAAATACTTTACTATTTCAAAGCCTTCAAAACACATAGTCTCAGAAAAGGAAACACAGTTGTGACAAGTGATAATAAAAAGCTGAACTAACTGGACCTGTCGCAGGTACTCCTGGGGATTCCTCGGTGGACCGCTGAGGTCCACATCCTCCGTGTTTTGTCCTAACTCCACCGGAAGCAGCCTTGGCATTAACTCCTCAACATCCGACTTCATTTTTTTTTTGCTAATAATGTAAAACTCTGAAGCGAAACGTAGTTATTTAAAACGAAATCTAGGCTGATGCTTGCTTTTACTGTTGCCTGACAGGCGCCATTTTGTTTGTAAGCTGGAGCTGATGACGCCAATTTTGTGCGTCAGGCAAGGTTTGTATCCATAGTAACACGGGACGCCTTAAACTTTGGACACAAAGAGCGAAGTACATAAAAAAATGCTACCCTGTCAAACATATGGACACGTTTATTTTACTTGAATTCAACATCAGAAAATGGTGATTTAAAAAAACCTAACAAATTATTTCAGTGGAAAACTATAAACCTTTGACATTAGAGCTGATAATGTTTTGTTCTGCAGTCCGCGGTTAATGAGCAGCATTGTTAATTATTATCTTCATGCTAGCCTTATATCTTATCTCCACTCTTTCATTTACCAGTGAGCTTTCATGAGAGAAACAGCACAGAGGCAATGTCCACTTTCCAGCACAGCTGGCCAAAGTGATTTCTTCCCAAATATGGATGTTTTTCTTTGATACACTCCAGCTAAAACACCCAAAATGGATATTTCTTTGCTACATACATTAATTTGGATTGTAGGTACGACGTTCATGACTTTGCCTCACGTAAATCCAGGATTGTTATCCGACTACAAGATCTGTGGAGATTCTGAGTGTGAGAGTAAGTCCAAACACTTCAGTTAATGTTATTTAAAATATGGTCAGGTTTTATGCCTTGCTTCAGATTTGTAGATTTGTTTATGACATTCATATTAATGTGACTGATCACTTTTGTTTCTGTTTGCTGGTGTTTATGTGTGTAGGCCTAATGAGCAGAGTGCAGGCCATAAGGGACCATAAGAGCAACGACTGCCGCTTTCTGAGCTTCAGACGTGGAGATACCATTTTTGTCTACCACAAACTTGCAGGAAAGAGGGAAGATCTGTGGGCAGGCAGTGTATGTCTGTTTTCTTCTTATAGGAAAGCCTTAATGTGAAGTGTGTTCAGCCACTTCTCCAAGGTCTTTTTGCCATAAAAGTGGAATAAATTAATTAAAGAGTCTTAAAACACTGAAAGATAAAATAAAAAACAGTTTTAGCACAATGGAATATTCTACTAAAACATTTTTCTCAAGTTCTTGGTATTAAAAATAAAATATTTAATATAATAACAGTAGCTTGATACAGCTACTGTATCCTCTTTTCCCCCGTTATTTATTCCTTTCACATTCACTTTTAATGTATATTTGCATCTATTTGCTGAGGGAAATTCATATTATTGTTTTTTTTTATTTAGATTGACAAACAGTTTGGCTATTTTCCAAAGGATGCAGTAAAAGAGGAGCAAGTTTTTGCAACCAAGGAGACAGCAGTGGAAACACAGGTAATTAAAATCAGTATAAAACACTTAAAACCTAATTAGGGTGAAGGTGTTTAAGAAACGTGTTACACTTAAAGTGATAATGACATCCTTTGTGCATTTGTTCTGTAATCTAAGGTGGTGTTTTCACTTTTCCTGCAGAAATCAGATTTCTTTTGTATGGATGAGTTTGGCTACCCCATTGATTCCACTCATTTTGACTCGGACGATGACAACAATCAGGAAATTCAAAAGCAGGAGTCAGAAATCAATGACATCGCCAAAGATTTGCATGAGACAAATGCTAAAAACCCCCTGACCTCTGAAGATCTCTCCACTGAATCATCAGATTCAGTACAGGAATCAGAAGGAGCAAAGACACTTGGGGATGCAGCAGATCCACCTGAAGAAGTGCAGGAGATTCAAGCAGCCTCCAGCAATCAAGGTGGGTCGGCCTCCTCTTCCTGGCTGAGCTCCTCCGTGACGGGATGGTTTGGTGCAGGGCAACAGGAAGAAACGCTAAAAGGTGAGAGTGAAGATGAGAAGACAGAGAACAAGGACGAAAGCTCTCTCACCTCCTCTGTGACAGGATGGCTGGGTTTTGGGAGAAACAATAAACAAGACAATCCAGATGAAAGTGGGACAAAGACAGACAAAACAGCTGATACCATAGCCTCAACTGTGACTGGCTGGCTCAGTTTTGGGGGCGAGAAAAAATCAGATGAAGAAAAAGAACAGCACGATGAAGGAGAAACGGATGACGGCATAGAACCAGCTGAGAAATACAGAGGCAGACGGATGTCTTTAGACCTGGAGGGAAGTCAGCTACACGAAGAAGAGAAAACTGAGATGGGAACGCTGGGCTGGTTGGGAAGCAAGCTCTCAAGTGGGATGGGATATGGATTGACCAATCAGAATGCAGAGAAAGAAAATGAGGAGAAGACGGAAAAGGAAGAATATAGTTTTTGGCCGAATGCGAGAATTGGGGACATGTTGGGCTTTGGGAAGGAAAAGGAGAAAGCAGATCAGAGTGTAAAAAATGAGAAAGAGCAGGATGATGCCTCGGACCAGCCGGAAGAATCACATAATATAGATACAAGCTCACAGGAGGCTCCACGGATGGATGAAGCAAAGGCGGACACCAGCGATTCACCAAAGGAAGATGATATTCTAAAGGATCCACATACCCAGTCTCAAGAAGATATGAAAGTCGAAAGCACTGATATTGATGATTACAAAGTAGAAATTGAAGATGCATCAGACAGAAATTACACCAATCTTAAAAAGGATGAAGCTGAACTCCATATTGATGAATTGAATGAAAAGCTCCAGATGGATGTGGAAATGTCACAGATGGACAGCAGCATTTCACAGAGAGAAAATCAAGAAAAAAAAGATTTAGAGGAAATCCAAGTTGATGAAAGGATATCTGAAGATGTGGACACCAAGAATACAGAGACTTTTAAATCAGTGAAAAATGGGGAAGACATTACTATTGATCCTGGACATGAAGAAATTGCCACTACAGATAATAATCAAGATTTTATTGAACCGTCTGACCAGCAATCAAAGGATGTTGAGAGTTATGATGAATTATTGCCAAACTCTGAAAGACCTGAAGGTAACGATGCTCCACAGATCACTAATAAGGAGGAATTTGCCAAAAACACAACTAAAGAAAGCAGCCCAGCTGAATCCACAGATATAGAAAGCAAAAGTAGTGATGATCAAAAGATCGAAGATCAAGATTTGAATCAAAAAGAGGAACCAACAGAGGAAAATCAAGTCAGTGGTGATACAGAAGCAGCAACTGAACGTGTCCAAGATGATGTCAGTTTCACATCTGAGGATCAACTAAATCTAACATCTGTTTCTGGTGATAACTCAGACATGGGGAGCCATCAGGATAAGTCCCAAAATGAAGAAGAAACAAAATCTGAATGGAGCACTAGTGAGGAATCTGGATCGTCGATTTCTGCAGAAGATGAGGGAAGTGTATCAGAATATCCATCAGAGGATGGCAAAGTGTCCTCCAGTGATAGAACATCAACAGTATATGAGGAAACAGCTGATGTTAATATTCACTCTGAAGAAACAACACATCATGATGAGCAAGTTGAAAAAAAGACTTTAGGCTTTGATGAGGATGTTTCCAGTCAGAGTGACTTAACTGCAAGACTGGAAACAGAAACACTAGAAACCGAGATGCCAAAGGAGGAGATAGAAACAAGTGAGACAGGGGATGATTCAAAAGAAGAGGAGGTGCAACAGGAAGTAAGTGATGACAAAGAAACGGGGGATCCGATGAAGGATAAACAACAAACAGAGGTGGTGGAGAAACAGAATGATAACGAGGAGTTGGATGAGAGAAAAAAGTCAGAGGAGGAAAAGGATGAATCAGCTAATAAAGACGTTGTAGAGCTAAAGGACAAAGATGGCAACCAAATGCATGAACCAAAGGAGAAAGTTGAGGAACAAGCAGAGGACGAGAAACAGACGCTGCCAGAGGAAGAACAGCAGGTCGTGATGGAGGATACGATGGAAGCTAAGGAGGTAACTGAAAAATTGATCAAAGAAGAAAAGGAAAATCTGCAAAATGCAGAGATGGAAAGGATTCATGGTGACACAAGTACACAAGCCTTGGATGACAATCAGAGGGAAGGAACAGATGATAGCTCACCATTCGTCACTGGAACAGTAACAGAGTCTGAAAACCAGGAGTTGGAAAAAGAGAAAGAAATTGAAGAAGTGATTAATGAAAAACTGGAGACTGACGACAAGCAGCAGACGATGTCTATAGAAGCTGACAGCCTCAAATGTCCAAATTGTCCTGAGGAACAAGAAGTTGCAGTGACAGAAAAGAATGAGGAGGAAGCAGATGAAACAGTAGGAGGAGGAGCACAAGAAGATGATACTGGAGAAAAGCAGTTAACAGACTCAGAAGGGAATAATGACTCTGAAATGCAACCTATTAAAACTGATGCTTCAACATCTGGAAGTGAAGACCAGAGGGATGAAAGGGAGCCCTCTGTAGATAAAGCTGACAGTCTAACTAGCCATGCGTTTGAAGATCATAAAAGGGATTTGAATCCACCTGAAGCAGCAGAAAGTGAAACCAAAGAAACCTTTGGTCTTTTCAAAAAGGCTTTTAGCTTTTTTAGACAAACCCCTACCACTGAATCAAATGAGTTAGTTGAAATAACCAGTACTATCAATGACAGTTCAGGTGAGTCACCAGAGCTACAAACGTCTTTGACTCCTCAGCAAGAACCAACCCCAACCACTAATTCCCCCCAACCCCAACAGGTGAACACACCTACCCCCATGGAGCAGCCTCATCCTCCTCCCTCTGCAGAAATCCACATTCTCCATGCCGCAGCTTTGACAACTGATGCACTTCTGGAAAGAAAAACCCTCACAGGACAGTACAGTAACCTCTTCCACCACATGAGCCTGGATGAGATAACGGTCCTGATGGAGCTTTTTGGACAACACAAGTTGGAGTTTTTAGATTACATTTTAACAAGTCCAGAAGCAGAAGCTGAAAACCCAGAAGTTGATCAGTCCATACTGTCTGATATGGAAAGTCTTCTATATTACCACAGAGAGGTTCTGGTTTCTTCCGGTGTGGGGACTGCTGATGCCCCACATGAGGACAAAGAAAAGACCAGAACCCTTGTTGCACTTCAGAAGATGGAAATGTTATTAAAAACCGTGAAAAAGACTTCGGATATTAATAATCATGAAGGTAGCTATGTTTTTAAATATTTTTTGCCTCAAAGACCCTCTCTGATCTTTATTTTCCTAATTATGACCTAATTATGTCCTCCATTATCAGGAAACATGCCACAAGAACATGCTAAAATAAAATATTCATCGGAGCTGGTCTTTAATCAATATAGTTGCTGCAAATTCTGGATTGACTTGGTTAATCTAGCAGTTTTTATTTGGTTTTGCTTCACTAATCATAACATCTGTCTGTCGCGTGCAGCTCAGAGTGTCTGTGACGGCACATCGTGTTCAGATGAAGACGTGGACGAAAAAGCAAGCATCCAGGATTCATCTGCACCCCGGGATGACAGCATTCACACAGAAGAACAGCTAGAAGACGAGAAGGCCAACGGATTCATGGACAGTAACATGGTTGAAGAGAAAAACAAGGATAAAGAAACAGAAGAAAAAAGAAGCGAAGAAAAGAGACTGTCACCTCAGCCACATGAAGGTATTGATGACACAGCTATCTGTTGATCAGAAATATGGAAATGCTTTTACAAAAAAATCAATAACAACAAATGCAACTTTTGCCATTTTTAACAGAATTTTCCAGTTCCAGCAGAATCTTTAAACAGCAATTTATATGTATATTTTTCCCTTTTTAGTCTATTATTCAACGAAGTGACAACAGAGACTAAATTTCAAAATCTCTTTAATTCCAGGAGCAATGACGCAAATCTTGGACCTAATTCATCATGTCAGATGGATCATTGCATGGCTTACTGTGCAAGTAAGGGGGGAAAATAACATTTTTTATATACATATAATTGCAAAGTCCAGATAATATTTGAGATTTTCTTTATCTGCAAATTGTGTTATGATGATCTCCACAAAATTCCTCCTTCCTTTTTTTATTCTTGGAAATTGCTACACATAAAATGACACCATGTTTTTATGTAATCCATGTTTTTAACCTGATAACATCACAATTAACCATATTTTCCTAATATTTGCCATTTTAAAATTCCAGCATTCATCTTGGTTGTCAGCCTGACTAAACTTGATCAGCACAACTGACAACTGAGCATAACACTGTGAGCCAGCTGGCTTTCAGCAACACTAAATAGGGAAAGTGGGTTACTCGTGTCAGGGGTGGGTGGAAGTTGCATCCTTAGGAAAAAAAAAATAGATGGTAATTTTCTAATTTTCTTCACATTTATCTGGTTTATCATAATGAAACGGCTCCATCCTGTCGTATTAAAATATTTTATATTGGTTAATCACATTCATATTTATCGTATTTAATAAATGAGTTTAAAAAAAAAAGTTATGTCGTGGGCGATGTTTAATCTATCAGTAAAGTGTGGCTTGGTGAATGTCACCTGTTTCCTCTGGTGTCACTTTGAAAAAGATCCGACTTGCCAGTGTGGCATTTTACAATTGGTGACGTTAGGATCAAACCATTCGTACAAGAGGGGTCTTGTATAGTCCTTTGCACACGTCGTAAATCTATAAAGTTTTGTACATGCTTTGTTTTTGTCAAAAATATTTACATTTTATTATTTTTAAAATACTAGAAACACAATTTTAAAAAATTGATAGTAAATCGTCTTGTAAAAGAAGTTTTACATTTCGCTCCTCCCTACGAGTTTCAGTTTTGTGGTATACGCTTGACGGTCAGTGTTGTGAATAGGATAGTGAATTCGCCGTTAACCCAGCTGACAGCTGTACTTTCTTCGTCTGTATGAATACAAATATTTTTAAAACTAGCGATCCCATGAAATCATTCTGACATGGGGGAACATTCAGCAAGTGATCAGTTGGCCGTCGACTTCCAAGAGACGGCAGAAACTTACTACAGTCTCGTGACGGAGAAAGTGAAAGATGTATGTTATGAGGCAGGTTTCGTTAGCATTTCCCAGTTAGCCGGAACAGCAGAAATAACGTAACGGACTGTCTTGTTACCGAAAACACTTGATTGTTCCATTTGTAAGGAAGTGCTCATGAATTCAGTTTCACCTGCTATGTTGTAGGAGTCTTTTGGTGTGCTGCTAATGCTTTATTCAACGATTGTACTTTTATTTTTAGCGTGTTAATGATTGTTAGCATGGTTAGCTGTTTAAAAATGCTACATTTTGATTAATTTAGTCACATGACATTCTCTTCTGCTTCAGCATTCTGTTGAATCTTGCACAGAGTATTGATAGATTTAGATATTTACATGTTGGGATATTTTTTAGTGCAATTTCTGTAGAACATTTTGACTATGAAACATTTGTAATACTTCAAAGTAAGAGCTAAAGTTCATATTAAGTGCTTATCTAAACAATTAATTTGTTTAAATAATGAGGATGATTAAAATAATGTGAAGAATATTAGCAGGAACGTGTTGATTCCTAAAAAAAAAACAGTATTCACCTAAATTACAACCATACTATAACCAGTTGTTATGTATAATCACTTGTTAGAAACATAAATACAAACTGTCAAAGCTTTATTTAAAACTAACGGCATTCAGTTTTCTACCTGAGTATTTGACCTGCTTTTCTTCTCTCTAACCCTTTCCCAGTAAGCTTTAGCTAGAATGTTAATGTGTTTTCAAGTTAGTTAAGATTTAAACTTGTGTTTATTACAAAATTGTCCATGCAAACCACTTTTAAAGCTAAGTTTGTGCTCCCTTCCAGGTTGTATCATCACTGCCAGAGGACATAAGACCAGGGCCAGACCTGTATGGTGTGCCATGGGAGCCGGTCATCATAACGTGTTTGGTGGGGCTGGTGACAGTCCTGTTGTTTACATGTAGATGCTACAGCTCTGTGAGTTCACTGCTTTCCACATTTACACCAACAAAAATGTGTACAGCACATGTAATTAGAAACCTCAATGACCACTTCTTTTAAATTTCTGCTTTTTTTTTCTTATTACGTTGCAGGTGAAAAGTAGAATTTATCGAAGTAAGTCCACTCAGTGTTCAGCCTTGTCAAAGCTTTTGGTTTATAAAAGACTGGCAGAACTCTGTTTGGCTGTCTTGTGATAACATGCAAAGCCTAAATATTTTCTATTATATATGAATATCTTCTTAATTTTTTTCTAGGTAAGGAGCGGTGGATGGCTGAGCAGGTTGCTACTCTGCTCGATGAGAAGTGTGAAGTCCTGGAAACTCTCAGCCAATGTCAACAAGAGGTTAGTGCTCATGCCAGATTGGTTACCGGTTGTTGTCTGGGAGCACAACGTACCTCATAAGATTGAGTTATCATGAATGGAGATAATTGTGTCTGATAGATTTAATCTTATTCAAAATAATCTTAAGACTCCTCTCTGGTTAATTGTACTTTTGAGGTCCTATTCAGATCATCTTTTAATTGATTTTAGAAGTGTTCCCAGTGGTATTTTAATTGTTATTATGCAGTTTTTTTAGCAAAAAAAATTGTCATTGAGATATGACATAGTTTCTGCAGAGCAGCAGTAGCTCATTAGCAATTTCTCTCTCAGTTAGCGGAGCAGGGTCCCTATTGCCTGCAGTTTATTTTCGATGTCACAAATAAACCTTTTTTCCAAAGAGTATCTTTTTGTATGCTCCAAATTCAAAAAGACTGAAATTCATAAAATGCCACAAGAACATGTGAGAAACACAATTTAAATCGGAGTGAGTCTTTACGGCAAAGAGGTCCTCTATTTTGGATTGCTATGGTAATATTAACTGGAGCTGCGCAGTGACTTAGTGGTCAATGCTCTCGCCTCACAGTGGTTCAATTCTGACTGGTACCTTTCAGATTGGAGTTTGCATGTTCTTCTTTGTGGGTTTTCTCCGGGCACTCTAGCTCCCTCCCACAGTATAAAAACATGCTTCATAGGTTAATTGATTATTCTAAATTGTCCCTCAGGAATAGATGTGTGTATGTTTATAATTATTGAATTTATATTTGTGTTGACTGTACTCCAAACTACGATTTACATCCTTTTTACGTCTTCTCCCCAGTATGATGACTTGGAGGTCTCTCTGAGGGACAGTGGTGTTCTGGCCCAAAGTAAAAAATCCCAAGATTTAGAGGTAAGGCATAGGAAAGTCAAGTGACATTTTGATATTTTATAACATCTCTACTTTTGTTTTTATAATTTTTTATACCCATTAAGATGCCTGCTTATGTCATTATGCGGGTAATGAAATATTGATTGTTTACTATAGCTTTTTTTTTAGAGATGTGTTCAAAAGAGAAACATTTTCCTCATTTAGACTGATTTAAACTGATTTTCCGGTCAGACAGTGGTGACCTGTTTGACCTTGATTTCATTTTTGTCGGCATAAAGATGTTTACAGTATGCAATTGTCAAATAAATAAATTGTTCCAAATTAATAATTTCTAGTTACCAAAAGAAATCAGTCACTTTCAGCAACTGAGACATCCTAACAGGTTTCTTCTTTTTGTCTTAAGTTGCCTTATTTTTAGATCTTCTTTTAAATATAACATTTAAAAAATATTTCAAGTCATGACACCATTTTCAGTGCAGGTGGGGGGCTGTTGACTTCGACTGGGGACATTTTTGGGTGGTGGAATGAGTACTCCTCAGTTTTGCTGACACTTCTTTTGTTGAGGAAGCAAAGACTGATGACTTTGGGGTGGGGCTGTCCATCACAGAAGTGATGGTAAGGCACCAGAAGTGGATGAAGTTTGTCCCGAGTACTTGAAGTCTCTGGATGCTGTGGGAGTGTCTTGGCTGACATGTCTCTGCAGCATTAAGTGGCAGATGAGAACTGTACCACTGGGGTGGTGGTTCCCCTTTTCAACAAGGAGCAGATGGAGGGCGTCCCCCAACTACATCACACTCCTCAGACTCCCTGGGAAAGTCTATGACAGGAGACTGGGGAGGAGAGTTCATGCAATAGTTGACCCTCAGATACAGGAACAACATTGCGGTTTTCATTGTGATCATGGAATAGTGGACCAGCTCCACACCCTCTTCAAGGTGCTGGAGGGTTTGTGAGAGTTCACTCACCCAGTCCATATGGGTTTTGTGGATTTGGAGAAGGTTTTCAACCGCGTCCCCTGTGGTGTCCTGTGGAGGGTGCTCTGGGAGTAGGTGGTCTGGGAAGCCTTACTGAGGGATGTCCGGTCTCTGTCTGACCGGAGCAGGGGCTTGGTTTGCATAGCTGGCAGTAAGTCAGACCTGTTCCTGGTGTATGTTGGACTCCAGCAGGGCTTCCCTTTATCACTGGTTCTGTTCCTAGTCAATATGGACAGGATGCAGCCAGGGGTAAAAGGGGATCTGGTTTGGGGACCACAGGATTTCATCTCTGCTCTTTGCAGATTATGTTGTTCTGTTGGCTCCATCGAGCCAGGACCTCCAGCATGCATTGGAGCGGTTTGCAGCCGAGTGTGAAGCAGCTGGGATGAGGGTCAGCACCGTAAATCTGAGGCCATGGTTCTTGACCAGAAAAAAGTAGTTTGCCTCTCTCAGTGGGGGGAGTGCTCCTGCCTCAGCTGGAGGAGTTTAAATATCTTGGGGTCTTGTTCACAAGTGAGGAAAGGTTGGAGCGTGAGATTGACAGGCAGATTGGAGCGGCATCCACCGTTATGTGGTTGCTGCACCGGTCTGTTGTGGTGAAAAGAGACCTGAGGCAGTAAGCAAAGCTCTCAATTTACCGGTAAATCTTTGTTCCAGTACTCACTTATGGTCATTAGCTCTGGGTCATGATCGAAAGAACAAGATCCTCAATACAAGTGATTGAAATTAGTTTTCTCCGGAGGGTGGCTGGGCGCTCCCTTAGAGATGGGGTGAGAAGTTTGGTCACCCGGAGAGAGCTCGGAGTAGGGCGGCTGCTTCTCCACATCAAGAGGAGCCAGTTGAGGTGGCTCGGGCATCTGGTCCAGATGCCTCCTAGACACGCTGGAGAGATTACCTATACATCTCTCAGCTAGCCTGCGAGGCCTCTGAATTCCCACATAGAAGCTGGAGGAAGTGGACTGGGAGAGGGAAGTCTTTGCTTCGACCATTGCCCCTGTGACCTGGTCCTGGATGAGCGGAAGAAGATGGATAGATGGTCTCAAGTCATTTAAAGAGAGTTTTTGTTTTGATTTTTCGTTGCTATTTTTTTAACATTTAATATAAGTCATAAAACCCATAAAATGATGGAATAATTAAAGCAATGCAGAATTTGAAAATGGCTGATTTTTTTTTTTTTTTTTCCAAAGAGTCAAACAAAATGAATTGGCATTTCTGGGATCTGCTGGTTTATTAGTTTATTGGTTTGTTTTTCTTTTCTTGACATATGTCTCTAACCACCTCTGTTTGTCTTTTAAAATGTAGCTCAAAGCCAAGCAGTTGGAAGAAACTAAAACTGAACTGGAAAGGGATCTAGAACAGGTTAAAGATCAGCTGGACCTGCAAAGAGAACATAGGAAAGAGCAAGAAAGGAGGGTATGAGAACATACACGTCACTCAAATTCAATGGAACTCCTTTTGTTGACTCAGAATTCAAAACAACAATAACTCTTTATTGTTTTTTTATTGCTGATGTTTTAGATTGCCTCACTCGAGGAAAACATGAGAGTACTGGAAGAAGAAGCCAATGAACTTCAATCTCAGGAAGAGCAGGTACATTTTCTCAAATATTTACCGGATTTTTTTAACTCAACTCCAATGACTTTTTTAGTTATTGTAAAAGGGTTCTCAGTGGTCTTTCAATTGCGATTATGCCGTTTTTAGCTAAAAAAAACCTGTTGTTTTCTAGGACATAGTTTCTGCAGAGCGGGTCCGTTAGTGTGAGGAAAACCTCACTTTTTCTTCCCCTCCTTGTTGCTGAGAGCTCTCTGTTTATGTGGTCTTCAGCTAGCACACCCACAACCTAACATTAGCGGTGCAACAAAATGGCAAGCAATATTGGAGCCATCCAGCCGTACAGTTTTGAGCGTGATGCCAGTTCAGACAAGGATAACAAAGACGTACATGGATCTATTTGTCTGCAAGTGGATGCATCAGAATAGAGCTTGTGTATTTTCTACATAATAAATACAATCTTTGTCAAACAGCATTTTTTGATCTGCTCCTGATTCACAACAATAAAGAAATACAAGAAATTCAGTTTTAAGCTGAATTTTCTTTATATATCATCTAAAAAAACACCACAAGAACATGTTCAAACACCAAAAAGACTGTGTCTTCATTTTTAGAAGTACTATTTCATTTTATTTTTATTAATAAAGTACTGGGAAATATAACTCTTTTCTTTTATTTACTTGTTTTTTCTGAATAGAAAAAAAACTATATTTTTTCTGTTCTTGGCCTACAGGCACAGACCACTCTGAAGATATACAATATGAACAGTGACAGACTGCAGAGGAACCTGGAAACAGCAGAAGAAGAAAACAAACTGCTACAGGAGACCAACATGCATGTAGGATGCTAGTTTATTCAAATTATCTTCTGAGGAAGTTAAAATTATTGTTTAAAATGTTTTTTGTTGCTGTTTTTGCATTGACATGTTCACATACTTAGTGTAGCCAACAGTATGTTGTCAGGTATTTATCTAAATATCCCTTTATTTAATTAATTATTTTATTCTTTTTTTTTGTGAACCTTTTCTGTCTATCTGCAGTTTAGACAGGAAGTGGAGGGGTGGGCAGAAAGAGTGAGTGAGTTGCAGGAGGAGATGCAAAGATGTGAATTTGCTCACAGTGCGATGCTGCAGGATGTTGGCAACAAAGATGAACGCATAAAGGTATGGTTACTTCCCTCAGGTCCATCTCATGTTCTGCTTAGCACCAGATTAAAACATCGTCATAAAGCTTCTATAAGAGGTTCTGTTTTTGTACTTATGTCAGCACCTCACAAAAATGTTATTCCTTACACTTACAGATATGTGACTGGTCCAGCGTGGAGTGAAAAAAAATGACATTTTTGTTTACTTCCAGTCTCTTACAGATCAGCTTCTCAAGATGAAGGCCTGGGATTCAGAGCTGGAGGAAGAGGAAGGGGAAGGAGTCGAGAAGGGGTCGACCAAAGGGAGACAAGGAAAAGGGGAGAAAACTGGAAATGCAAACCTCACAGACACGCATCTTCAGAAAGTGCAGAAGCTTATTTATGCTGCTAAGGTATGTGAAGGAAGTACTACCTTTGTACATGCTGAATCTTGACAAATCCACAGATAGATTTTTTTATTTGCTTTCATGAATTTTCATAGCAAATTATTTAACTTATCATTTTGCCATGGTTTTGTTAATTCCACCACTCGTTGTTAATGACTCTTCACGTTTGCTGACATGCTTTTGTTCTTTCCGTTTTGCTACGGATCATACTGATCATTTCTCTATTTTTCTTGTATGTAGCTGAACGCTGATCTGAAATCAGTGGATGAAGATAAAGACAGAGTATTTGCCAAACTTAATGATGAAGTAAAAGCAAAGGAAGACTTGCAAGGTAAGCCGACCCTCAACCGGGTCTGTAAAACCAGCAGAACAGAACCCCATGTGGAAGGGGATTCAACACCCCTGTGATTTTATAGACAATGTGTAGTTTTATTAACTGGAAGATGTGAAGTCTCAAAGACCCACCCCAATAAAAATGATGTTTTGAACATGTAGCATGTTTTCTGACGATGGAGGACATATTTCTTTACTGAAACTGTGATGGATAAAAATATGCAGTTTGAAAAAGCTCAAGTTTGTGACACAGTAACTGACATTGGTGGGGCAAAGTCTCCTCTTCCTCACCCGTCACGTCTTTGTTTTCCTCATTGTCCGAGCTGGTATTTGCCTTAAAACTGTGGCTACAAAGCTCCAAATATTATTCACTCTTTTTTTTTTTTTTTTTGCACCCCTAATGTTAGCTTGGGGCTATTGCTCTCAGCGATGGGAAGGGGGCGAGGTTGCTCCACACTAACGGTCCCAATGAAAACTCCGAAGTTAATTTCTGCCCGTGTGCAGAAAATATGACTTCGGCTAAAACTTGCATAATCATAATTAAAAGACCACTGGGAACAATTTTACAATAAACAAAATATAGTTCAAAAACTTTATTTACAAAGAAATCATGAGACATAATGTGTATCTATGCAGCTAAACGCCTACAAATACAATTTAATTTTAAATGCTTGTTTGTGTTTTGGGTTTCTCCCTTAAAGAGAGCATTAAGATGCTGGAGACTGAGACATTATCTCTGCAGTCTGATACTAAGATCTACTCTGAACAGGTAAAAGATCTTTTAAATATTTATTTTGCAAATGCTTTTTTTCCCCTTTATAATGATCTATGTTTTCTGTGTCTTCAGGTTGAACGGTTACAACAGAAGCTCCAGATTATGACAGAAATGTACCAAGAAAATGAGCTGAAGCTACACAGGTCCAATAACTAATAATACACATATGAGGAGTGGTTTTTAAATGTTTTAGTGCATTTCAGTATCAAATTTGTGCTTCTGTAGATTGCTGACCGTGGAAGAGAAGGAGCGACATCAGAAAGAGGAAAAACTGAATAAAGCAGACAAAAACATTGCAATGGCAATGGAAGAGCTTAACAACTACAGGTATCTGGCTAAAAAATACCAGTGAGCACATAAGGGAGTCTCACATCTAAAATTAACCCGCTTTGGTTTTAGGCAACGAGCAGAAGAAATGGAGGACGAGTTGAAGAAAACAAAACAATCTTATGATACTCAGATATCAGCACATGAGAAGAAGGCTCATAATAACTGGGTAAGACCAAGGGAACCATTCATTTCCACTGAGTTAAAAAAAAAAGAAAACTGTAGAATAAAAAAAGAAAAAGTACAATATTCATGTCAGTTAACGTCAATGCAACACAAAGTGTTCCCTTGTTATATTCACTTTTGTGGTCTCGCTGCTTTATTTTTTTTTTTACTTTTGACCTTTTAGACTTTTGTCAGACAGTCTACTTAGTGCCGTGTCTCCTGAACAGTATCTCATCAAATGTGTTAAATCTTTGATTGCAATCAGATTTTTGTTTTCATTCTGTCATATTTTCCTGAGAAGGTTTGAACTCTGACTTTAAACGAGAGAAAAGTGTGAAGTCTGTCTTTGAAAACTGTATAAAGTGTGTAATGAGGAGTCTTAAACATCTGTGATCCTATCTTATAAATGTCACCTTTTTTGATTATTTTTATAATGTAACCCCAGCAATAAAAGAGGGAACTGTCCACTTTTTCTAGAACAATTTTTCCTATTCTCTAAACTCTAAAATATACATTTTCCAATACATAATCCATCTTTGTTTTGTTTTTGTTTTTCAGCTGGCAGCCCGAGCAGCAGAGAGGGAGCTGTCAGACATTAGAAGAGAGAACGCTCTTCTACGACAGAAGTGAGTGTATCAAGAAGCATAAAAGCTGCTGCGTATCCACATTTATGCTTTGTCAAAAGTTACTATTTACATGTAAATCTTGGCATTTTGTTCTTATTATAGAGTAATAAAAAAATTAAAAATAAGAGCCACAGTCCAAATGGTTTTCTTAAAAGTGGATTAATGGCAAAAGCTGAAAAATATTTAGAATAACTGGTTCTAATATTTTGTTTTTAATCCCAGATTTTACAAATGTTGTGTTTTTTTACAGACTCACAGACACACAATTTAAGCTGGATTCTCTTGACAAAGACCCATATGCCTTGAACAGCCTTGCTAGACCGCTGCCTTTTCGAGGTAAACACACACACAGCATGTTGAGTTTTTACTCTGTTTTACCAGCACAAATAACTGCCGAACCATAAATCATTTCTCACCTTAATCCTAAAGCAAAACCACAACCTTTAAAGATGACTTATTATTAAGTTTTGAACCTCAGTCATTTTATCTGAGTAGCTTCTAAAAATGTAAAGATTTTTGGCATCAAACAAACTGAATCTAGTTTTAAAACAACATCCCTTCTTTTTGTTGCTGTATTTAAAAACCCTCTCTGATGAAAATTGTTTTAATTGTAATGCTTTTATTGCATTTCTCTGAAGAAAATTAGAAAATTCTGAGTATTTCTTAATTCACATCATTGGGAATCAGGAGCAGATGCAAAAATACTGTTTGAAAAAAAGTGTATTTGTGATGTAGAAAATACGCTGGGTAGGCCACAAGTACCCTGCTCTGAGCACGTAGAGGGGAAGGGAGGCGGGGTTGCTTCACACTAACTGTCTCGCCCACCACTCAGAAGCAAATGTCTAATGACCCTGCAGCTCTGCAGAAACTGTCCTCGAAAAACGACTTGGCTAAAAATGGCATATTCCTAACTAAAAGACCACTGGGAACGCTTTTTAAAATGGATCAAAAGATCATCAAATCCAATAATAATGTATGTTGACTGAATGTTATCTTCTGTCTTTTACTTGTAAGTATATTTTGCTGCCCTAATTGAACATTTGTCAACTACAAAAAAAAAATAAGTGACTTTTAGGGATTGCACACTTTTCTTTGGCCCCAAAATCCTTAGGTTTAAAGTGAACTTTCAGTCATTTGTTGGTGAAACATCACTTTATGGTTCTTCTCCTCTAGGTCGACCATCCTCTGAGAACAGAGCTTTTCTTTCTTCTCCTGTACTCATGGATGAGCCGCCTCCAAGACTCTCCCCCAGAGGTAAAAACACAGCAACCAGCAGCTTCTGGATTGTTCATATGTATGACAGGTGAAGCATGTTGGTGATGAACTGCTGACTGTAGCATGCTGTAGCTTTAGGTGACGATATGCTGCCTGCAGTCTGGATTGTACCAAAGAGATACAAATCTCATGCTGTTGTTTAGTTTTTAATGAAAATGTTTCCCTATTTGTCTTCGCTTTCTGATTGGACTGATTTCTTTCTTCTTTTACCGGTGCATACTTCACGATTTTTCTTTCTTCTGTTTTCCGATGGACTTCTGTTTCTTTTTCCTATTTTTTTTTCTACTCCAGTGATGCGGAATCCAGGGGAGCCCCCAGGTGGCCAAGGAGAGATGGAGCACAGTGGAGGTCCCCATTCAGACAGCGGGTCAATTTCTCCCACATGGGAGAGGGATCGCAGAGGACCCCCTCCGGGGCCTCCAGGACCCCTTCAAGGCCCTCCAGGTCCTCTTGGACACCCAGGTCTGTGGATTCAAGCAAAAACAAAGTGTGCAGGAAAACCTGTAAGGCTGTATCACCTCACATAAGCAAGAAATGTGATTAGATTTTATGAAAAACTCTCATTTTAAAACAATACTGGAGCAGGTAAGTCCTATATGCTTTTAAAGGAATAAATATGTTAAAATACTTATCTTTAATCGGCTGCAAAAAGAAATATGGCTGCAAAGAGAACTTATTATCAGTACTCTGTGAGTTTTGCACGTGGCATGACGGCCTTTCTGCTGCATCATCGATAAGTCATAACACTGTTGCTAGCAGATGCATGTGCACCTTGATTATGATACATGTCCAGGACCCTAAGAAGGAACTTTTGGTGATTTAAAGGGGCCTTTTTCTTAAAACTTTCAGGGTGAACTATATCCAACTATATGATCATATATTACCTTTGTAACACAAAAAAACATATTATTTATGAAATATGAATTCTTTTTCGTGAGTTTTTTCCTACCCGGAAGTAAAACGACTCGATTCCTGAAGCATCCTTCCTGCCGGGGGTGGTTCACATCATGCTGACATCAGCATGATAGGACCCACTTGTTTTTGTGGGTATAGGAGGGGCCGCTGTTCCTAGCATATGTTTTTACAGGATTACTCTTAAATGCATGAACGGATCAAAATATAGCTTTGGGGTTCTTTATAGAGAGGAATGATCAGTATAATGCACTTTAAACTTCAAAAAGTAGAATTTTTATCATAGGCCCCTTTAATTGTGAAAGCCTTCACAGCCTCTTCGGTTTATATTTCTATGATACCCCTTATCAAATTCTCCATAGAGATCGTCTGCTAGTGAAACAGAAGTTAGTCTATTGTTTCAGTTTAAAGGTATCTCTTTGATGTTTACTTGCTTTTTTCCTCACCCCTGTGCTTTATATCATTTTATTATAATGATTAACTTAAGCAAACAAATGTGCTTCTCCACTGAAATAAAATTGCTCTCAATCTGATCCAGCTGCTGATAGTCAACATCCCTGGTCCAGCTGATCAATAATTTAGGATCTGTTTAAGATAAATAATATACTTTTTTTCTGGATTTTTTGTGGAACATCATAAAAAAAATACAAAAAACTGCAACTTGCTCCTAAAATGAATTTGAGTTTGTACAATAAGTCATCAGTATAGTTCAGATATCAAAAGTTGTTTAAAATTCAGATGGAAATAGGGGAATCAGCTATTTGTGACCTGATGAAGGTGCAGTTTTGTGATCATATATATGCTGAAAACTGTTGTTTGTCATTTCACAACTTGTCTGTTTCAAGTTCCTCTGGCCTTTGTGTAATTGCCACGTATAAAGAAGCTAAAAGTGTTGTGTTGCTAGTATACTGACACCAAAGTAAACATTGGGACTAAAACTTTTATTTTTCTTAGCTTCATGTTTTTAAAGGTCTGTGTAAAGAAAATCCTTTCTCAACTCATTAAAAATGAGCATTTCTGACTTAATGCTGTTTGTTTAAAGGCAGATTTTATAATAGTTTTTCGAACAAAATATTTACTAGCTTTGGTTAGAGAATTTAATTCTCTTTTGGAAACTGTTTTTTTTTATCATTTAGATATTTAAAATCAGCAAAAAATTGACTTTTCTCCAGATCAGCACTTGTTAGTTTGAAAATGT
>NC_050533.1:20059339-20064619 GCF_002922805.2 Oryzias melastigma
AAAAAATATCAGAAAATAAAACAATTGGAAAACTGTTTTTTCCCCCCAAACATCCAGAGTTGTGACATCAAATTCACAACCAACACACATATAGCTAAATTTGGAGACTCTATTGTACCTAATGATATTTTTATATTTATCTCCAGGCTATATGTTCCCAGAGCCAGGGCCCCCCATGTTCAGGAGACACCCACCTCCTCCAGCAGGTCTGAGTATGATGCCTCCTCCTGGTGCCCTCCCCCCCAGAGGGCCTCCCCCAGGGCCCCCTCATCCTATAGACATGGCTGGTTAGTCTGGTTTCAAATATTGTCAATATGTTTGTTGTTGTTATTTTTAAGTCTAATGCTCTGAATATTTGTGACTGAAGACGGAGCTTTTAGAGAAAACAGCTTTGGACCTGGGGATCAAGATGGCCGACTGGTAAGCAACGTCTTCATCTAAACGTGAATCTCTGCAGTCCAGCCTCTTTCAAGTCTTTTGCTTTTTATCTGTTGCTAGTCTGGTCCTGGTGATCGGAGGACTCCCCCTGAAATGGATCCCAGGATGGGTGGCCCCCCTCTTCCTGGATCGTCTATGGGTCCCATGGATGGACCGTTTCCTCGCAGAGGCCCTGCCCCTTATGGACCACCCCCTCCCACTGACTTTTACCCTCCCAGGGGAATGGGTGGCCCTGTTATGAGACCCAGTAAGAATGTTAGCCATTTTTGCGGCCCGTCTTCCCTCCAGAACACATTGACAAAATGTGTCTTTTTTTTTTTCTTTTTCCTCTAGTGTGGGCGCCCCCTTCTTCAGGAATGATGTTCCCTCCTCGATTTCCTCCCACTGGACCCCTTCTGCCTCCTGGATCTCACCCAAACATGCCTCCGTACCGGCCCTCCATGGGACCTCTTCCTTCTGATAGCTTTCCTCCTCCTTCCATGGGCCCTCCTCCTCCTCATCAGCAGCAGCCCGTCCCGTCAGCACAGCACAGTCAGCCCCAGGAGGAAAACTCCCCACCTCCTGAAGACCTCATCTGAGTCCATTTCAACTTCTGGTTTACGCTCAAGTCAGTGGTAGGAAGACGGAAGGGCACATCATACCCTTTTTTACAACTATTTATTTCCTGAAGAGAATTTATTTAATAAATAGTGTTATAGTGGAGGAGAAGCATCAGCTTTCTGTAGGCATTTTTCATGATTTCATTCTGCCTTTGTTTCGTTTACCTCCGAACTAATCATCTTCTTCTTCCTTGGCCTTCTTCATCGTCCAGCCACGCCGTGCTGCGGCTGATGCTGTTTTGTAACCACTGCAAACAGGCTCTTGCTCAGTTGCGTGTAGCAACACTGCCAAGTGAGCAAACACAGCTAACTGTTTGCTCAACAAATCAGAAAGGTTTTTCAGAAAAGGAAGCCAGCTGTCAAACCAGTGACTTAAATACTAAAGGAAACACGTTTTAGGCCTGAAATGCATCCTTTTTGATAACATTTTAATTTTTTAAAATATGTCAAGTATTACTTTTGTTGTTTGCCTGATTTGACCCTTTAGTTTGCTCATATGAGGTCTCGATTTGCCTGTCATTGACTAGAGTTGATTAAAACTCTGAATATCCCTCAAAATTCAAGAGTTCCTCCAAATCCAAGCAAGTGTTTGAATTTTACTAACTTTCCCGTGGAATTCAAACTTTCTCTTTCATAATGTTTGTTTCCTTAATGCAAGAACTGCAATCAAAAGCGCTTTTGAACCTGTTACCTGGACTTGCATTCTGCCATCTGGACCTGAAAAGAGTGGCTTCAAAACCTGCTTATGTTTTGTGAAGCAGGACTCTGTCTGATGGAGGTAAAATGAATGATCTGACTGCAATAGAGACATCTTAAAGCCACAAACAAACCAAGAGGCTTTTTTCTGTGAATTTTGTAAAGAAAAAATGATAATTATGATGGAAGAATAAAGATTCATTAACAATCTGTGTCTCCATAATTCACTGATGTATACATTTAAAGGTTTTCTTCATCTTGTTGGGGCTTTTTCTGCAGTGACTGTAACTGCTAAGACTTTTTAAGTGTAAATGTTTTAACTTTTTTGTTTTTTGCACATAAACATTTAAAAAAATATATTTGAACGCACCGCACTCTTCATCTTTCCAACATGTGACATCTATGCAATCCCATTTCCATTTGACTGTATGGCGTAAACTGGAAAAATGGCAACAATTCAAATGCACAACAATGTAATTGAATGGGAAATGTCTGTTTTCATACATATGATTCTATTGATAGTTGAAGTCAGTAACATAAAATCGATATTTGTACAGATATTAAACAATGAATGTTTTCTTAGGTTGGAGTGCATGTGTGTACATGATTTTTGTAGATCTGGAGGTACTCCACCTTTTACTTGACTGCATGGGAAGGGCTCCACACCCTGACTAATCCAGGAGAGGATGAAGCAACTATTGACAAAGATTATGAAGTAAAAAAGGGTCATTATTTCGTTATTTGGGTTAAAGTACCCAGAAAACGATAGCGATGGAGCTTTATGACCTCACGACACCTCACCTGTAGATTGTAAAAACAATTTTTTAACTGTAGAATTACTTTATAAAATAAGAACACATTTAAAGTACCTTAAATAATTAATTTACAGATTAAATGTGGAGTATATTATGGATTAATGTGTTTACTGGTGTGTTTCCCCTAGTTTTTTTTATATTTTATGTAAAGAATATACGTATATAATTTACTCAGATGTGTTTAAAATCTATTAAATTCTGTTAAATTTTAAAGTAATTTTGCTTTTGCACAATAGATACATCTGGATTATTTACCCCATATTATTTTTTCTTAAAAACCCATTGTCTTGGTACGTGTTCTGTCCTGTAGTTCATCCTCCTTCCACTAGGGGCAGTAGGCCTTTTTTTTGGCTCACTTCAAAATGGCTGCTTCCTTCAAATTTCAAAACAATTTTTGCAGGAATACGTTTTTAGTAAGTTTTCCAAGCTTTATGATAAGAATATTATATAATGTTATTTATTTTTTTAAATTACCATTGTTTTGAAAAAAAAAAAAGGTTGATAATTAATTCTTTACAACAGTTTGTTAAAAATGTGTCTATCAAATTTGACAGTGACTGAATGAATAAGATGATTTTTCCCTGTACACGGATATCAACGTTTGCATCCTAAACTAACTTTGTTCTGAGCAAAACTTAAATCATCCACTCCATCACAATTGATTCCATCTATATCTCATAAAAAAGTTGGACGTTTTTTTCTTTGTGTGTGAAGGGGATTGCAAAACGTCTTAATTCCAAAAAATGTGGATCCGTTAACCTCCTATAGCAATAAACAAAACACGAATTTGTAACACAACTTTAATTAAAAACCAGAAAAAAAAACTTTAAAAGAAAAAATGTACATTAACGGTCAAAAATAACAATTAAACTTCCAAACCCAAGTAACAATCAAACTAACACTGACTAAATGATGCTGAGCTCAAACCAGTTGATTTCTGACATTGTCTTCGACGCAGAAGCAGAAAAAGTGATCATCCATATTAAATGGTGTCCATAAGTGTATGTTACAGAAAGAAGAGGTAGATATAAAGGATAGTTTTACATTTCGTTGCATCACATTTCAAGACCCCCAAGCATGACGATAAAAAACATTACCTCAAATTAATAATCAGTGGCCAAGAATTGGTATTTTGTGCACACAAATTAGAATTTACATAGCATTTTGAGCGCACAAACTGGTAATGTCTGTGAACAAAGTAGTAATTTGTGTGCACCAAATAGTAATTTATTTGCACAAAATGATAATTTGTGCACATAATAGTAATTTGTTTGCACAAACTACTAATTCGTGCAAAGAAATTAAAAGTAGTGATTTCTTTGCACAAAGTAGTAATTTGTGTGCAGGAAATACAAATGTTCATTTGGGCCCACAAAATATTACATTTTGGCCACAAAAATACTACTTAGTCCACACAAAATACTCATTTGTGGCCAAAAATTATTAATTGGAGGGAACATTTTTTATTCCATGTCCAAGGCTATATTATGACCTGAGGTGCTGAGATTTTTTTTTCCAGTGGTTTCTGTGACTAATCACAGGGATGCAGAAAAAAATAAAAGCAAGGAGAATCTGAATTATAATCAACTTGTGTGAAAAACTAAATGTCAAAAAAACATTATTTAAATATCCAAAAATCTAAAAATGTGAAGGTATTGATTGTTTTTTTTTTCCTGAAAACTGATCCCTAATTCTAATCTGCAATAATTTTTTCAATAAAACATAGACATATAATCACTACTTAACAATTTCAACCATTAATGTTTATATTAACTTACATAAAAGGTATAAACACTCAAAGCATATTATGGCACAATAAACCAACCCCAGAGTTAACTAATCTGTTTACCTTAAGTCTGAATTCTGCTTTTTTATTTCCTGTAATTTTACTTAGAGACACTTTTATTCCTTCTGAGATACCAGAAAAAAAACTAAAAGTATTAATTAAAAAATAAAAAGTTTAACATACTTAAAAACTGGTTTTAGAAAAAATATTAAACTGGTGCATTTTACTATATCAGATTTCTAAACAAAAACGGAGTTTTACCAAAAAAAAATACATAAATCAGCAAGTTTTTTAAAATCTAAAAAAAAGCTGTTTGTGCATCTTCTGTGATGGTCTTAAACCCTGAAAAAAGCTAATTTGGAGGTAAATATTGGCAAAGAAGTTGCAAAAGGTGCTGAGCACGACACAAAACTACTTTTGCTTATCTTGAATTGACTCAACGACTCCAGAAAGCCTGAGTTTCAACAGAATCAGAATCTGTTTATGTTCAAACCTGGAAGTCCTATTGTTCACTGAAAACTGAGGCCGCTGTTGGCTGTGAAGAGTTCCCTACTTTTACGTTTTTAATGCTTGTTTGTCCGCATGCAAAATGTGTGTTCAAGGTCTTCCTGTGCTTTTTTTTTATAATGGCTTCCTCTTGGCTCTCTCAGCAGTTGAGAATTGGCCTGTTTCTTTCAGGTCTGAATGGAAACACAGAGCTCTCGGAGTCGCTCCTTCCCCTGTGGGGGCCCAATGTGGCTACAGCCTAAATAAAGAAAAACATCCCAACTGTAAGAGGTTCCTATTAAAATAGGCACACATCATCATTAAAAAAAATTGTAAACTAACAGGCTTCTGTGAAAGCTTACCTTTCTGATAGTCGTCCAGTCCTCCAGGATGTCCAGATCCGGAAGCATGTAGACGATATATGGACGTAAAATGCTATAAGGACAATACAAGGAGCGTG
>NC_050533.1:20064946-20140563 GCF_002922805.2 Oryzias melastigma
TTCCTATTAAAATAGGCACACATCATCATTAAAAAAAATTGTAAACTAACAGGCTTCTGTGAAAGCTTACCTTTCTGATAGTCGTCCAGTCCTCCAGGATGTCCAGATCCGGAAGCATGTAGACAATATATGGACGTAAAATGCTATAAGGACAATACAAGGAGCGTGCACATCTTGGACTGTAAGCAAATCTCGAACAAACACAGGTTGGATTTACAAGGTTTCACAAATGCACAGTGATCTGTAAATAAACTGCAGCACATTGAATGAATTTTGTGGTTATTTCAAGATTTGCCCTGACTTCTTGTTGTTTTTAGGTGTGTTTCATTTTGGAAGTCCTAAAGCTACATTCACACCCCCCTCGACAACGTGCATTCAAGCGATCACTCTCAATTAAAAGTCTATGTAAACGTACGTAAATGCGCATTTCAGGCGGCTTCTGCGTTCAAAACTTGCACACGTATGTAACTATCCAAGTTTCTATGATTGTTTTTGGGCTCTATGTACAAACATGCAGCCATTAATAGCTTGTTGCAAGATAAACCAACTTTGACCATTTAGACTCTGATTTATTTTTTTCTTTTTTCCTGATTAGGAGTTTTTCCATACTGGGAGCAAGGGTCTAAGGGCAGGGATAACCAGTTTTATTTAGTCTGTTTAGTTTTTAGCTATTGTTCATATTTTATGACTAATTTTCTGCATCTGTAAAATTACTAGCATGAAGCCCAATGAGGCAAATTTTATTTGTGATATTGGGCTATATAAATAAAATTGAATTGAATAGTGGCATGGTTTTTCCCTTTAATTCACAGAAATGTCAACAGTTAAAAAAGTGATCATAGAGTAGAAGTTAATAACTGCGGTTTGTGCTCGGCTGGAATTAGGACACCAAGTCTTTAATTTATTGTAATAGAGCTGTGAAGGAAATATATGGAGCAATATTTGCAGAGTTATGACATTTTACTGCAAGCCTCTTCCAACTGTAGGTGGTGGACATACTCTAGTCAACAGTAGAAAAAGAAGAAGCCCTCAGTGCTTGTCGAGTATGGACACTATAGGCTAAACGTGCGTTCAAGAATCCACATCAAATGCGTGCTGTGTCCGTAGCTTAAGGGTTGCCCTTAAGCTAATTTACAGTGGACTCTTTGCAACAGTGGAGATGTCGCTTGGAATAACTAAAATAACTCACGCTCGTTGACAACTCTTCAAACACTAACGTGATCAACGTGAATCAGCTGATTCTGTTGCAGAAAAAGCAGTTATGCAACACTTTTTGTTAATAATGTGATGCATAAGGGCACAAAGCTGCTTTTTTTCCATACCAGATTCAACGAATATGCAGTGAGCTGATTACGAAAGCACTTCACTACTGTAAAGTGTTGTATATCTGTGCAAAGCTGGTTTTCTCAGCTTCGGAATCTGATGAAATGCTGTAAATTGAGTAAACGGTTAAAGAGTTACAGTCATAGAAAGAATTTCAACCCCAAGAGCTAGAGCTCCGATGTTAAAGGGTTAAGATTACCTTAGTTAACTCTTTATCTCCATCTTGAGAAGTTGTAATATTAGGATCATGTTAGGATTTTATGATTTTTAGCATTAAAAATTGGATTATGTTATACTTGTTTATTTATTCTAGAACAGAAACTAGCACCAATATGAGCCAAAAAAGGATATCTGACACCACCGAAGGTCGCCTCCGCTTCTTATCTGGACTTAAAACATCTCGCCTCTTCTTCCTTCCCGACAGTTCATCATTCCACAGCTCTGAGGAAGCAACACCGACACAAGGAATGAAACACGCTGTTATTAGCTGAGCCTCTATTAATGATTAATGCAAAGTAATGGCAGAGGTACCTGATGTAATGTCTATGCTGTGTCTATCTTCCTCCAGACGTCTGATTTTTTCCTCCAGTTCACTGTGGACTGTATCGAAGAGCAGCAGTTTCTCACTCTACACACATTAGAGAAAGAACACTGTCACTTAAGAACAACTCCATCTGCTAAGTGATGCTCTTTAAGTAACGTGGAAAAAAACTTCATTATTTCTTGGTTCTCCAGCTATACACATACAGATACAGATGTTTTTACTACATCTTCAACCTGTGTCAAATTAAAAAAAACACATGGTATACGATATATTGTGATGAATCATTTCAAGCCTTACTTAAATCATCTTTTGATCCAATTTTATGTTTTCCCAATAATCTAAGTATGATGATGTCAGTTTTAGCCAAAATAAGGAGTTTCTGCAGAACAACAGGAGTTCGTTAGGAATGTATCTCTGAGTTATGGGTGGGGCCTTTGTTGCAGAGAAACCCCGCCTCCTGTTGTTGAGAGCTCTCTGTTTAAGCAGAGCAGTACATTTTCTAAGCTCTTTTTCATTTGCATTTTTTCATCTGTTCCTGATTCATATAAACTTACATAAAGAAATATTCATAAATGCCATTTTAAGCTTAATTTTCTTTATATGTGTCTTTTATTGAGAGAAAAGCGCCACAAAAACATGTTAAAAACACCAAAAATACTATTTTAATCAGAGTGGGTGTTTAATTTTTCTGTTAAAGTACTTGGTACAAGGCAGTCAAATTATTCTAAATAATAATTTACATGTTTAAGTATGTTAAGCATAATAGAAAAAAAACTTCCCCATTTGTCTTAAAAAAGGCTCTTGTCAAATGTTTGGGGTTTGCTTAGATAAAAATTTGCAAACCTAAACAGTACGGCAATGTTCTTTTCTAATAAAGTTAGTTGCACTAGAGTATCACATTAAGTGCTGTTGTTAATCTTTTACTTCACTAAAAAAATTGTTGCTTGTTGAGAACCAGGTTTTCTTTCTTGTGTGAAGGGCAATAGGTTTTTTACTGTTGTGTTTTTGAAGCAAAGTGTAGTTAAAATGACTTTGTGTCTGACCTCCCAGTGTTGGCATGCTGCCTGGATCTCACAGTCGTACTTGTTCTTTACAGACTCAAGACACAACTGTCTGTAGATACCTGGTGTAGATAAAGAAAGACAGCATGTGAGAAAAGAAGGGACAAAACCACAGGTTGGCAATATTTGTGCTTGGATTTTATTTTGATAGGTTACCTGCCACCTTGGTGCGGACCTGCATGTTCTCACGCAAAACTTCCAGGGGATCAAGGTATTCTGTTGCTCGCCCAGCCTCAACCTCCGTCAGCTTACTGTTCACCTGATTCAGTCGCTCCCGGTACAACCTGCACAGAATCACAGGGTTTCACTTAATCACTTTGTTTTATAGTTTTCAATTTTGAAAGTTGTCACATGGTTTAATGGAGGTCTTACTGGTCTTTGAGATCAGTGAACTGTTTTTCCAGATTAGACATTTCATTCAGGCATTCAACTCTTCTCCTTTCACAGTCCTCCTCATCCATTTCTGAAATATAAAAACACATATCAGCAACAAACATATTTTTATTCCTTAGCCGATACTGGACTGAAACAAAAATAAAAATTCGATTCTATCGCACCAGGTAAAACGGAAATGATTGATGTGAGAAATTTATTTCACACGTTTACAAACTATTTCAATTTGTGAGTTTTGTGAGTTTGTGTAGTAGATTTCCCACCGGAGCTGTCTCCATCCTCAGATACAGAGAAGCTGTCAGAATCCTCCTCATCTAAACTTGATGCGTCTTGCTCCTGGTCCTCCACCTCCATTTCCTCAGCTGTGTTCTCCTTCTTCTCCCGGTCACGGTGCACCGGCATGGCACCAAATCAGATCAACACCAAATCTGTAACAAGGAAATGCAAAAAGGCATTTGTGTATTCAAATGACCCAGTCCAAGTTCATGCAATTTCATTTGTTAGGTTTGTGCATTCAAATAACAGTAATTCAAGTTTTTATAGATTCAAATTTCAACAATTATACATGCATATATAGATCCCTATAAATGCATTTGCAAATAATAAAATATGGGAAACTTCATTGTATCAATATAAACAAACTTAGGGAAATCTTCGAATCCATGTATTTTGTCATAAAAAATATTTGCACCACACATTATATGAGACTATATGTTTTATAACGCTATATGATATTTATCTTACTTTTGCCCAGAAGTTTACAACAACAGTTAAAAACAAGTTAAATTGGATCAGTCGCTAACCTTTAAAATAAACTTCCTATTAATACAATAATTATAATATATTATTTTTAGACTAATTTTGCAGCCAAAATTAAAACTTTCTGGCTGTTTGCGTGGTTAAACGTTATAGTAGACAACACATGCTGTTAGCATTTTGTTAGCAAGATAGCAGCCAAGTTGTACAGCAAACAATATCCTCACCTACAAACTAAAAACACGCAGAAAACAATGTAAAATCACAACTTACAAACGAAAAAATATGGGATGATCACCAAAATGTTAAAAATATAGAAACAAAAATAAAGAAATGTGTCGAAATATTTGTTGTTTTTCGTCGATAACCACTTCATATGTGACCAAAAGGCATGCTAAAAACAAATTTCCACAAGCGCTCTGATTTGTTTTGGGACATGTAGTTTATAGCACTGCTGAAGCCGAAGATTTAAAACAGGAAGTATGTGGATGTAAAACTACATTACCCAGCATACCCAGGAAAGATCAATAACGCAACAAAAACAGTCAATTGGGACAACAACTTTTAAAAATTGTTTTAAAATATAAATATATATTTATTATGTATTATTTTAAAAATAATAAAGTGTTTAATCAACGAGCAATGTTCTAGTTTGATTTATCTGGTATCTACTACTTTGTTGTTTTTTTCTACCCCGCTTCACTCCTCCGCCATGATGTTTTCCAAGTGGAGTGCTAGCTAACCAGTTAGTTTAGCTCCCAAAGCTTGAGGACTACAGTAGAAAGGAGGTGTTGGGGATGGATGCATTACCCCCCCTACGTTGTATATATTTGTCGAGCCTAAGCGGAATGTGTCGTCTCCCTCCCGATACGTGTTAGTGCTGGTGGGGGGCCAGCGTTGTCGAATTATTTAAGAGAACGACAGGGTTTTCGTCCCAGTTTGGAAAGATTAACGCTAGCAGGCTGTTTTGGTGGTTTACAGCTAGCTCCTCCTTGCTCTCCCAACGTCTCCAGCCTCAGGAATGTTCTCAAAAAAGACTCATGGAGACGTTAAAAAATCGACACAGAAAGTGTTGGACCCAAAGAAGGATGTGTTGACAAGACTCAAACATCTCAGAATCGTCATAGGTAAGTCGAAAGCTCTTTGCTATTAATTTATAGATTAGCTTTTTGCACACAAGTTTGCTCATTGTGCACGTAACGTCAAATCGTCCTTATGAGTGTACAGAAAAAACGTCAATAAATGAAATTTGGCTAATGCTGACATTTTAAAACCTTCCTGTGTGTTTGTTTATAACGTTTGAGGCAATCGAGATTGCAGAGTTCTTTTGAAGCATACAGGAAATTCAAAGTGAGTGGTCAGATTTTTAATATAGGTAAGTTACTATTTTATTATGACTTTTTAAAATGTTTTGGGATCCTAAGACAGAACAGTGATGAGAAGGCTTCCAGCTGACTAGGAAATGTCAGCTGTGATGCTTCACGTTGTTTATCAGGTTGGTCTTCTACAGAGGCGTGTCTGACTGCTGAATAAATACCTGACAAGTGAGAAATGACTGCTCCCCCCTTTCTGAGCTGGATTTGGTGGAGAGTCAGCTGATTTGAAATGTGTGGGAGATCTGTCAGGATGCCCCAGAGTTAAGTGGTGGAAGATGGGAGTGAGAGTCACAAATAACCTAATGTGTTCTTGCAGACCAGAGAGGAAAATAACCTCCAGTATTTCCTCTAGCAGTAGCTCATTTCCTATTTCTATTGTAAGAGGTACTGGCCTCCATGTGTGTGTGTGAGACAAAGGGGTGTGCCCCCTCTTTGTGCTCTGTGGAGAAGTCAAGATCATGATAAGGACTAACACTTTTGCTCACATTCATTGCTTGAATTTATTACTTAGAAGCAACTAAAGGGGTCTAAGAATTCTGTTTGAGCGTTTAGTTATTGCAAGACTATATTAATCATATGGTTGCATGAGAAGGAAACGGGCTAAATGAGGACCCTAAGGACAGGAAATGCTTGCCCATTTTGTTGATGTTCTTGTAGGCGTATTTTGTGAAACACATTAAAAGTTACCCATTTACCAAAAGAAAGAAAAAAATTAACTCTGACCTTTTTGAAATGTTAACTCTGAGTTTGCATGAAGCTGAACTTCCCGTTTTATGTTTATCTGACTTTACACTAGTGTATGTGTCCTTTTTACTAAAGTTTCAAAGAGCCGATGTATATTTAGAGAACTGTGTTGATGCAACAGTGATGTAAGCTTTTTTTAAGCTGTCTCAAGTTATAACACATCTTTTTTTTCCACTATGAGTTAGTGCTGGGCAATTTATAGAAAAAAAATGTAATTTGTTAAAAAAGTATCCTATATCACGAAAACATGTTTCATAACAATCACAATAAAGTATATTTTCAGTTATTCTATGAAAAATACTTTTCTCTGCCTTTATTTTTTTGAGTAGCATATAGCTCAATAGTCACAAATGAGAAACTTTTTTTTAAATGCACAACAGTTTCAAGTTTTTTAGTAGAAAAACACATTTTTGGACCAAAGTTCAGCAATAAAAAATCAACAAATAAAAACGATAGAAGAGAAATGGCACAATATACACTTTTCTATTGTCCACACGATGTGTATCGTCATATCGGCCAGCATTACTATGAGTTGCTACATTTATAAAAACACATAACACTTTTGGACCATAAATAGAAATCCAAAATCCAAAGCTAATTATGAAGTCTTCTATCTAGAAAAAAAAGCCTCATTCCAACTACATTTTTTCCTATTATAAAATTGTTTTCAGTGGTCTTTTAATTATGCAGTTTTTAGTCAAAAATAAAAGCATCCTGTGTCATTTTTTAAGACATATTTTTTGCGGAAGTTAATTAGAAATGTGTAACTGAGTTGTGGGCGGGACTGTTGGTGCTGAAGTTAGCCTCCACTAATTTCCCGTTAGCCCTATGTTTACACTCTCTCCCGCTAGCTTATAGCACCTCACAAGCCCAAACTAATATTAGTATAGCAACAAAAATGGCAAGCAATATTGGAGCTATCCAGCTGTACAGTTTTGAGCCAGATGCCAGCTTAGATGGGAAAAATGAAGATGTTAATGGATCTATTTGTCTGCAAGTGGATGCATCAGAATTGTAGTGGAGAAGGGAGACTTCGGGCCGCCCATGGTAGTTGCTGTATCACAAATTCGAGCTTTTTCAAATCGTGGAGTTTTGTCCTGATCCAACATGATTTGAATAAAGAAATACTCAGAAACTCAATTTTAACCTTAAATTCATTTAAATGTGTATTCCATCACGATAAAAATAACGTGTTTTAAGAAGAACATGTTTGCTATGCCAAAAACACAATTTTGATTGGAGTGGGTCATAAGTAAGTACATTTTTTTGTATTTTTTTATGTCTTAAACGATGTAAGGTAAAAAAAAAAAGTTAAAGTCAGTTTTGAAGAAATCACAAACAAAATTGTCACCAAGGATCTATTCATTTCCTTCTGGATTGTATACTTTTTTCACTTCACCCCATGCGAAATAAAAAATAATTTCACTGTTTTGTTTTTGTTTTTTTCACCAGAAAATTCAGAGGCAGCAGATCTGAAGCAGTTCTTCGACCTGTACTATTCCCATATCTATTATGTCTTCTTTGAAAACTTTGTCACCATTGAGGTCAGCCTCAAGCAAAAAGGTAAGCTTTCCTGATGACTAAAATGATAACGAAAGTATGTTAAGTCTATTTATGTTTAAGCTGTATTTTTTATTATTTTTTTGTTTCTTTTTCAGGTCATAAGTCTCAGAGGGAGGAACTGGACTCGATTCTCTTCATCTTTGAGGTTAGTAAATCATAGCTTGTACATACGTATACTTAAAGCTAAGAAATATTTTATATACACACCTGCAAAACAGCAGATTAAAGCACCAATGAATTATTTAGTCAAATGGAAGAGCAGTTTAAATAAAGTTACATTTTGAGCTTCTCGCCAAAGAGAAAAACATGTTAATACTGCCCATCCACAACTGAAGGGTTCCAACGTTTTCTGTTAAAAGAATATTTCATGCTCCTGGAAAATGGGAAGTTTTTTTCAGCTCTCAGTTTCCTGTTTGTGTCTGATGAGGATGTTGACCGTTTGAACCATGACTCGCTGAAACATCTGCACCTGGTGGTTCAAATTCAGTTAAACCACATCTCTTTAAAGTGATGCTTCACACAGCTGCTGCTTTAGTAGATCTTTTAGAGTGAGTTTGATTGTATTTAGTTTAGATTTTGCCCTTACAGTGGCTTGTGGTGTCCCAGCTTTCTAATTGAGATTTTTCTTTTATCTCTAAAAATGAAAACTGCTGCTTTCCAAACATCAGTCAGCATGGCTGCATGGAATAAGCTTAAATATCTTTATATTTTTCCCATTTAAGATGGTGTTGCATTGCTGATATGGGTCAAAACAATTCAGATACTGATCTATTTCTGACAACATTTCCAGAGCATGGTTGGGTTGTTGTTTTTTGGTTGTCACAGGGTGACTCTGAGGGCCATTGACCTCCTTGATTCTCAGCAGGTGAAAAACTCTGACCAGAACAGAAAAAAATGTATGAAGTAGCCTGAAAGTGAACACGATACACGCCTAAGAGAGGTGCTGCATTCACATGCACATTTTCTTCGGACTCTGTTACACGTGTTGTGTTATTTTCTTACATTTCCATGTAGTAAAGAAATACTCTGACTAAAATATTTTCTTTAGTCTTTTTTTAAGGTAGTAAATATAAAGTTCTCTTAGAAACTGCATTGTGTAATTATCTTTTCTAAATATGCTCTCCTTTAGAAAATCCTCCAGCTCCTGCCAGAGAGAATCCAGAGCAGGTGGCAGTTCCACAGCATTGGTAACTTTACATCTTTTAATACATTTTTTTTTTTTCGTTCCATTTGAATAGTTTATCTAAAAGTAAAGAACCTGTTAGGCTTGTCAGGTCTAGATGTAATCACATTTTTTACCTAAAATGTTGAGTTTTTCTGAAAAATGTTCTTCTGTTTTGAGATATATAAGAGAAGGAATTTCGTATGCATTGATTGGACACTTATCTCTTTCAGGGCTTATCCTCAAGAAGCTGTTGCATACTGGGAACTCTCTAAAGGTACATTAAATCAATATTACTCATATTCCCATGATTTTAATGCCTCTTTCATGTCCTAACATTTGTATTTTTTATGGTGATTCAAAGCTACCTTATATTTGTTCTTTAATACTTTGCTTTCCTATCAACTCTGTAGATTCGCCGTGAGGGCGTCCGATTGTTCTTGCTGTGGATGCAGGCACTACAGAGCAATGCCGAGCGCGAGCAGCTCTGCATGTTTGCTTGTCTGATTCCCGGCTTCCCGGCTCCACTCTTCCGCGGGATCCCACGTACCTTGGATACGCTGATCAACCCACCCCTCAGTTTGACAGAGAGTTAGTAGTACAAACAATCTAAAGCTGTGGATCTAGAGTAACAGCTGAAATAACATTTTTTGTTTTTTTGCAGCATTTCTGTAAAAATGAGCAAGAAATGTTTGTACTTAAGCTTTTTTTCTGGCTTTTCTCCTTGCAGTTCAGGTGACTCCAGAAGAAATCACTCCATTAGTTGCTCCCCAATCAGGTGATAAAAACCAGGAGGATCTTACTGCATACTTCCTGGAAGCTCTACTGAAATACATGGTAAACCAGGTATTATCACCTTTCTTTACTAACAGAGCTAATACAACATAATAAACTGGAGAGGATGTTTATACTGTGACTCTGAAGTGCAAATCACACCAACAAATTCAATAAAAACATAGTAAAGATCACTGTGACCATTAGAAAAGCTAAACAAACAATACAAAAATAGCAATACACTTTAGAAATCAAAGCAGAATTAAAAATGTAAAAATAAATGAAATGAAAAAATGGTTTAGTAAGCGAAAGTCGTTTTCAGAAATCAAAGTGAAATGTTAAAAAAAACAAAAAAAAAACAGAGAAACCGGAAAAGATGAGTACTATTGGATCCAATCAGCAATGTCCCGTAGCTGATTTGCTGATTCAATCAACGATACCTTTTCTCTGGTTTCTGTAAAAAAAAAAAGAAGAAAAAAAAAAATTCGTAAAACAAAACTTCCAGAAATCATAATGAAATTTTCAAATATGCAACAAAAGAAGAAATTGGAAAATATAGGTACTGTGGGACATTTCTGTTTTTGTTTTGTTTTTTTCTAAATTGCATTTTGATTTTTGGAAGTTACTTTTGTTTTCCGAAATGTTTATTTTTTTTATATTTTGTTTCATTTTTTGGGAATTTTGTTTTCAATTCTAACATGTAATGTTATTTATTTATTTTTGCTTTTCTAATTGTTCTGATCTTTAATATGTTTTTGCATTAAGTGATTTGTTGATGTGATTTGTACTTCAGGGGCCACCGTATGTTGGAGGACTTTACTAATACCACTAAAGCTAAATTCCAGCACAGATTTGATTAAGTATTGATCAAATTCCATTCTGGAATCATTAACCCCCTTAAATACACACTGTGTTCCCTGTTTTCAGTCTCATATTTTGGTTCTGTTGCTCACTGTTGGTGTCCTCACACTGACGACACTCCTCTGAAACAATGGGACTCCTCTCCACTTGATCCTGTTTGGAGTGTAAAATAGCCTCTTTGTATCAAAAGCTAAGTTCTTTGTTTCTGTGTTTGTTTGTCTGTG
Organism: Oryzias melastigma; assembly: GCF_002922805.2. NCBI lineage: Eukaryota > Metazoa > Chordata > Actinopteri > Beloniformes > Adrianichthyidae > Oryzias > Oryzias melastigma. The sequence goes on from NC_050533.1 coordinate 20,075,728, forward strand.
CGTTGAACAGGCCAAATCTCTGGAGTGGCGATGCAAAGAGAACCATGAGCGTGGCTTCAGCTTTCTCTTTGATCACTTCAGGAAATTTTATCTTCCTCATATATTCCCCAACTTCGCCATGGAGACGAGCCTTTACAGTCCCATGTTAGGTCAGTCAGTAATCATTATCAGACTGGAGATGAAAAAGTCAAAGTTTCACATGTATCGGAGCAAATTAACTGAATGAGAATGGTTTATTTTTTTTTGCAGATGTGCCTCCAATGCGTCCCAAGCCATCCTACAGTTTGGTGCGCAGAGAGCAGGATGGGGGGGAAATGCTGTACTGCAACAAGGAGAGTTTCCTTCAGGCCAGAGTCATTTTTATCCGCTGGCTGGTTTCCTTTTGGTTAGAACCACGACCCAACACACAAACACACATCCCAGGAACAGAGGGGGAAATTGTCCCAAAGAACATACAGGTAACTACAGATCTATTTATCTAAAAAAAAGCCTTCTTTTGACATTTAGATAAGGACAAAAAAACAACAAAGCTGTTTATTCTTTTTGTGCTTCTTTTTATTTTCTTTTTCCTCTTTGTCTAGAGAGCAGCAGCTGGACTGGCTGCGCGCTCTGCAGGCAGCTCGGATGACAGCGGAGGAGGAGGCCTGCGTTCTGACAGTCACCTGGATTCCAGCGGGAGCTCCTCAGGGCCAGCAGGAGGAAGCACGGGGATCTGTGGAGGTCTGGGTGCTCCAGGAGAACCTGAACAGAGCCACTCCAACACCTCCACGCTGACAGAGCGGGAGCCCAGCTCCTCCTCGCTGTGCTCAATTGACGAAGAGCAGCTGACAGACATGGAAGTTGTGCGGAGAGTGTTGACCAGCTCCAGAACTAATGTCAACTTCATCACAGAGATTTTTAGACAGGTGAGGGTTGTTCACACCTGTTAGACTGAATCTGCATTGCTCCCCCTCCAAATGGAGTAATATGGAAATAATTAGTGTCTTCACATTTGGACATAACTATTGCTTGACGATGTCATCAATAGTCGCCAGTAGCTGCCAGCACTTTCAGATATCATTACAGCTTCTAATGCCTCTATAATTGGAGGGATAGGCAGGAGTCATAGGGGTAGGGAAGCATTTTGGATTCAGCCTTAAAAGTTTTCTAGAGTTACTGACTGCTTGGAGATGGCAAATTACTTTGCAACGATATTATTTTTTTCAGTGTATAAACTAGGTCTTTTCTTTCACATGCATAGGCCTTTCTCCTGCCCATGTGTGAGGCAGCTGCAATGCGAAAAGTGGTTCGTGTTTATCAAGAGTGGATCTCCATGGAGGACAAGCCTGTGTTTATGAAGGAACCAGAAGAAGGCCCGTACACAACACCTGCCACTAGTAATCTGGAAACAGGGTCACAGCTTGCAGATAAAGAAGATGAGGTAAATGTCTCCTGAAGTCAGTCATGTAAGTCAATGTAACGTTTGAGCACTTCTGTTCTGTTTTCAGGGAATGGACAAAGAGATCAACAGAGAATTACTGGAGTACAGTGTTCATGCTGGCGTTCAGACAACACTCCAGGTAGTCAAGCGTTCTCCTCATTCTTCTCATGCACTCTTATTTGATTGTAAATAAAAAATGAACATAAACTTAATGTTTGTCATTTAAGTTGGTGAGTTATTTTTATTAAAAAACTCTTGCTCGTTTTGCAGGTTTTTATCACCCACTCCTCCAACGTTTTCCTCCTGGAACCTGCCAATGACATCAAGATCCTTCTAGAGGAGCACGTGGACATGTGCAAGCGAGTCCTGAACATCTACCGCAGCCTTGTCATGCATGAAACTATGGACCAGAAAACATGGTAAGAAAGCTCCAGCTGACTGAAGGATTGCTTGGTTTATCATGAAGCTAAATACTACAAAGATTCAACCACATGTGTACTAACTAAAGTGGTTTATTTCTTCTTAGGGAGCAGATCTTACTGGTTCTGCTGAGGGTGACAGAATCTGTGATGAAAAGACCGCCGTCCATCATGCCTCTGAGCAAGAAGAGCAACACGCTTTCAGGCAGACTTGCTGGACCGATCTTTCAGGTACATTAATGTCAATTTAGTATAGGCTTTGCCTATACACGGTGTCATCTCTGATGTTAGAGGATTTCTTTCCTTTGTAGGACACAAGAAGGACACCAATTTAGGGTTTTAAACACCTTACAACCTCTTGTTACCAATTTCAGAGTCTTTGCATGAAAAGTTTCTGATAGTAAAATAATAGAATAACTCTTAATTTGTTTGCATGTCCACAAAAATAAGAAAACTATTCCTTATCTGCAATTAGTTTTTTGGAAATCATTAGAACATTTTGGTTTATACAGTTATCATTATCTGTTTTATTTTGGTGAACTAAAAATAAACATTATCATGCTGATAAAATTGATGATGTCCGATAGAATACTAGTAAATATCCAGTTTTCAAGGCGGGAATCTACAACTTTTAATAATCCAATATCTTATGGGCTTACAACTCTTATCAGATCAGATCAGATCAGATTATCAGGCCATCAAATCATCCTGTCTGTGTTTTTTGAAAAAATCTGATATCTGAAGAAATCAGATAATGATAAGATACTTGTACCATGTCTGAATTCGTTCACTACTCACTATACATAGTGCGTTTGCCATTTTGTAGTGCTGTCTGAATCTACAATTCCAAAATGAAGTGCCCCAGAAATTTCCCAGAATTCTCTGCGAAAATCCAGTGTGCATCGATGCTAACTAGATTTGGGAATAAAGACCACAATGCATTGCTTTTGAACATTTTATGCAGAAAAAATATATATATTTAAATGTCAATTTTTAATTAACCACCCACATTTTCATCATAAGAACTCAGTGGATTTATAAAAAGTTGTCGTAAAATGCTTGTATTGGTTAGGTTTGCACTTTGTGAAATCATATTTGCTGTTTAAAAAAATTACAGTAGATGTGTTTTAAATCATCTAGTATTTACCTGTTTTGTTTAAATACATCAATCTGTCCATTGATGCATTTTGTAATTTGTCATAATCTAACATGCAGTTCAGTTGTTAATCTTTTTATTTTCTAATCTTCTTGTTCCAGACACTGATCGTTGCGTGGATTAAGGCAAACCTGAACGTCTACATAAGCAGAGAGCTGTGGGACGACCTCCTGTCTGTGCTCTCCTCTCTGACCTTCTGGGAGGAGCTGGTCACTGAGTGGTCGCTCACCATGGAAACCCTCACAAAGGTCCTACATTCCCATCTCTTTAGATTTGACCTTTAATAGGAATCTGAATCTGTGTTGCATCCGTCATTTCCAGAGACGTCGTTTAAATGTATAATGAAAACTAAGTATTTTATCCTACAACCATCAAAATATTTGAATGGATACTAGTAATTTTACCCATTAATGTGTCAGATTAAGTGAATAAAGAAAAGCATGGACATGTTAAAGTTGTGTTTATATTGTTTTTTTTAGGTCTTGGCAAGAAACTTGTACAGTGTTGATTTGAATGAGCTGCCTCTGGACAAACTCAGCGAACAGAAACAGAAGAAACACAAAGGCAAAGGTTGGCTCCTCACTAGAGATCAGACATGTAACAACACAATGTGTCTGAAAATATCCTCTTGCAGTGTGATTGTAAGCCTGATCTGCATTCTTTTCGTTGGCCAGCTATCGGTTCAGAGGGCCAGCGGCAAATAGTGGACCGCTCCTTCTCTAAAGGCTGGAGCAGAGACCAACCAGGTCAGGCAGCAGCTATGAGGCAGCGGAGTGCCACCACTGCTGGTTCACCAGGCATCGAAAAAGCCAGGAGTATTGTTCGCCAGAAGACTGTAGGTCAGTAATATGTGACTCACAAACCTGGAAACTAATTAACTTTATTGTAAGTTAGACTCTGGCTCATTTTACAGTGTGTAGAAGTGTTGACTCCTTTTCTTTAAACTTTTTAGGCTCTGTTTACTTGATTTTCTAATCTAGTGAAACCATGACAGAATTACAAACATTGACTCAGAACTCCACATTCTTTAGGAAATAAGTTAGGCTGAAATTCAGTCTGTAAGGATTGGATTGACCCAGTGCTGCAGTTTGCACAGCAAACTTCCCTTTTTTCCCACAAAAGAGAAGTTAGCACTTTATCACAACACAATAAACATAAAAACTGTTCCTATGCACAAGAGGATGCTCACTAACAGACATGTTTGCTTTAACACAGGAATGTGTTTTGTTTCCTGCAGAGCAGGAAAAGTCACAGATGACATGCACACAGTTTCAAAATTAATCTTTCCAATCCTCCTGCTATTCCCAACTAACAATACATTTGTTCAAAACTGCATCTCGAGATAATTTTTATAACATGAAGATGAAATTCTTCTCTTCAATTTAATGTGGTTCTGTAAATGTGGATTTGTGGGTAATTTTTCAGTTGGTTGTTTAGTCAATTTATTCAAACCTTATAGAGATCAGGCAGACTTTTTTTTAAAGTCCCACTCCAAAGAAAATTGTCCCCTTTTAACATGTTCTTGTGGCATTTTTCTGATATTTATGGGCATGTATAAAAGCTTGAATTTGCATTTCTGAGTGCTTGTTTTTCAAATCGTTGTGAATCAGGAGCAGATGAAAAGTTGTGATGTGGAAAATACACTGGGCAGGCCACAAGCTTACGGCTCTTCTCCGCTCCATTCCGATGCATCCCCTTGTAGATGACTAGATCTATAAATGTCTTTGTGTTCCTGGCTTCTGACTCCCAAATGAACAATTGGATAGCTCCAAAATGGCTCGCCTTTTTTTTTTGCACCACTAACGTTGAGTTGGGGGCATGAGGGACTGTAAGCTAGCAGGAGATGTCTAAACTCTGTTTTGGGTGACACGCCAAAGGTCCCGCCCACGACTCAGAGGGAATTTCTAATTAAATTTGAGTTTTTTCTTGTACTGTCCAGCAACTGAGCAAACACATAAGTTGCAATAAGGGGTAATGTATCTTCAGACACATGAGGTGTATATTTGGATTATTGTGTTCGAAGACATTTGTTGTATAAAAATTTTAATGAACCACAGCCTCTGCAAAACTAGAAAACATACAAGCACAGGTTGTTTTTTTTTTATTTTTGGCTAAAAACAGCACAATCATAATTAAAAGACCACCAGGGACTGCTTTACAATAGGCCAAAAGGTGATTGGAGTTGGACTTTAAATTATATCATTTAGAAAATGTGTACTTCTCTTTGTTGTAATGAAGCCTTTATAGCTATAAGGAAATGCAATCTACCACCTGTCCTTCACTTTCTCTTTTGCAGCTCACCTTTTCTCCCATTTACTTATGTGCATATTTTTCTGCTGGAGACTTCACATTTAACTTGATTACATTATTTTGTTTTATCATTTCTTGCTCACAAACAACTAAGTTTATTTTCTTTCACACTTTTCTACCACTTTCGTTTGTTTGTTTTGCCTAAGTTGACTTGCTTTCCTTGTAATCACTTTAGTCAATCCATTGTCTCCAGTGGTCTTCCTCGTGCCTCCTCCCCTCTCTCCTCACTTCAAGTTACTTCTTTCTTTCTTTTGCTTTTGGCTCTCTTTCTGTCCTGCTCTTTGCTATTTCTCTTCTTTTCTTCTCTTCTAAATTCCTCAGCCCTGCGTAGCTGCTCTACAGGCGACTCTCTGCTCTCCTCAGCCTTTATCCGCAGTGCTAAGAGTGCTCCTGCTCTGGCTCCGCCTCTTCCTGTCCTCCTTCACCACCACCACCCCTTTCTACCCCCCCTTGCCGACCATCTGGCAGGTACACTTTCTTTGCACTTTCTATCTGCCTGCTGCCTGGAAACTTTGCTCGTACACTCAGAAATGTCGTCTTGTGTTGATGTTTTTCTTGAGTGATGGAACATTTGCTGTTCTGTCAGTTTTTATTTACGTATTTGAACTATAAAATGTTAATAAAACTGAATCCATTCTTACTTGACATGTTTAGATGATAGGACATAATTTTGTCTATTCAGTTGTGTTTTTTAATGTTTAAAGAAGGATTTTCTGATACTCAAAACTCAAAAAATAAGGTGGTTTAGGTCATAAAAAAAGTCCTAAATATGAAAGTTTTCTACAGGATAAACATGGTTAAAGCTAAAACAAAATGGTTGATCAAAAATACACACCATTTTTATATTTTTCTTCAATTAGTGAGGTTCATAATATTTTAAATGAAGGTTATGAGTTTGATTAAATATAACATTCCTAATACTAACACACTCATTTGCCACCTTAATAATCTCGTGTGAACTTAAGCGGAGAAATGTGAAATAACACAATCATGATAAGTAGCCTGGTTCTCTTTGTTAGAATGCTTTTCTCAGCTTCATCCTTTGTGTACTTTGCTGTACTGATATTCTTCAATCATTATTCATAAACACGTGTTCCCACATGAAGATCTAATACTCCTGCTACTCAAAGAAAAAAACCTTTGAAAACTGTTTACTTTTGCCAGGCATAGTTTAAAAATATCCCCTGTTAGTGAAAGTATTATCATTATAACTAGAATCAACTATATTGAGAATCCTAATTTCCCCGTATTTCAGGGTCTCCCCATAGATGGTACATAACAAATAAATTGACCTTTGTTTAGGTGTAGAAATATATTTTGCATTCATGTGGTGGTGGAAGATTTGTTGTTTTACGGACGCTCATGTGTGATTTTTGAGTCAGTCCGTCATTTTCCTGATCATCCCAACACAATATGTACGCAACATTTCTTTAATTTTACATTTTTCCCAGATGATCCTTAACTTATTGGTGAGAACCTAACTCATAGGTTTGAAATGAAAATCCAAAACATTCTGTTTTAAAATATATATATATTAATTTTTAAATAAAAAATTAAAGCATATTTTTGTCCAAATTTCATGTTTTTTATTTCTCTTATGAGGTGGATTATGAAAACACATGAATGTGCTTCCGGTCTGACCCTTCTGTCAAAATTTGTGACCCATGAGTCAAATAGTTTTCCCACCCCTTAAAGAAACTTTTTCCCTAAAAATAAAGAATAGAAAAGCTATGCAGTACTATACAGTAGCTACTTTAAGAGTGCATGTCTATTGAGAAGAAATGGCACTTTCAGAGTTTAAAAAAATAAATTACAGTCATTTCCTAAGTGACAATACATTTTTCAAACATTTATTTGAAAACTCCTAAATAAACTAAAATTGCATTTATTCTGTTTACATCTGTTTGTGTTTTACGTCTGTCTGCATGTATCACAACTTTTTATTCCTGTTTTTTTTCTTTGTCACTGAATTTTTTACTTTCCTGTTTGTCTGCAAACATGCTTGTGGTATTTTATAAGCCAAAAATCTGTTTTTTTTCTGAAGATAATGTCATAATTTTTGCTTTCTTGTTTGATGTTCGTAACTTTAGCTTTGTGTGAAATTTTATTCAATAGTATACAAAACTAACATTGCATTTGATTTAAGTCTGTAGTTCAGTTCTATGTGTTTTGCTGTAATTCTCTTTGGTGTATTGAGTGATGTCACTTTTTGTAATCCTAAATTTAATTCAACAAATCCAACACACAAACATGTATTGTAAAAAATTTGGCTTCATGATATATTTATTTTCAATATCCTATTTTTCTTGATCATGTTTTCTTAGTATCTGTTTTTGCCACTAATAATTGTGATTAGTTAGTTAATATTTTTTTGCAAAATGTGGTTGTTTTTTGCTACTAAATAAAATCCGCTGTAATTTATAACATTTTAGATTGTTTTTTTTCTTTACATGATCCTCTAAAAATGTCTGAGAAATGTGCACATTCAGAATTTTCACATACTTGTGTTCTTGTAATCACTAGACCTCGAGGATCCGCCAATCACCCTGACGTCCCGCATCTCTCGAATGCGCCATTCATCTCAGAGTGATGAAGCCCCTCCCACATCCTGCTCCGAGGTCTTCCAAGGAGGGGCTTGTGACCTCGATCCACCAGCCCCGTCGTCCCTGGCGCGGAGCAGCAGTGCCTCTGACATCATGGAGCCTTTCATCGCAGAGCGGGTCAAAGGTGAAGACCCCCGCGGGGATCCCGTTTTGATCCCTGATCTTTCCCACGGCAGCTCCACAGCCACTTCCTTACTTGCAACCAACAACCACACAGCTCAGTCCATCTCACAACCCCTCACCTCCCCTTCTCCCACCCCTCTTACCTTCCCTAACGGTGTTGTTTCCTCGCCTCCAGAGGCGCAAGATGATGCTAGTGTTTATGACCAATCCAGGCCCCAAGTTGGTTCTCAGAGCCGCGGTTCTAGCTCGGATTTTGACTGGAACTCCGCCTTCAACTTTTCCTGCGAAAAGGAAGTTGATGCAGAAGATGGTGAAGGTGGTGCTGAGGGGGAGGAGGAGGATTTATTCTCCGCGATTAGGGACTACCTCATTCAAAAGGGAGGTGAGAGGAAGGAGGAAGCTGGAGAGGCAAATAGTCCAGCTGCTGCTTTAGAAAACATGGCTCCAGCATCTCCTCTGGTGCAAACCGGGGTGGCTAGATCACAGCTGGAGTATGCAGGACAACCAAGAGAAGCAAAGCAGGTGTTGAGGGAGGTAAGTAAGTCAGTAAGACATAGCAGTGTGGATTCCACAGAGGAGAATGAGGGAGTACAGCGTAGTATCTATGAGTTCCTGGAGTTACAATGTCAGTCGCCGACTGCTAAAGCCGCCTCCGGCTTAGAAAAAACTAGTCTGGACAAAAGGGAAATTGGAGGATTAAATGGGAAATTTGACACACAGAGTCGATTTGGACAAGACAACCCACACAAAGAAGTCGAAACAAACGACAAGTCCAGTTTTGTTAGACAAGACGCAATTTCTGATGAATCCACCCCAGAGTCAACCGACCCAACCAAAGTAAAGATGTCCCGTAGCACAAAGAAGCTCAATCCAGGAAGTGTTCATGTCAGCTTCCGTCCCTCAACTGAGTCGGTCCAGTTCCACAACCCACTTGAGAATAAGGAGGCTCACTGGAAAGCCAGGCTGCGACGCCTGAGTCACTTCCATACTTACAGTCACTCCGCTGGAGAAAGGGCAGGGGCTGGAGCTGCAGGGAAGCAGGGAGCAGGGGCGTCAGGTAAGTTTAGCTCTGTGGCTGGAGGTGGATATAAATCAGGAGTGCATGAGAACCTGTCCTCTGGGACTGTTCCAGATTGCAGCTGGGCTGTGGAAAGCAGGCTGGGGGCTGCAGGGGAGAAGGGCAGGCAGCATTCCGGATCACACGTTGGATGTAGCCTGGGCTCCGATGTCCAGTCAGATGTTTTTGGTAGTTCAGGTTCCTCGGGCTCCTCCGGAGTGCGTGGACGTTTGGGCCGCTCTGCCTTGCGATCTCGAGTCTCCCGCTCACGCTCCCAGGAGCCCGGAAGCACTACCTCACGGCACCACCAGGGGGCCCTTCTCGGTGGGGTCTATAAGACTGTTGTCCATGCTCTGTCCTCCAAACCTCGACCTAGAGGTCAGGGGTCATCCCAGGGCTCATCGCCACAGAGGCAGGGTCGAGCTGCCATGGGTGACGCATCGCTTAAGGATCTCTACTCACACGTCCTGGGCTACTTTGGACGAAAGACGACCACGCCAGGTGAGGATTGCGTCACAAGTGCGCATAGAGGACACAGCAGATAGAACAACTGAGGAAACAAAACACTTACCACCACAACTCCAGCAAGTCTCTCTCCCCTCTTGGCTGTTTTTAACTGGTTTGGAATGATGGAATGATGTTTTTTTCTTTTTATTTTTTTTGGCTGAAACTCATCATCTTGCTGCTGGACTGAAGCTCCCTCTTGAGAGTAGCCCTTCTTCCTAGTTGCCGACTGTTGAGGATCCCACCGCCTCCCATTCCTTCCCACGTCTCTGTAGCACAGATGCTCCCTACTTTTTCTACTTCTTTTCTTCTTTTTTTTTTTTTTTTTTTAGGATTTTAATCCTTACCCCTCTGTTCCCTATTCTTCACCTCCACTCTCCTAAATTTTGCATGCAGCTTCCCTGTGCCTTTTTCACCTCCTCCCTGGATTTTGGACCCTCTTCATTTTCACAGAAGAAAACTGCAAAGTCAAGAAAACCAATGAAAATGTACAAGTATGTCAGATTTGGGAGTGGGGGGGGGGTATTTATTTTTGATTTGTTTAATAATTTGTTCTTCATTTTAGAAAACCTTTTTTACGCACATTTACAGATAAACCTGTTGTAGTTCATTTTCTGACCACTAGATGGCAGCATGAAACCTTATTAGAACGATCAGAAGGCAAAAGTTCAATTTAAAAGGGAAAGAAATGGCTTATGCACGTTTACCGATGTTAATAAAAGTTAATCAAAGTTAATTCCTGGTTGAAATTACCATGACAATACTTATTTTTTTAAATTTTGTTATCATTTTTAGCTTTGCAGAAATTGCTATTTTGTTTTTTTGATTTGTGCTGGGTATGTTTAACCAGAACCCTGTGATCCATCCCCTTTTTCTGACAATTATGTCCTAATGTGACATAATTTATAAGTAGCAATATTTCTTTTTATTTAGTTTTTTCGCTTTGGCAAATCATCTGATAGTGTGATCGCAACACAAATTGGCTAATTTTTTCTACCAAGAAAATTACTCTTGCATGAGCCAAATTATTATTTTTTTTTTTTTTATTGGAAAATAAAGAGTCCAGGCTCAGTTATTCATCCATCTATGAAGCATTGAAGCAGTCTTCATGTGCATTAACAGTGTCCGTTTGGTTAAAGAAAGGCCTCACACTTACTAAAGTTGTGTTTTTGCTGGCAAAGTCCTCTAAAACTCTGAGGGTCTGTGTATTTGGTTTCTCCCTGCAGCGTATGTTCTTACTGTGCGCTTTCAGTCTTTAGTAGCTTGTGGAACAGCATGAACTGCTTGTTGTATGCCAAAGGATGCTAGTATCTTGCAGCTGGTCACCTATATCTCCCAATTACCATGTTTAGGACTATTTCCATTCATTTAGAATGGGTAACTTTGAGATTAAAGAGCCTTTTTCTTTCATTTTAGGAACATTTTATAGCTGGTTTTTACTTGAACTATGTTTCATCTTGCCTTAATGCTCTATGATGACATTTAAGTCTAATTTAAATCACATTAATTGCAATCTTTGTTGAATGGGATTGTTGATAACAGGCTAGTCTGGGTGTGACCATTAGTAACATCAACAAAAGTTAATTAATTACAATGGAGTGACACCGTTTGGTAAGAAGTCTTTAAGTTAAAATGGGTTTTGAAGCAAAGATGTTTATAATAAAGATAGATTTTTAGTAAAGCAAAATGGACCTGTAATTGCAAGTTTTACTAGGTGTCAGAGAATCCCTATTTTCATTGATTTATCTAAGAACTGGGCTCCGTTCAACTTCTTTTTACACTTTGTCACAACAGAATTTGATTTTTTTAATGTAGCACATCTGCAGGACATGGTATTCAGAATGAACTATATCTTATTTTGTGGCAAATGACTCAGTGTATTTTGTTTAAAACTTTTTCTGAGCAAATTAAGTCCTAGTATTGAGCAAGGAAAAAAATTGAATTGTCTTGTCGCCAAATCTCTTTAAAGAATTATTTGATCATAATTGGAAGCAGCAGATTCACTGATTATCACTTTATTGGTGCCCTCTTCTGTTAAGCTGCACTAAAAAGTGTCCCAGTGCAACTAACTCATACATAACTACACTAATACAGATTTGCTGCTTGTTTTTAGCTAACAGGGTGGTTCTGTCACTTGCTCTTCGTGCATGAAGTGAATTAACTCCTGCATTGCTTCTCCGGTGGGTTTGAGATGCCTGTTGTTGCTTCTTTTTCTTTTTTTTCACTTTAGTTGTGGATAACCTCAAGCCTCTCCCATGCATTTCACATCAGGACTTTGTTTACAGTCAGGGTAAACTTGATCACCTAATTTTCATTTATTTTATGTATTTTAACAGATAATCAAAGATAAATTGGCAACTAAATGCTTGCTAACAAAACTTTAAGGGTCCTTTGGGATTGATTACGCCCACTTTTGATCAAGAAGATTTGATATGATAAAGTTTTTCCAGTAAATAACAATAAATTCTGATAAAACATAATAAATTCTGAAGTATTTGTGAAAATAGAATTATTACTCCTTAAATATGAGTGGTTTCTCATCATTTTTTTTTTTTTTTTTTTTGTTGTCAGACCTCTATCTTAATGTCTTTCTGCTTGTCCATGTGTAGCCAACAAAGAGGAAGTGGTCCCAAAGGCCCGACCGGTCTCCAGTGATGTGGGAAGCAGCAACCCCAACTTCTCTGATCTCATGGATGAGTTTATTCAGGAGAGACTCAGGGCCAAGGGCACAGTGGTTAGTACAATGCAGCGTTTCATTCCTAAAGGTAGCACAAGCTCTTAACTCTTGACTTTAATTTACAGGGTCGTCGTGGCAGCAGCCCCGGAAGTCTTGAGATTCCCAGAGACCTGCCAGAGCTCCTGGAAGCTGGCCAGAGCTCTGGGTCACGGCCCTCGGACGATCTCCGGCCTGCTGACGATCCCGGGGTGCCCTCCGAGTGGACTTCACCTGCAAGTGCCAGTGGATCTGATGTCGTCAGCTCAGACAGCCAGTCGGACTCCTTTAATGCCTTTCAGTATTCAACCTGCAAATTTGAGAGTAAGAATAAAACAGGGACATTTATCCAACCTATCATAATCCCAATGCCAGAGATCCAACATCATTACATAGTTAATTTAATTCCTGATTCTAACCACTGGCTGTATATGAGAACTGGACTGAGTGACTCCTCTCCCCTGGCATTCCAAACAGGAAGGACCTGCTGGCTCCAACAAGCCAAAATCCAATAGACATCTGTTGAGGCTTAAACAGTTATTACTCAGTCATTGTATTTGTCGGAATAACCATTCTTGCTCTGATACATTTTTAACTTGTTCTTGCTAATTCTAACCTTTTTTTTCATCATATTTCTTTCTTTATTGCAAGTTATTCAAATTATAAACTGACCAATTAGATGCCTCAACAAAAGTGTCTGATCTCCTGATGAACGCTCAAAACGTTTGACAGATTCTCTCGTGCCTGCTTTCATGTGATAGGGGTGTGGACTTCCAACAGGCTCACTCCTGATTGGTGGGAGCGGTTTCCATAGAAATGTTGACTCAGACCAATTTAGACCAATCACTGCTTACTGATGTCTGGCTCCAACATGGCGGCATCTGTTAGGCAAAAAACGGCGACTGAATTGACTTAATTTGGGTAGAGCCAGAAGTAAATGAATTTCTATGGATGACATCAAACTTGTTCCAGTTCTCATATACAGTCAATGGTTCTGACTGTACAAAAGGAACATTTTGCTTTACTAGTTATATATTTTATATTCATATTATTTGCTTTATTGTGTTTTAATAGTCATTTATTTACTTCAACTCATTTTCCTTTTTTTTGTTTTGTTACAGATTTTACTTTTAGTTCAGATACATGTGGAGGAAGTGGAGTTGGATCTGGAGAAGTTGGAGAAGGCGGTCGGGGCAGCTCCCTGGACCAGGACAGTCTGGGTGGGGGTGTTGCCAGCGAAGAGCACGAAGTGGCCAGCTTAACCACTCTTCACATCGACTCAGAGAACAGCAGCCTCAGCCACACAGTCACCGTTACTGGTATGAAACTTGAGTGCTGTCCTGTGATGCAACAAACTTCTACAGTTAAACTCCAAACAAAGGGGATAAAATCATTAACAAACACACATTTCATGTGTTTACTGATTTCATATGTGCTCTCACTTGTCCAGGTTCTGAGAGCGCCTCACCAATGCACTCACTGGGGGGCTCTCGTTCCCAGACACCTTCACCCGCTACGCTGACAGCAGAACACTCTGATCACACACATTTACAGCTGGATCAGAAACTTCACAACTCTGTCCTGCAAACCCCAGATGACCTAGGTAATGCAACATAAATAGGTTGTTTTTCATTTTGGCATACATTCGACATACAGTGGATTCTTGTTGGGTTATTTTAAATACAACTGTAAGAGATCATTTCTTGAAGAATTCTACATTCTGATTTCCTGGATTTTTTTTCTTATATCGTCTCTCGCAGTTGTAGTTTATCTATTCTGAACATTCCAAACCACTCTCATCTTTTTAATTTGCAGAATCAGTGACTGACTTATACTTTTTTGCCTCAGCTTTTAATGGACCATTTATCTCTTTGATTTATCGATTGTCTCTAGAAACAAACGAGTTCCCCAGTGAGGACTGCAGTGTGATGGCAGGCGGTTCTCTAACTGGATGGCACGGAGATGTCGCCACAGTGATGTGGCGGAGGATGCTTGGTATCCTGGGGGATGTTAACAGCATCAAGGACCCGGAGATCCACGCTCAAGTCTTTGATTACTTGTGTGAGCTTTGGCAAAACCTAGCCAAGGTGAGTACAATTAAAAAACTGAACTAATTTTTATTTTTTTATTTTGGTATCATTTTATTTTAAAACATATTTCTCATTCCAGATCAGGGATAATTTGGGCATTTCTTTAGACAATCAGTCCTCTCCTCCGCCACCTGTTCTGATCCCTCCACTAAGAATCCTCACCCCCTGGCTCTTTAAGGTAGAAACCATTTATTTAATAACAAAAATTCTGTTATGCAAGTAGGTAAATGGTCGAATTTAATTCTTAATATTAGTAAAATCTCTTAATTATAGCTAATTTTTGCAGCATGATTGAGATTATTTTGGTTTGTTTCCAGTCGATTTTTTTTTTTAATTCTTACTCATCTGCATGTTCTTTTGAAGGCCACCATGCTGACAGAGCGCTACAAGCAGGGTAAACTTCATGCCTACAAGCTAATCTGTAGAATCATGAAGAGACGACAAGATGTTTCCCCAAACACAGACTTTCTCACACACTTCTACAACATCATGCATCAAGGACTACTGCACCAAGATCAGGTTTGTTTTCAGACGCAAGTTTTCATGATCATGCACATGTAGATGGAGGAATGCTCACCCCCCCCAAAAAAAAACAAAGCTTTATTTAATCATTTAAGGTGGGGGCCTTTATTTCAGATTTTAAATTAGTTTTATGAGTTGCTTTTTTTCCTTCAGAGTTCTGTTTGTATTTTGCTAATTAATTCTTTACTCTCAAGTATATATATCAGATTTGGTTTTCTTTTTTTCATCAGAAGTCATTTCCAACATGAACATTTGAACATAATTGACATCCTTACATTACAGGACATTAGAGTATTTGAAAAAAATCATGCACACCGACTGATTCTTACACTGGATTTGATCATATTTAAATTCAGTTTTGGTTGAAATTACTTCTCAACTCAGCTGGGCTTTTACTGTGAAATATGCTAATTAGAGCTGTTTTTATATAATATATTCTGTTATTTTTGTTAAAGAAAGTAAAGGGAAAAAAATTAATTAAATCAGAACTCGAATTTGATGTGAAAAAAGTCCAAGAATTTATTAGCAGCAATGTTTATAGAAGCAGGTTAAGGTAAATCATCCTTGGAAGGAAATTATTGCGTGGCATCATTGAAGAAAAAAGCAATCACAAGTTTGAAAAAAATTCTATAGAATATTTGACTCAGATCTGACATTTGAATGTACCAAAACATACAATTCTATGCAGCAAAGCCATTCTTTTGAATTTTAAATATATAGAAGTTCTTGAGTTACATATTTAAGTTTTCTTACTCCAGGATATTGTGAACACCATCATCAAGCACTGCAGTCCGAGGTTCTTCAGTATCGGACTCCCAGGAGCCACCATGCTCACCCTGGATTTCATCATTGCAGCTTCGAGAGTCACCGCCTGCTCCTCACTCAATGTAAGAACAATACAAACAGTTGTACACATTGCTGACTGCCACAAAGAATAGTTTCAATTTTTTCCTTTAATCCTTTCTCCTTTTCTTCCCTTCTTTCCTCCCTCCTTCCTTACTTCCTTACTTCTTTCCTTCCCTCCTTTCATCTCTCCAAGGCCCCAAGAGTGGAGGCGCAGATACTTCTGGGGTCGTTGGTGTGCTTTCCCAACTTGTACGAAGAACTTCCTGCTCTTCATCCAACCACCGCTGATGTGGTTCTCACCAAGTTCCCCGATGTCAAGGTACAAAACTCATTCTAATTCAATAAAAACTTCCCACAGAAAGTCTTTGTTTAATGCAGGCAGATGGGAATTCTGTTTGTCTTGTCCGCTGCCCACAGAGGATCTCTGAACAAAGTAATAGGTTAATGTCTCATCAGAAATTCTTGCAGCGGCTCAGGCCGATTAGAGTAATGTTGTTTTTGTTGTCGTTACTATGTAAACACTTAATGCCATGCGTGGTAGCACCTCAGTCTTGCTCGCTGTTTTTTTAGGAGGCGGACACTTGTTTTGAATCGCTAAGCGGTCATTAACTCGAGCTGAATGTACTGAGCTTGTTTTTGTGTGTAAAATACATATCTTAACTCCTCATGGTGTTAACATTTCAGTTTTCTAGTCATCTAAAGTCTCTGTGTCTTCATCATCCATCAGCTCTACTAAAAAGAAAAACTCAAGAACTTAAAGCGATTATTACAATTAATTATAAATTGCACATTTTTAATAAATTCGTGATTAAATCTGTCTTTTTACAATGAATTGGTCAAGTTTGTGTTATTGTAAAAACAGATCCATCAATTTTGCATTCTTCCTTGTGTTCGAGTCCTCTTCCTGTCTCCAGATTATGTAGAATGTATTGTAATTTAATAGTAAACACATTTGTTCCCATTTTATCTTATCTTTAAATAATTTTCAAATCAAATTTATTGTTTCAATCCTTGAAGTTCTTGTTACTGCTATACATTTTGAACTTACTGTTGATAACATCCTTTTGGACGAGGCTGAAGTTAGCGTCCACTTTGACAATTATGAGTTAAGGCAAAATCTGTCACCTTATTTATTTATTTATTTAATTTAGTAACAATACATAACACCAAAATAATACTATATAAACATAAAGCAGTTAATAAATGAAAAGGAGCAGGAAGAAGAAAACTTAATTATCTGCCCCTATTACTAAATTAACCAAATTAATTCAAAATGCTTCAAATAAGAGAAATAAATATAATCTTTTAATGATTCCTGCACAAAATCTAGTTTACAAATAAAATTTAAACTGTAACCCAGATCTTGAAATATATTTCAGTCTGGTTTTCAATAAATTAAATGATTTTTTTGTGTTTTTAAGTGTCAGTGTTATATAATGTAGAACTTTGGCAATTCTTTATAATTAAGTGTTTTTATTTCTAACAGATGGTGCTAAGCACTCCAAGTCAACATCATTGTTTTTTTTTTTTTTTATAATTTTATTAAAGGAGACTAACCATTTGTTTACTGTCTTTTTAGGAGCACATTATCAAAACTATTCTGACTGCTGCCAAGGATGAACCCTCTGCTCCTGCAAGGTCAGTGTGATGTAGCCAAGAGTTTAATGTAAACCCCTGGAAATGATGCAGGAGTGACTCGATTAAGCTTTTGCCTGTTATTCTTAAATAGAAACAATTGAAATATTCAATTTTTTTTCTGCACCAGACTTCCTGAGTAGTTACACTGAAAAAGCCTTTGTTGTGAGAAATACATTTTGGCATCCATGACTGACTGGAAATGTTGTGTGTTGTTAGGTGTGTTGCTCTGTGCAGTCTGGGAATCTGGCTGTGTGAGGAGCTGGCTCATGGAACTCAGCATCCGCAGATTAAAGATGCTCTCAATGTCATCTGTGTTACCCTAAAAGTAAGTTGCAAATCACTCATTTATCAACATTTTTGACATCATTTTCTAAAAAAAAAGATGTGACTGAAGGAGTCTAAAATGCACCAAAATGCAGACTTCATATTGACTGGTTTTGGATTTGTTCAGGCTGCAGGAAGCCAAAGGATAATGCAAACCCTAGTTTCAGATTATTGTTATTATTGGTGAATTTCCTTGGCTGTTAGAGACAGATTCAGGGGAGTACAGCGAGCGGCTTGTGGATCAGAAGAATGCTGTCCAACATTTACCGTCTCATCCAGAGCCAGGTGGCACTTCATGGACAAAACAACACACACACATACCTTGTCCACCTTGGAATCCCTACCATGTGTATCGGCAGCCAATGGTCGGCTAAGACACTGCAGCAACACACACTTGCATTCACTTGCTCTTGGTAGCAAACCCTGGACTGCAAATATGTTTGGTCCTCCTTCAAATAGGAGACTAATCCATGGGGAATGCTGCAAGCTGTGACTTACACAAACATATTGCCCACACACTGACATGTAGACCCATACACATCTTGTCCACTGTTGAATCTCTTGCCGACATTGGAGCAGCCAGTAGCCCCAGCCATGGGCTCCGTGACATGAACACACAAGCACAAAGCCTGAGGGATTGTTATTTTCATGCAGAACCACTTCCTCCTGATGGCCACTTTGTCTTTCATCTCTTTCATCCCAAGGTTGTAATCCCAAAGAAAACTTGGAAGCAGAAGCTCATGTTTTATGTTGCACACACAACATGCAATAAAACCAAACACGTTTTTTTTCTCAATGTATAATCATTAACAATTTGATTAATTTACTGCAAGAGAAAAAAATCTTCATTAGCAACATCAGATCACTGCAGTAGTAGCAATTTAAGCGAACAATGTTGTTCTCTGTTGATATGATTTAGACTGAAATAAAAAAAAGCATTATGTGTCCATTTCGAGGTACTCCCAAAAGGTTTACATATTTTTTCTTGCAACTGTATATAGAAAATTACACTTAAAATTGCTTTCCTGAGCATTTCTTCATGTAAGTTTAGTATTGGGAGCAAATGCAAAAAATGGCATTTGAAAAAGATAGAAAATATACTGGGCTCAGAGGCAAATTTCTGATGAACTACTGCCGCTCTGCAGAAATTATGTCCAAGAAGACAATGCAAGTTTTTAAATTTAGGCTAAAAACAGATATAATCATAAAATAATCACATTAAAATTAGATCAAAAGATGACCGGAGTAGGACTTTAAATAACTTTCACTCTTGAGGTTTTTCTGTGAGGGCTGCACGGTGGCGCAGTGGTTAGCGCTCTCGCCTCACAGCGAGAAGGCCCCGGTTCGACTCCTGGCTGGGACCTTTCTGTGTGGAGTTTGCATGTTCTCCCCGTGCATGCGTGGGTTTTCACCGGGGACTCCGGCTTCCTCCCACCGTCCAAAAACATGCTTCATAGGTTCATTGGTGACTCTAAATTGCCCCTAGGTGTGCATGTGAGAGTGAATGGGTGTGTGAGTGAGGCCCTGTGACAGACTGGTGACCTGTCCAGGGTGTACCCCGCCTTCACCCATCAGCAGCCGGGTTAGGCTCCGGCACCCCTCGCGACCCCGAAAGGGACAAAGCGGTTAAGAAGATGGATGGATGGTTTTTCTGTGAATGCAGCCACACTCAGATGGTTTTTACTTGTTTTTTTTCCCAGTACCCAAATAAGAACGTGGCCCTGGTGGCATCGGACATCCTTCACCTGCTGATCAGTTATGTGGATCATCTTGAGAAGTTCCCCACCTACACTCCAAAGAAAATTGTGGAGGTGATTCACAAAAATAAGCGTCTGATATTGCTTTGTTTATTATGTAATCCGTGTTTGCATTGTGTCAGTGTTTTATGTTACCCATGATACATCAGTGAGTACTTTCTGTATTTCTTTAAAAGTTGAACCCATTTACCAGGTCAACCACGGCGTTTGTGATGTAAAAAAATTGCAAATAAACTTAGAATTTTTTGTTTGTACTTTCGCACTGAAATAATCCTGGTTTGTCTTTAAAGATTCTGATTGCCACCATCACTTATTTGCTGCCCAGTACCGATTCCTCTCCTCATGAACTGGATAAAAGGGTACGTTTTATACCGAAATCAACAAATCTGTTTTTTTAAATACAAATCTGATTAAGACAAAAAAAAACAACAAATATCACATTATCTGTCCATATGTAACTTCTACATGTGTGTGCACTGCAGCTGGTAGTCTCCCTGCTTTTGTGTTTGATGGATTGGGTGATGGCTCTGCCTCCAAAGACTCTCCTCCAGCCGGTTCAAACTCAAAGTCCCTCTGAGAAGGAGCAGCCTACAAAGTCCCTACTGAGCTGTATTTACAAGGTATGTATTATTTTGTTTATGGACAGTAAATCTTGCGCACAAAGTACCTGATCACTATCTGATTTCTTGAATAATCTTATTTTTCAAGGAAGTTGAATGACAGCAGGTATCCCATAATAAAGCATAGATTTCTTAAAAAAAAAAAAAAACAGAAAATTTCCTTCATTGATCCACTTTAATCCATTTATTTTTGTTAGTTTTACATCTGCACGTGTAAACCAAACCCAAGGTACTGAACATGTAATCAAAGTCTTTCCTTTTAATAAGCAACAGAAAATGCAGCAATGCGTTGTATATTTTGCAGACGTATTAGCTCCCATGTTAGCGAAGAAAATGTTATGACCATATACGCTGCTATATTTAAAAGATGTATAGCTTTTCTTCTGTTTTTTTTTTTTAGTAACAGTAACTTTGAAAGTCATTTAGTGTGTAGATAAATCTCCTAAATAAATAAAATAATTGATTTTCTGGTCGCATTTCCACCGCTAGTTTGGATATATCTGATTACTCCCAATTACATGATTTTTCAGTGCATGTTAATGAGATTATTAGCAATTGTATAATCTGGGTTTAACCTTTTTAATATCATCCTTTTTTTAACACAGAAGTGAAAATAATGAACCTGTATATTTTCTTCTTCAACTTTCATCTAGGTGCTTCATGGTTGTGTTTATGGAGCCCAGTCTTTCAGCAATCCCAAGTATTTTCCCCTGCAACTGTCGGACCTGTCTGGCCCCGATTACGACCCATTCCTGCCATTAGAGAGCCTCAGGGAACCAGAACCTCTGCACAGTCCGGACTCGGAGCGCTCCAGCAAACTGCAGCCGGTCGCTGAAGGTAATTTATTTAGGAGTACAGTCATATTTAGGAGAGTCACAGCCTTCTCAGTAATGAGCCAATATGGTTTCTGTGCATGTAAAGTGATGCGTTTACACAGGCGCACACAAATGCACAAAATCTCAGCACAATATGACTGATAAGGTAAGCATGTGGATGTATGCAGCGCTGCCTGAATCCGTGTGAGGATCTTGATTGTCCCCTGCTGTTCTCCACTGGGACTCAGTCACTGGTCTAATGACTGGACCACACTGATAGACCACGCTTCTTCTCCTTTTTTTACTTCTTTTTTTATCATGTCTATCCCATCACTTTTTACATTTTTGTAACGCTCAAATAAAACGTTTTAATTTTCCTCTCAACCATCTTTTTATGTTCTCTTCGTTTTTTGACTTTTCTTCACCTCCCGAGCCCCCTGAGGTTAAGGGATTCACAGGGAATTTGGGATCAATACATATTTGTACTCCACTCACGGCCTGTCAATAAGGAGCTCTGGGGAGAGTGCGCGTGTCCCTGTGTGTGTGTAATGATGTTGATTAACCGGGATCTGTTGGCAGCACAGTGTGTGATGGCATTGGCTTCTACTCAGTGGGATATTCAAGATTAGTGTTAGTTTTCAGCCATTTCTTCTTTGTGCAAAAATGTGTTAACTTTTGTTGAAACTTTATGAATAGCTCATAAAAACACTCATATCACTTTAAAACATTAATTTTGCATTGTACATCTTTAAAGACCCACTCTGATTATCATTTGATCTATTTTCAAACCGTTTCTAGTGGTCTTTTAATTATGATTATGCCGATTTTAGCCAAAAATTAAAATTTCTGGGACCAAGCAAGACTTGTGCAGAGCAACACCTCAAAGGATGTGCTCATTGTGAAACAAAGCTCGTCAGTTAGGGGTGTAATGCGCACAGGAATACTGTGGATCCCCTTCCCCCCACCCCCTGGCTGCATCATTCAAATACATTTTTCGATCAAACAGCAAGCTATTAGCACCTCAAATTCGCGTCCACCATTTTTATTTTAACGTAGGTCAAAGTCGCTGCCTGATGGATGTCCAAAATTGGGTTTAAAAAATTGGACACTCCCGCCAAGTGTAGGAGGAGTTTTTCTCAATCTTGTAAGACTCAGATGAACCGACAGATCAGGTTTATTTATTTTGAAGAGTTCTACAAAAAACATTGGTAAACACGTTTCCATGTCCGGGTTTTGAGGTTATAAAGAGATTTTCATGGTGCATACAGTATATGAATGTCTATCCGTCCCATGGAGAAAGACCTTCGCTGCTGCATATGCCCACTGAGGGGAGGAGGGAGGGGAGTTTATTGCAGCAGCAGGGGTCACACTGAAGAATTTATGGATATAAATTATTTTATCCATCCATCCTATTTAAAGATGCAGTACCTAATGATGCACTTTTGTTTATTAGAACATCTTGAGTATTTTTTTATCTATAAGAATATTCATGAGATCAAAGATGTTATAAGTGTTTTGTTTTTTTAAATAGACCTCAATGAGCCCATTTTTGATGTAATGTATGTGTGTTTTGAAGTACTTTGTGTATGTTTTATTTAGAGTAAATACAATTTTGTAGCTTTAATCTAGTTAGTTTTACTTTTTTCCCCTTTTTACTGATCTGAAATTAGTATTTTTTTTTTTTGCGATTTGACCATTTATAGCAAATCATACCGTTATCGCAGTTTCAAACACATCAGATAACACATTATATTGGTTTTGTTTCACAGAATTTACACCAAAAGCTGACGTTTTTTCTGAATTTAAACACACTGCTTTTACAGACTTGTAAATAATTAATAAAAAGCAAACTCTAATTGACTCATAGTTTTAGAGTCCTAATGTTTTTAACAGTGTCTTTCCAGTGGTGGAAAATGACGAGAAAAAGATGTGGTTTCTGATTTAACTGGCCGTCCCCTCATCATGCTCCTGTTCCTTTGCAGTTCGGAGTCGTATTCAGCAGGGCCTGGTTTCCATAGCAGCCAGAACGGTGATTACTCACCTGGTCAATCATCTAGGACATTATCCCATGTCTGGAGGGCCTGCAACTCTTTCCAGTCAGGTACAGGTTTTTTCTGTGTGTGTGTTTTTCTGCAGGTAATATAACTGTTAGTTTTTCAGGGCCCGAGTCAAATGTGTTTTGGTGACTGCAACGCTCATATTTGGCAGGTGTGTGAAAACCAAGACAACCTTTTCTGTGAGAGCATGGACCTGGGACCAGAACTTTTTCATTCACCCAACCTGCAGTTCCTCGTTTTTAACGGTTCCACTCTGCTCTCGGTGCTTCAGGTAATTTCAACAAAAAAAACAGGATATTAGAAGCTAAAAAAGTTAAAATAATGTATGATTTACTAGTTTTCTATTACTGTAAACCCAGAACAATTAAAACAGGTTGTATAAACGTAGCTCCTTTTAATGTTAAAAGTTCTCAACAGAGTCTATTTTGATATAAAACCTTTAATTGTACTTTTTTTTATTATTAATTAATGCATTATTTTGATCTCCACAATGTTGTTTTTTTTTCAGTTGTTAAATGCCTCAAAACCTTCTCAAGGCTACTTTTATTTTGAAGAATAGACAGCAGGATTTTCCATGATGCTTCCTACTGTTATTGTTACAAATAATGTTTGTAACTAGTTATAAAAAATAAGCTGTTTTTTAATAGATGTTAACTTAATACAAAGGAAACATCGAAGACATTTTATTTTTAATCGGAGATTTTTTTTCCAAATATTTGATGAGAAAAAGTGATGAAATCCTGGTTTAGCTTGTAAGAGGAGACTCCTCTTTTCTAGCATGAATGTCTGACAGTTTGAAGGAGTGAAGAAGACAGTTGAGTGTATTCAATTTCCCTCACTGTTTTAGCAAAACTAAGGTTTCATCAGCTCTTCCTCCTCTCTCCCTCCACAGATCCGATCGGAGTCTGATGTTCCCGGAGGTGGAATGACAGCTGGTTTGTCCTCCGCCTCTGCATGCGTTCGCGTCATCATCCGAGATGTGGCCGGAAAGCACTCCTGGGACTCTGCCGTTCTGTACGGGCCTCCGTCATGCTCCACCAACAGCCCGGCACACTCGCTTTTGACTCATTTACAGTCCCCTCACAACAAAGACCTGCGTTTACCGAGCCCAACAGGAGGCCCACCAAACAATGTAGGAGTAAGAACAGAAGATGGTGATGATGAAGGCCAAGAGGAGAGGTGCATGGAGGAGGAACGGAGTGAGGATGAGGAGCCAGACTATCAGGGGGAAAGGGACGGAGAAGGGATGAAAGCCAGCGGAGATAAAGAGGAGCAAAGAGAATGTGAAGATTCTGGGGAAGCAGAAGGCGGTTTGGTGGTGGAGGAGGAGAGCAGCGAGCAGCAACTGAAAGAGGAGCCAGGCTCTGAACAACTACTAGCGCCACCGCAGGCTAAACGTGTGTGTCGGGAGGCGGTGCCAGCGTGGGATTCACTGAGAGAAGGGGACGATGCGCTGGATGAAATGCTACAGTACTTGGGATACTCTAGTCCTGAGTGTCTGCAGAGAGCAGGTCATTTCATTTTACTGCAAACTTGATCTAAAATACTCTCTTCCAAGCTCTGTCATTCAGTCTGAATGGATCAGCACCTTTTTTGGGCATGTTTTTTGTGAATGTCTTTCTAACAAATTAAATTTTGTAGAAATTAGCAAGTCAAGAATGCATCATATATAAAAAAACATCCCCCTAACTTTGACTTTCTTTAAATCTTCACAGGAATGCCACTCAACATCCCAGCCGCTCCTCCTACATGTGTCACGGAGAAGCAGGAGAACGACGTCATCAATGCCATCCTCAAACAGAGTGCTGCTGAGAGAGAGTTTGTACTTCATGTACGTACTTAACAACTTCAACTCAACAAATAAGATGGCAACCTGAAAAAATATTTTTTGAAAAAAACATAAAAAACAAAGCAGCTTGTTAATGTCTAAATACATCTAGTTAGGAATGTCCTGATCCAAACACCTAGTTTAATTTGAATCAGATGTTGTATCCTGATCAGGGATCAGATATTTATTTTATTCTTGTGGTCGGTGCTAAATATTTCAGGCTTATTATTACATATAAATACTCTACTTAAAACCTTCATATCACAAACAGATCATATTTTACTGCTGAAAAGCAAAGCAGATTACGACACTAGTTTGTGGAGGATAAACAGTTGGGTAAAATTAGCGAGATATTGACTTCTGGGCTCAATAACTCTAACAGCAAGTGTCCATCTATTTTTGGGGGTTTTTTTTACGCAAACAAGGACCTACAAAGGCATTTCAAAAGAAAAACATCAGTTTTTTGTTTCTTTTTAAAGAGGACAGCGCTCTCAGTGTTGCCGACAGAGAGACGCCAGTGAGATAACTGCCAAGGGACCGTCTACAAAGTGCACGTTTGGGAAGAAGCAATTAAAAAATATATATACATGTTCCAAAAACAACCAAAACTGATAAATGGTTCCATTAATAGGAGCTAGTCATGGATGCTCATCATCATAGTCGTGTTACAACAATGATTTTAAAAGAAAGTCTTTTTTTTTTTTTTTTTTTCAAAGGGACCATACCATCCTCGTCAGCGAGTTGCACACGAAAAAAATGTAAAAAAAATGTCTGAACGGATCAAAATACCGCTTTAAGATTGTTTATAGTGAGGAATGAACAGTATAATACACTTAAAAGCTCAAAAAGTAGAGTTTTCGCGGTATGGCCCCTTTAAAATGTTTTAATGGAGATCTGAACCACATGTGATCAAAAATGTTAAATTGTTCTGAAGGGAAGATCCTAAAGATCCTGTTGTCAAATTTGCCACATGACTAATTATCACCTATTTTCACTTGTTAGTAGTTAACTAAGTTTTCTAGTTGATAGTTAATAGTATGTTTACTTGATTGTCAAACTACGTCACAAAAGTTCTCTGTGTTGGATAAAAGAATAAAAACAGGTGACAGCCTTGATCTGTTTATTAAATGTGTTCATTTTTCAATGTGCTTCAAAAGTATCGGATCTAGACTCTTTATTGGCAGATACTCAAAATAAAATGACTAGGAACCCGTTGGGGCCAAAAAAAAACCTGATTGGGACATCCCTTCATCCAGTGACAAAAAGCTTTGCTTTTGTTTGCAAGTTAAGAGATTTCGTGACAGTCTTTAATATTCTGTGAGTTTTTGTAGTTCTTGGAAGAACTGATGATTGCATTTACCACAAAAACAATTGGTAAAAGAAGGATTGCTGTTTTAAGTTCTAAAATATAAAGTGTTTTCCCATTTATGATCTTGATTCTGTCTGAAACTGCTCCTCCAGAGGGGCGAGGAGCTGAACATGAGAGCCGTGCAACAAACTGAACCAGAGACTCAGACGCCGCAGTCCGCCTTCTACTACTGCAGACTCCTGATCAACATCCTCGGACTCAACTCCTGGGAGAAAAGGTGAGCCATGCAACCGAAAAAAAATCCTAAACCAAATTGATCTTAAATAGTTTGTTTTTGATTAGTTGCTATTGATCGTGGTGCATCTAAGGACATATCGCATCTTGAGGAAGAATACTCTTAATTAACTTAATTAGTTTTGTCTCATTGTTTAGTTTTTCTGCAACATTAGCCTGATTTCTGTGTTCCTTCTCCACCCAACAGATATCAAAAGAGGTGCTTTTTTGACTTGCTTTGTGTTCCTGCCTTTCTTTTGTGGCATGTGTGGGATGTTATATAAGATTCTTCTCTTAATCTAACCACATGTTCGCTTGAATGCAAATGAGAAAAAGAAGAGAGGAAAAAAACTCAAGTATTTGGAGCTCATTACACGTTTTTCCCATTCACACAGTGCAGCATTTTATCTTCTCAATGACTCCAGGCTAAAATACACAATGTCAGGGTATTGCTTTAAATGTGTCTGGCCAGCTAATGGACACTCATCGCTCTTTATACTTTATCCAGGGAATTACACTTTCTGCATTCAGGCCGCACAATAGACTTCTCAGAACCTCGTGCGTGTGCGCGCATGTGTGTAAAGGTGTGTGGTAATGAGTATAGTGCTCTATTGATCAAACTCAAGCCATTTGGAGTTAGAATAAAAGGGGGTAGTTGAAGACGCACGTGATTGAGGGTTCTGCGGGAAATTAGAAAAACAGAGAGAATGAGATGAAATGCAAATGTGGAGGAAGGGAAGTCATCAGAAAAACAACAGCGAGGCTGAAGAAACTTGGATGAAAACGGATGGATAGGGATGACAGAGGAGAAGAGATTGTCTAATCATCTGTTATTGTTCCTTTATGTCTCTCCAGGTATTCATGTGGGGTTTTTACAGACACTAAGATACTGACAGTCAGCCATGTGTGTGCATGTGTATCCCTCTTTTATGCTTTTCCCTCTAATACAGGGTGTAAATGGAGTCTTTGAGAGCAGAGAATGATGCCATTACCAAGTATCAGTTTAATAAAGAGCAAATTGGTCACTCTCTCCCTCTTTATCTCCTGCACTCTCTCCTTTTTTTCCCTTCTCTAAGCGTGAAAAGAATGGCATGTC
This sequence comes from Oryzias melastigma, assembly GCF_002922805.2. Lineage (NCBI taxonomy): Eukaryota > Metazoa > Chordata > Actinopteri > Beloniformes > Adrianichthyidae > Oryzias > Oryzias melastigma. The sequence continues at coordinate 20,103,208 of NC_050533.1, forward strand.
ATTATCGGTCCACTCCAAGCGTCACTGCTCGTGTCTTGGCTTTATATCAGCGAGCAGAGGTTGATAGCGGCACGTTGGCCCATTTTTAACGACATCTGGATAACTTTTTTCTGTTCGAAAAGCTCTTGTTTTCATGGAAAAAGGGCTTTTTCTGGGGGTTTTTCAGCTTTCTTTTTGATTTAAACTTTGAAGCCTGATAACCTGATATATTTCTAATCACATATTGCTGTGTTTAAAGGCCCACTCCGATGAAAATTGTGTTTTTAATTTTTTTAACATGTATTTGTGGCATTTTTCTGATGATGGAGGACATACATTAAGAAATTTAAGCTTGAAATTGCATTTCTGATTGTGTCTCAACGATTATACAAATCGTTGAGAATTTCAAACAGATGACAAAATGCAATTTGAAAAACATTGTAGTAAACATGCCGGGCTGCCTACAAGCTCCTTGCTCAACTTGTAGACGACTACAAATTTTTCTCATCTGACCTGGGATCTGACTCAAAACTGTACAGCTCCCTGCAATTCCTGTTGCACTGCCAATGTCAGGCAAGGGGTGTAAGGGACTGTAAGCTAGTGCAGTGATCCCCATCTCTCGGGCTATGGATCGATACCAGTCCATGGGTCACTTGGTACTGGGCCGCAGACAGAAGAAAACAAAATATATGCACTAACTTTGATTATTTCCATTTAGTTTATTTTCTGATCCTGATGGAAGTTTTATTTTGGAAAACTGATGAATTCTGTTCACAATGGCTATGTCCGAATTTCTTCTCTTCTCACCATATAGTACACTACATAGTGCGTTTGCCATTTTTAGGTGAGTGGGGTTGCTCCTTATTTGCTCCCTATTAAACCTTTTTTAAAATTATTGTATTTTATTGGCATCTTACATATATTTTAGGTTCTTATCGAACACTTTTATATTATTGTTTTAACATTGTATGTTGTTGTTTTAATTTTTCACTCTCATAGTCCCAGAAAACAGAATTTAAAAATACGCTGTATGAAGGCATGTGAAAATAAAGATTCAATCTATTTTCTAGTGCTGTCCGAATCTACTAATAGACCCTTTTCACATGATGTCACACATTGCCGGCTGTGTCATGAGTCGCTTCCAGCTTGTATTGTTTAGAACGAGCATGGTGAGCATGGTTTCCGAATTGCTTTTAAAATCCAGGGCACTATATAGTCTCGCACTTTATCGTTTTTTTAGTAGTTGGGGATTAGGGTGGGAATTCTGATAGCAAACATCTGTCTTGGTTACGTGGCTTAAAGCTGCTAGCTGCGAAGGTATCTGGATTACTAAGTAGCTCAAAGCTAAAGGCGAACAAATAAAACTTTTTTTGTATCATGTGATGTTTCCTTTATTGATTTTTTTTTTCAAATCTGAAGTAACTTCTACAAATCAGCAACTTTGTTTTCTTTATCTGTTAAAAATATCTACTGATATTTTTAAGCAAAATTTCTTGTAGTAGCATTTTATTTTGAAAACAGAATTTCACAAACTGGAAGCTCAAAAAGGCTAACTTCTGCCCAATGTGGACCGGTCTTTGAAAATGTTGCATAATTAAAATTGGTGTGTGGCCTGAAATAGGTTGGTGACCATTGAGCTAGTTGATGAGTATGTAAACAGAGAGCAACGGGAAGGGAGCGGGCTAACAGCAATCCAGCCTACAACTCAGAGGAGAAGTTATAATGAACTATTGCCGCTAACTGGTTCATTAAAAATAATGATATCAGCTCAGTAGCCTGATGATTAGAGTGGGACTTTTAAGGCACTGACATGTTTAGCCAGACACATATTATCATAAATGTCTGTACTGTAATAACCTGTTGCACTTTTTCATATTAAAATGTGCTAAAGTTTACACTTTTCTATCATTTAGAAAATGATTAGTTTGAATTTCTCAATAGTTTGTTAAAAAATATAAATCAGGTGTTTTCTTGTATATCTTCTACAATTGAAACAGTTTTTTATGCTTTGGGTGCTTCTAGTTATATGTTCATCAAATCCATGTTTTCTTACTCATGCTGTCCGTAATGGTCAGCCACAGTTCCACAAGAGATCCTCGACTTTCTGCTAAAAGCTCCCATTCTAAATGTAAAAATAAATCTTTTGTTCCATACAGCAATAAAGCAAAAAACCTCTTCAATAGTTTTGAAGAGGTTTCACTGGCCAGAGGGAACATAAAAATCATGTTTTTAGGAATCATGTGGCGGCTGAACCCCTGCAAGGAGAGAGGATGCTGGGATTGTTTTTTGTGACTCGTGCTCCAAACCTTTTCCTTGTAACCTGTTTATACTAACTGTGTTGCTCTTTTGACATTCTTTATGCTTGACATGAAAACTCCTTCCTGTAGAGAAGCTAATTAATATACAAAAAAAGATTTTTCAATTAAGAGTCAGACACTGTGTAACATGTAGCAACACTGAAGTACCTTTTAAGTTATTGGTAGCTGTTTTTTTTAAATATTTCTACTGTGTTTTACAGGAGTAATTTCCATTTGCTGAAGAAGAATGAGAAGTTACTGAGAGAGCTGAAGAACCTGGACTCACGGCAGTGGTGAGCACCTCTGACCTCCTCATTCCTCCACACATTATACTACGTTCACATTGGACATGTGATGGGCATTCTTGAATGTGCTAAACACTCCTTGAACGCACATTTTATGTAATGGTGTTCACATTGAACAAGCAGGGAGGGGCTTCCTCCCTTGTTCTTTTTCTACTGCGCATATCCGGCACTTACAGTTAGTGCAGACTGTCAAAACGGTGCAAATCTTACAAATCTTTCCCCAGGTTTTTTCTGCCACAGCTCCATTCCGATTTACTAAAAGCTTGGTGTCATAATTCCAGCCGGGCAATCATTAATTCTCCTCCATGATCAATTTTGGAGTTTTGAATGTAAAAGCCTAAAATGTGCATTTTATTCTCTCGTCTTTTGTATTCATACTGTCAAACTGCACTTTAACAGTTGGTCTGGGACCAGAAATTCAAATTTAATTTTATTCTTGTAGGTAAATGACAATAAAGAATCCTTGAATCCTTTACAATCGATACATAGATTTTAATTGAAAGTAGTTACTTGAACACAGGCAGACAAAGGCAGTGTGAATGTTGCTTTCTACATACATAATATGTCACCTCGTAGTTTAAACCAGCTGAGTGCTTCAGCTGTAATATTTTTTTTTCAAAATGTTGATGCTGATGTTTGTCCTTGTTTTCCTTTGATATCTTTCAGCCGTGAAACCCATAAAATTGCTGTATTTTACGTGGCTGAAGGTCAAGAAGATAAACACTCCATATTAACAAACACTGCTGGCAGCCAGGCTTATGAAGACTTTGTGTCGGGTCTTGGCTGGGAGGTATGACTGCATTTATTTAGTTTGCATGCTCTCCGCGTCTAGTCATATTGTTTTTGGTGTCAGGACATAATCCAATAAAAATCTATATTTTTCTTTTCTTGTTTCATTCTATCCAATTTAATTTTGTAAAGTAGATTCAATACCCATTTTTTCTATAGATAATACATTGTACATGATAAACATTTTGTGGTTTAAATCTTAGAAAAAAAGTTTTTAAAGGAAGTCTTTTGAATTAAGTCATAAAAGAGAGTAAATCTAAGGAATTAATACTATAATTCCCCTTTATGAGCATGATTGATGTTTTTTTAGAACATGTTGATTTTTCATCTTGTGAGTTCATAAAATGATTGAACTTTAGAAATATTGCAAAAAGAAAAAAACTACTTACGCTAAATTTAGCAGTTAAAGTAAGTACAGAGCAGGATTTTCATTGCTCAGCATGAACCAGATTAGGAGCACTGCAGCATTCAACCACAGCAAGCACTCCTGAAGAAGAAAGAGCATTAATAAGCATTTTGATGAAAGAAGCCTCTCTGAGTGTTTTTGTTTGGGACAGTGGCAAATGTTTGAGCTTAGATTTTTGTCCAATAGAAAAAAGAAACACTTGATTTTAGAAAAACTGTTTTTATATAGCCTTTTACGTTGGTTGAGTCTCTGAATGACGGTTATGACTGATCATTTGCTTTTATTTAGTGCTGAGAGTAACTAGTGATATTTAGTTCTCTTTGTTTGTTTGTCAGCTGTAGCATCTTAGAGTTTAACACTGATGCTCTTTGGAGATAAACATGAAAAAGGCTAAAAAAAAATGTTTTTACTTCCTTGGAGCCAATTTCCTAATTATTTGCCTTATTACATTTTTCTATTAATTATTGAAATTATCTTTTAAACACCCACTGATCACTAGGGTTTTTAAAATGTTTTTGTAGCTTGTTTCTGATAATGGAGGAGATTAAGAAAATGAATCTCAAAATTACATTTGAGTATTTCTTTTTTCTTCAGATTTGGCTCAAAACTGTTCGTCTGGATACCTTTTTATTGCACTGGGAATGTGAGGTTGAGGGTGTGAGGGGCTGTAAGCTAGCAGGAGAGTGTGTAAACAGATAGCTCTCAAATGTGGGTGACGGGAGAGGTGGGGTGAGGTTCCCTCCCACATTCATTTCTGATGAACTCTTGCAGCTCTGCAGAAACTATGTTCTGTTTTTTTCATTTTGACTAAAGATATCATTATAATTAAAAGACCTCTGGGAATACTTTTACAATAGATCAAAATATGTTGTATCTAGATAGAGAGAGGGAGTGAGTCTTTAAATTCTCACTCCAACTATATTTTTACCTATTGTAAATTTGTTCCCAGGAGTCTTTTAATTATTATTATGCAGTTTTTAGCCAAAATAAAAAAGCCTATATCATTTTTTAAGACACATTTTCTGCAGCACGGCATGAGTTCATCAGAAATTCTCATCTGGGTTGTGGGCAGAATCTTTGGCGCTGAAGTTAGCTCTGCTAATTTCCCATTAGCCCTTTGTTTACACTCTCTCCCACTGGCTTATAGCACTTCACAAGCCCAAGCAAATATTAGTGTTGCAAAAAACAGTAAGCAAGATCAGAGCTATCCAGACACAGTTTTGAGCCGAATGCCAGCTTGGACAAGGAAAATGAAGACGTTGATGGATCTATTTGTCTGCAAATAGATGCATCAGAATTGGGAAACTTTGGTCGCTTTTACACTATTTGAAGAAAGAAATACTCAGAAAGGCAGTTTTCATCTTAAATCATGTTATATATGTCCTCCATTGTGAGAAAAAATGCAACAAGAGCATGTTAAAAACACCATTTTCATGTTCTCCATGTTGTGTTAGGTGGACCTCACCACTCACTGCGGCTTCATGGGAGGTCTTCAGAGAAACCGCAGTACAGGTCAGACGACCCCATACTACGCCACATCCACCACGGAAGTCATCTACCACGTGTCGACTCGCATGCCCCACGACCAGGACCAGAACCTCACTAAGAAGGTAAACCACATAAACAATGGGGGCTGTTTTGTCTTTTATGATGGATTTTTGAACAGCCCTTGTTATCTTTCCCCTAATTTCAGACTCAATAAAAAGTGCAAGGGGCGTTCACACATAAACGTTGTGACATTTTATAATAATCAACCATGTTTGACACTCAGCTGGAACTCAACATGCTCTTTACTGCACTGCAGTGTCTGTATGGTGGGAGACAGTCAGTTTATCTGATAAGATAAAAAAAAAAGTAATTTTCTGTTTTGTTATTGATTTGATAACAAAAGAAGGACCTTTTATATAGAACAAGATGTAAATAACCACACAAACATTTGCTTTTTTAGAAAATGTTTATACATTTACTGTCTAAAATGTCAAAATCTCCAACGTTCATCTTTCGTATAATTGTTCCTATGCATCGGCTTTGTTGATTTATGCCTCTTTGCAAGCTGATAGAAAGCCTAAATGGGTGACACTTCCTCCCTTTAAAGATGTCTGTGTATCAGGATGATGCCAATATTCCAGAAAAATGAACTTGGTTGTCAGGCTCAACCAAACTAAAAAAAAAAAAAAAATACAAGTTGCTTTTTTATGATCAGTATTTATTTATTTATATATGTAAATACAATATAAATATAAATACATTTGTGTTTCAAATATTTAATTTGAATGAGTTTGGATGGTTTATTTTCTTCTCCTCTTTGCCTGTCCCTTTTCCTTTTTTTTCCTGTTTGTTTGTTTATTGCTTTTAAATCGCTTCCGTTTTTTCCCATTGATTCTTCGGGGCAATCATTTCTACATTTGTGCATGGTATGGGGACTGGGCTCGTGTCAGTGCCTGCGCTGGCAGGTTTTATTGTACGTGTCTGTGTGTGTGTGTAATCACACCTATCACCCCCCAGGCGCTGGGCGCTCTGCACATGGCCATAATGTCCCTTTAATCTGATCATACTTCCTGCTTCTCTGCCTATCACATGGCTTTAGGCTCCTGATTGGATTATCAGCGCCTGGCCCGACACCATCCGTCTCCCTGATCAGCTGATGGTCCCATCAAACATACATAGTCACGCACAGACACGGGCGTGCACATGGACACACGTTAAGACTTTAAATTTGTTTAACTTGACACAGACCTTCAGAAAGGTTTTTTTTTTTCCACATCAGTCTGCGTAAATGACTTGGCTATAAATTTGTGTTAATCTTTAGGAAAGAGGCACCCAAACACATCTAACACAAGTTATTGAGCATGTTCAATTGGCACACACACACCACATTCACAAAGGTTACACTGACAAACACACACGTCTTCTTTGGCATACCTTTGCCATCTATCTTTCCACCACACACACTCACCTTCACACACAGTGGTATGTGTGGATGTGGCCTCATCTTCTAACTTTGTCTCTCCTTATGAATTTTATTACACTTATATGGTGCTTCACTACTTTTTTAGAAGGTTCCTTTACACACTGATGGTAGCTCCACTGTCATACAAGACACCAACTTGTAACCACCAGTAGCAATGTGAGGATCAGTGTCTTGCCAAAGGACAAAAACACAACTAAACCTGCAATCCTTGAGTTTACCTCTGTGCCTCACACACCACAAGCAGCCCAAAAAGACCAACACTTTTTTTCTTTGAAATACATTTTCTGAAGTGAAAATGCTGATAACCCAACGCACACTCACCCCCAACTCGTCAGAAATGGACTGTTATGATTCAGACCCCACTTTGCATCACTTTTTGACATTTTAGGTGTCCCCAACTTGTTGTTTTTTGACGTGCTGGCTGTTGCCATTAAATCACAGGTCCCCAACCTTTGGGTCGCGAACCTGGTCTGAGGGTCGCTTGGTACTGGGCCACAGACGGGGAAAAAATGCTAATTAGGGGCCACCAACCCTTGGGTCACGGTACAGTACCAGTACTAACACTAACCCGGTACTGGTTCTGCCTTTGGAGAGTAGGTGACCCATGATTTAATGGGAACACCCAGCACGTCAAAAAACAACCAGTTGCGGACACCCAAAATGTCAAAAAGTGATGCTTAAGGGAACCGAACCAAACGTCCATATGTGACAAGTTGGGAGTGATGATGTGTAGGATAACCACATTGTGTGTATGTGTGTGTGTTCAGTAATAAAAAAACAAATGTTCCTGTCACAAAACCTTTCTCTACATTTTAGTATATACATTCAACATATTTGAGACATGAGGTGAGATGTTTCACTGATTCTCTTCATTTTGTCTTTGATATTTGCTTCATTCAGCATTAGATTTTTGAAAGTTAGTGTCAATTTTATCCTCAATTGCCTGTTATTTTCCCCTCAATTTGGCCCTGTATAAAAACTTCACAATAAAGTATTCATAGAGCAGAGAGAGACAACAGTCCCCACTAATACAACAAGCCATGATACAGATCCTCTAAACATGATACAGTACAAGGCTACATTATAAATTATATTTAATAAACTTTTCTCTAACAGACATGAAGATTTTCACACTTGTTTTGCTTGTTTAAACTCTCAAAGTTCAAATATTCATAAAAAAAAAGTCCAGCATTATAGAATTTGTGTAAATGTGGCAACTTGCGCACATTCTGTCCAGGTGACACAGTACAGAGGTCAGCATCCAATCAGGATGCAGAACACCGTGCGCTGTGAAAAACAAAAAACAAAATTGCACTTAAAAAAAATCCATGAAACAGCAAAGCAGAAAGGTGAACTCCATTATAGAAAGGGAACACTATATATAAAATCCATGTGAGGATTAAAAAAGGCACTTTTTTTATCTATCTGTGAGTCTCAAAGTTTTTTTGACATATCTCATAAAATCTGTACAAAAAAATATTTGTCATGCTTGTTCTCCATTCAGAATAAAAGATGAACTTTAGCTAGTTAGAAGGGAAATGACATGGTGTTTGTTTGGGCCCAAGGGCATGGCTGACATCTATCTGAAGGTGTTTGACAAACCGAAGGAGTGTGAGCGCCCGTGTGTGTGTGCAGGTGTGTGTGTTTTTGTGCTTACTTTGGCATACATCAAGGTTAATGACTGCTGTCAGCAGCACTGACTGGAGCCCCCCTGAGTGCACACAAGCACGCACACACACACTCCTGCAACCCGACACAGCTTCACACACGATCCCATCTGTCTTCTATCTGATACTCCATCTTTTCAAGGGTTCACTCCGTCTTATCAACAACTCTCCATCTTCACACACTCACTCCATCATGCTCAGGGACACCTGCAGTACCCGCGCACATCCAAATCAAAGCCTTGGGATATGATGGATTCAGTCTATCCAGGTCATTGTGTGAAACCCTCTTAGTTTACAAATAAGCGCGTTTTGTCAGCCCTGTAGTTTGTAGACCGTTTTTCAACTCTTTTTCTGTCTCTTTCAAATGTTCTTTTCCTTTTCAGCTTCGACACCTGGGCAATGATGAAGTCCACATCATTTGGTCGGAACATTCCAGAGACTACCGTCGAGGGATTATCCCCACTGAATTCGGAGACGTGTTGATCATCATCTACCCCATGAAGAACCACATGTATTCCATCCATATACTGAAGAAACCGGAGGTAAAAACTCCACGATTTGCTTTTGCCAACATTTTTTTTTCTGTTGGATCTTCAGTCCCTTTACATGTTAGAAACAACAACATACCTCTGAATCAGTGGGATATTTAAACTCATCACTGCAATCTGGGATGATAATTAATCCCTTGCTGTGCCAATCCACAGTAACTAGATATGCCACCTTTTTCAGAGCTGTAATTGCTGTGGAAATCATTGGCCAATCAGTGTAATTATTTCAATAATAGCGTCAAGGCTCCTTTCATCTCACTACAGTAACTGTTAGAAGGCCTTTTTCAGAACTTAGAAACATCCCAGAGGATTAATTTTTCACATTCAGGGTTTAATGCTTATGTTAAATCTCCCTTTCAATCAATCCTTTTAGAAGAGAATTGTGAACATGTGATTGATATGTCAGCTTCAGATTTTAACCCTTTTACACCAGACAAGCAACTACCAAAAAGCTTTTATTGTACCCCTCCGATGAAAATCCTGTTTTTTGAGTTTTTAACATGTATGTGTGCCATTTTTCTTATGACTGATAACAAATCAGTCACAAACTGTCTTGGACAGACTCTGTTTGAATGAATGATCTTCTTTCCATCAACAGCTCTGCTGCACATGCACTAAACCCTCATCTGTTCCTAGTGTCTAGTTCAGGTTCTGGAGAAGAGAAGATGGTATCTTCACATTGACTGCAGTCAAATGAGCCGCCGTTCACATTTCTGTGGTCAAATCAGCATCACTGGATTTTAGAGCTGTAACGAGTATCTGGGTGCTCGGGTATTCGTGATCTGCTCCCAAAATTTCGAGTACGGATATTCGCGACGTCCAAGATCGCTGATTCGCGATCTTTATAAATGTAGTAAATTGTAACAAAAGATGATCAAAATGTCAATTGGGGACGATGTATTTTTGCTCTAAAATGCAGATTAATGTCGGATTTTAAGTTTATGAACTGAAATAAAGCCGAAAGAGGCGCGGTACCGCTACCGGAAGTAAACACGTCTTCGTAATGGTGAAGCTTCCGGTTTTCAAAGTAAAACTAGCGAGAGCTTTTTTCCGTTCAAAAACTAAGACTGAAGTTCCGCTCACAGACATAACTTCTGAAAAACTAAATTAGCTTTAACATCGGAGCTTTATCTCCAGTGTTTACATTCTTTTGGTTATGATAACTCTTCAACATTTGACGTAATTAACGAAACTCCCAACTTATTCTGAAGAAACAGCCGTCACTGCTGAAAGGTGGATGTAATCAACGTGAATCAGTTGATTTGGAGGAAGTTCTGTCCATGAAGATCTTCACTTCCTCATCTGAGCTGACATCCGGATCAAAATGATACGGCTTGACATTACTGATATTGCTTGACATTTTTATGTAGCAGCAGTGAAGATTTAAGGTAGCGATACACATAGCTATCATGGGTGGGGGCTGCTCAGCTCAAAACGCCACACCCCCTCAGAGGAGATTTTGGAAACAGAGGCTTCAGATTAACATGAAAATGTTTTTTTCAAGACATTTAGGTTGTGGGATTTTGGTTAAAAACGTCATAATCATAATTAAAACACTACTGGGAATGTTTTTCTAAAATAAAAAAAAAATGTCAAAAGGGGACTAAGACTTTAAACAAGACAGATACGTTTAATAATGTTCATGTCCTTCTGAGAAAAGTATATAACGTGTGGAGGGAGGGGTTGTACGGCAAAAAAATAAATAAATACAATTTTTTTTTTTTTAAAAGTAGAAAAAGAAATAAGCAAAGAGAAAGTTCTTTACAAAATGACTCAGAAAACTAACTTAATTTTCAAAATAGAACTCCACATGTTTACCTTTGAGTAAACCTGTAAACAACCCATCAGCAAATGTTTGGAGTCACTTCATTACAAAAGTGACTGTAAAAAATCTTTTCCTTTTATGCAGACTCTGTTTTCTACCAGACCTCACAGATATGCATCCATATGAACTAAAAATCCAAGAGAGAATCTTGCCCCCGAGTCTTTCTGATCTGTTTAATGTATCAGTCTAAAACACACAGACATTAATACCGCAGCACTGATGGCATAACTCTATTTCAAACAAGACCTAACACAATAAAAAAGCATCTTTTTTCTGTATGACATAGATACCGTAGCACTAATAACATAATTGTATTCTCTTTCATTCATTCTGCAGAGAAATATATTCAATTAGACTGAATTCAAGAACAATTTAAATATGATATCTTCTGTTGTTGTCCTGAAAGCACATGTATTCAACCACAGAGCACGGGCCTTGGAGACCTGGTCTACAAACAAACTCGATAAAAGCCTGACATTATTGTCTTTGGTGGATTCCATGAGCAAAGTATTGAATTAAATCTGAAACCCTGAATCAAACTCAGTTCTGTCAATCATTAGTTGACTTTCTTTATTCAGTAAAACCGCTGGGTCTTTTGAAACACTTCTGTTTGATCTAACTGCCTGGTTTACTCTAGGTGCCCTTCTTTGGTCCGCTTTTTGACGGTGCCATCGTGGACATGAAGATTTTACCCACCATGGTCAGAGCCACCGCAATCAATGCCAGTCGAGCTCTGAAATCTCTCATCCCGCTCTACCAGAACTTGTATCCTTTAATGCTCTTAGATGAAAATAAGAATTGGGTAAAGGTAAGCCACTGAAGGTCTTTCTTCTACACATTCTCTCTCCCACCTCATCATATTGGCAATCCCTGATTTAATGGGAACAGCCATCACGTCATAAAATGACAAGTGGGGGACACCCAAAACGTCAAAAAGTGAGGCGTAGGGCAACTAACCATACGTCCATCCATCTATGACGCGTTAGGAGTGAGAATGTGTTGGTTTTCTTTATCCTCACTGCATTTTTCCCCTGCTTTTTCTTAAACGTTTGTGAATTTTTTTTCTGTTATTTTTGCTGTTGTTGTTATATAACTGGTACTTCAATTAAAGTATATTAAAAAACATAAAACAGTAACATAAAAAAGCTATATGTAAAGTTTACATAATTGCTGTGATAAAAATCTTAATCCTAACACCTCATTAGAATACTTTAAAAATCCACTTTGTGCAAGTCATTAAGTCATCAAGGCATTTTAGCCTTTTTTTTAATCAAATCAATCATGTGGTTCAAACAAAAAAATGTAATTTATGGCTTTATAACAACACCAGCATGGTCCATTTCATGACAACCATGTTGATCATATTGAAAAATGTCTTTGATATTTAATGTAACCTAAACTTTTCACGACTGCAACTTTCTACTTTTGTGTTGTTGATGAAAGTACCCCCTCATTCAAACGGAACAGACTACAAAGATCTGTGATTAAGACATTTCCTTTTATGTTACCTCTTTCAGATCAATTATATTTTGTTTTTTGGTTTTTCTTTTTTTTAGCATTTTCTGTTACTTTAACAACAAGCTCTGCATCATTCTAGCTTAATCAAGCAACTAAACCAAAGAGATGAGTCTATGTTGTTTTAAGACAAAACAGAAAATGGAGCAAAGAAGCTCATTAAAGTCCTCTGGAGCTGTTCAAGCACAAAGACTGGACTAAATAAAAAGAAAAGACACTCAATATCTGATAAATGAACTGAAAATTATTCATCAAGGCCATTGGTCCGAATCTAAGCTACAAGTAGGGGCTAACTTTACCAAAGAACAGGACATATTGTGAGGCTGGTCTATCAGCTCTATTATTCCTGTTGGATATGCATGCAGTGGGCAGTCTCTCGTCAAATGTTACTTCTCAGAAAAAAATCTCAATTTTCTATCAAATGATTGTTTTTACTTTATGAAGCCTTTACTTTCCATTAAAAAAAACCTAAATGTTTGTCCTGCTGTTTTCCCAGCTTTAGGATTTAGACGTGTGCATACACAGCTACAAAACTCAGTTTGTTTGCGTGAGAATCTTGGTTATCGTCAGCTCATGGATTAAGAATAGCAAATCAATGTCCAGCAGTGTTTAGCTTTCAGGCCATAAGTGCTAGTGTGATAAAGCTGCAGCTAATCGGCTCTAAAGTGCCACATTTAATGAAGTGCATGTTTGTCGTGCACAGACGAGGGTAGAAAGTTGGTAACCGCGTTTCCTCTGTGTAGTTGTCCGTGAACGTGGTTGTGAAGGCGAAGAAAACAGCAGTGTGTTCAGTTGGTCTGCCTGATCCGATGTGATGGTAGTTTAGTTGGCAGTCAGTCGATGCCTATCGATGGTTCTCCTCTGTGGCTCTGTCTAAATGAGAGGCTTTGCTCTTCGCTTTTATAGACACACACATTCACACCCACTGACATGTGTGTGTGTAAGGCATGAGTGCATTCACGTGCATGGAATTGTAGTTTCGGGTGAGCAAAAAATAAAAGCATTTTTGACTCTTAAAGCCCCCCTCCGATGAGAATCCTGTTTTTTGAGATTTTAACATGTCTGTGTGGCATTTTTCTTATGAGAGAGAACAAATGTAATAAGAAAATATTTAGTTTTTGCATTTCTGAGTATTTCTCCTTTTTAAATCTCTCTCAATTAAACTGTCACAGACACGCTCTGTTTGAATTAATGATCCGTCTTTCCATCACAACAGCTCTGCTGCACATGCACTAAACTCCTCCCGGCTCAAAACCATATGGCTTGACATTACCGATACTGATTGACATTTTTATGTAGCAGTGGTGAAGATTTAAGCTAGCAAGACACAAAGCTATCATAATCAGACAGGGAAATACAGGGGCGGGGCTATTCATCTCAGCTCCAAAAGCCACACCCCCTTGGAGGAGATTTTGGAAACAGAGGCTTCAGATCATGAAAAATGGCTTTTTAAGACACTTAGGTTGTGGGATTTTGGTTAAAAACTTCATTATCATAATTAAAACACTACTGGGAAAGTTTTTTAAAATAAAAAAAATAATAATCATAGCGGGGGGCTGCACGGTGGCGCAGTGGTTAGCGCTCTTGCCTCACAGCAAAAAGGCCCCGGTTCGACTCCCGGCTGGGACCTTTCTGTGTGGAGTTTGCATGTTCTCCCCGTGCATGCGTGGGTTTTCACCGGGGACTCCGGCTTCCTCCCACCGTCCAAAAACATGCTTCATAGGTTGATGCTTCATAGGACTCTAAATTGCCCCTAGGTGTGGATGTGTGAGTGCATGTGTGTGATTGAGGCCCTGTGACAGACTGGCGACCTGTCCAGGGTGAACCCCGCCTTCACCCATCAGCAGCCGGGTTAGGCTCCGGCACCCCCGCAACCCCGAAAGGGACAAAGCGGTCAGGAAGATGAATGAATGAATAATCATAGGGGGACTTTAAACAATAAAAATATTGTTTCTGACATGCTCTTGAGGCATTTTGCTTATGATGGAGGACGTATAGAAATAATTTTCTGCATTCCTGTGTAATTCTTTATTCAAATCGGGCAAAAAAAAAGTCAGTTTGAAAAAGCTTTCAGCTGTGACATAGAGACTGAAATGGGCAGAACAAAGTCTCCCTGCTCTGCTCCATTCTGATTCACCCACTTGCAGACAATTAGATCATCTGAGCTGGCATCTGACTCAAAACTGTACACTGTTTTTGTTGAATCACTAATGTTAGGTTGAGCTGTGAAGGGCTGTAAGCTAGAGGGAGAGTGTAAACAAATGAATGATGGGATATCAGCATTGGGTTACTTCCACTCCCAACAGTTCCACCCATAACTCAGAAGCAAATTTCTGATGAATTATTGCTGCTCTGCAGAAACTATGTCCTAGAAAGCAACACAGGCTTTTTTATTTTGCCTAAAAATGGCATAATCATAATTGAGAGTGGGACCTTAACCCTTTCACACCTGAGGCGTCGTCAGTGATGTTTAAAAACAAAATCTTTAACATACTGTAACTTTTCAAGTGTTAACACCAGCTTTTCTCCTTCAGAATCTGCTGGAACTACATAGATCATGTTAACTGTTGAATAGTTGCAGTAAATCAAAGAACGTAAACACTGGAGCTCTGTTGTTAAAGGGTAACTAAAGGGTGTATCTGTCTCTTCAAACTTTCAGTTTTTGAAAGATTTTCCTAATTTTTATTGGATTCAATTGCATAGGCTTCTTTTGCAAAAATCTTTTTTTTTATCTAGATGCTTTTACTTTGAAAATTTACAGATTCAAATATTTCTGTCAACTTTTGAGAGAGGAAAAGACATTTTCTACATTTTTATTTTAAATTTTAATTTACTTTTACATGAACATCTTAAATTACATGAGAATAAATTGCTAAATTGCTCATTTTTCAGTTCTCCTCAATAGAGTCCAGCAACAAAAACGCATTAAGATCAAATGACGTGTTAAAAACACAAAGCCAATCTGTGTTTTTGTTACTTCTCAAAAGCCATTGAGCAGATTTATGAGATGTTTTTTTTTTTTTTGGAATCTTTTATGTGTCAATTTCCTTTTTATGATCAGTCCAACACTTGTCATGTTTTGATCTCCTTTTTCCATTTTTTTAAGTTTTGTCTTTATAAGCCTTTCTCCTGTTTTTTACGCTCCCTCCGTGTCCCCATGTCCCTTCATGGGGGGGATGCAGATGAGACCTGCTTACTCGATTTGAGCCGTGAATCTTGACGCTGTGAAGCGACAGTTCTAACTACCGCTGGCGCGCCTTCTTTCAAAGAGTTAATACTTTATATTTAAAGGACGTGATGTTAGCTGGTTCAGAAGACCGGGGGGGACAGCAGGGTGGGGAGGGTCAACCTGCAAGACGGCGAGACTGTTGGGCTCAGTGTGAGACTCCGACTCAGAGCCCCCACGCTCTTTTGTGTGCGCGCATGCACGTTCTTTCACATTCGTCTGCCTCTGTGTGTGCTTGGTGTGCGACTGCAGCAATCTCACCTTACAGCGTAGAGACCTTAGCAGTTTTTCGTGAGCTTGTTGTGCAGTTTGTGTGTATGTGTGTGTGATCGCGTGATGACACATGTGTCGCGTACGCTTGTTCGGGGCTGTTTGTGCGTGTCTGCGAGTGTCCTGGTGTGTATTGATTGTAGATAGCAGCAGGTCGATGTCTCTGACAGGCTGAATTACAGTAATCAGTCATTATTGACTCCCCATCTCTCTGCTACTCTCTTTGCTCTCCTCTTCTTTCTCTCCTTCTTTTTTTGCTTCCAACTTCTTCATATCCTTTCGATTCCTTTTTTTTCTTCTTTAAACTCTTGATCTCCAAATTTTTCATCTCTTTTTGTGCTTCTACAATGTTTATTTATTTGATGGCCTTTCCTCTTCACGTCTTCATTTTCTGTCTCCCTGCTCTGCCTCTCTTGTCTTTCTAATTCCCTCATGTCAGTGAAGCATTTTCCTCCTATCTCTGTAATCTTGTCTGTTTTTTCTCTTCTTAAGATTTGGTTATTTTTTTTTCCTTCTTTGTTGAGTATTTTTTCTGTCTTATCTTGATCTGCACAAACTCATTGTCTGAAACTGAAAGATGTGAATGCCTAGAACCAAACTAGGTTTTAAAAGTGAACACGAGATCTGAATAAAGACAAATTTGAATTCAATAATTAAAAATGTTTACTTTTCTTTTAGGTCTGGTTTGTTACAGAAGCATATTGTATTTAAAAAAACAAAACTTTTTTTAAACGTGTGTTTTTATTCTTATTTTTTGTGTTTTTCAAGCTATTTATTTTCCATGCTAATTTTTTCACCAATTGGCTGGGCACCAACCTCATCTACACATGAAAACTATAAAATTATCTGCAGTTAAAAGTCACAAAGGGTCCATGTCATTGACATGATCCGTTAATGTGTTCATCACGATATCGCCAGTCGGTTTTGTTCTTCCTTTTTACTTTATTCACAAACATTACAGAGGAAAACATTGGGGAAGTTTTAGTTATATTTACCCGCGTGAACAGGTTATTTTTGTTTGTGATGATGCAAGAAACAATAGGAATTTTCCAATAAAATAGGATCCGCTTCTAAGCTTTGCCTTGATGTTGATGCAAATGAAGCGTCAGCTTTGTTTCACACAGCCTGTTTTGTGATATACATTTTTGTTAAACAATTTTCAAGATATTTTTTAAACTATTATTTTTTTTCTTATACAAAATTTTCATTTTCGTAAAAAAAAAAATTTTATCAAGATATATTTTTGTCTAATTTTTTAAAGTAAGTTTTTCTGTTTTTTGAGCGAGTTTTTCTTTTTTTTTCAGCGTTTAATTGCAGGTTATCATAGTTTTCATGAGCTTATGAGGTTAGTGCCCACCCTGTTTGAAGTTCTTTGCTTTTGTTGTTCTTAAAAAAAATGACACAGAAAAAAATAGCATGAGAATTCAATCATTGTTTTTTTTCTCTTTGTTGAATACAATGCACTTCTATCAGTTTTAGGTTACTCCATAAGTCTAAAAAAACCAAAGGGAAGTTAAAATTTTACTTCAAAATAAGTGTTATCACTTAAGAGGTTTTGCATTAAAATGTATGGTTAAAATGTCTTTACATAAAGGAATCAATAATTAGCTCTTTGTGAGCTGGAGTGTTCTGCACAGGAGCATTAAGGGATCTCGCACAGAAATGACCGAGAAGCGGACAGACAGAGGACAGGTTGGCGAGGCGAAGCATGTCAGTGATAACTGGCATTTCTCTCTTCTTTCTTTTTCCGCCTGCCCTGGTCCCTCCCTCTTTTCTGTGTCTTGGCCCTCAGGGCCGTCCATCTGCCTTTTCTCTCTGTCTCTGATCTTTCATTCACCATGACCAGAGCCATCCAAAAGCAGACAGCACACAGCACACCCGCCCAGAGTGCCAGCCTGCTGGGGCAGCTGTTTGCGAGCACAGCTCTATCTCACATATCAGCTTATTGCAGCAAGAAGAGCCATCCAGAAACGCACACAAACACACACACCCTTCATATAGGTTACAGTTGCACTGCTCTTTGAATAATTCCCACTATGTAACTTTTCTGCATCTTCACAAACAGCAGCTCAGCTATACTCAGCGTAGGGTGTCTTGGATTCATGTATTAAACCAGACGAAGTTAAAAAAGAGGCATGCTGGGTGGTAAATTGGTGTCTCCACAACCTCAACTACAGCAAAAAGGTTTTGAACCTAACTCTGATGAATGCAGTTCATATCGGGCAAATGTCGATTTCAACTTGATATCATAGTGTGTGGCTTTAGGTGCTTCTCTATCTGAGGATGCCTGATTTATGCAGTCAGATGAGGCAATCTAATCATTTCTTACAATCCAATAACACTCTGTTTTTTAATCAAATTGTTAAAATCAAATAACTAATGTACAATAATAAACTAAAATGTATGAATAAAAGACAAAAAAGCTCAAATACATTATGTTGAAATGTTTCTAATCCGTGTTTTATTAATAAATATGGACCTCTGTCTGGTTCCCAAAAGTTCTGATTCAATTTTAGCAGCTTTTGGGGAAGTTAAAGAGACATTTGTGAGTGATTTCAGTGTGTTTGTGTGAAAGAGCAAACTGTGGCCATCCTCCATCTGCTCCTGGGCGATTGGTGCTCCTGGAGAACAATGTTGGAGAAACACTGGACTGCTGCACACAGACACACACACACACACGCTGCCAGAGTGTGTGTGGATCAGATTTCATGTGCACATCATCTGTTCATTTACACTTGTGCTCATAATGATGTTTGTGTATAAATTTCACTCTCAGGATTAGGGCTTGTGTGCATGTGTGGGACATCCCCTCTAGTAGTTGATTGGCAGAGATAGCTGCACTGAGGCTGGGGTCAGCATATGGCTCAGTATGATAGCGGTGCTGTGTTTGTGTGCATCGTGTGTGTCACCACCTTTTTCCTCCCTTTCACACTCTGTTCCCAGTGAAATGATGGCAGCTCTGGGCATGTAGCACTATTATCCCCCCTCATTCACACGTTCACACACACACACACACACACCAAGGGCAGCCAAACGCCCAGCGGCCTGCTTGGCTTCTCTACGCCGACTCCCACAATAGAGCCTATTGTCCCGGTGAGACCACGCTCTGTTGCGTGTGATGAGGATTGTGTGTTCTCACGGCCGTAACAAGGTGAAACCTTAAAAACTGAAGTAATTTACGTATTGCTTACACTGAAATAGCCTCTTGTTATCTTTACACCACTGACGGAGCCTCTTCTTTGACAGGACAAAACCTGATTTCATTTATTCCACTGAATTTGTCCAATTAACCAGAATGTTTGACACGTTGTTGATCTCTGGCATTTGCAGAAATGAAACGTCTTGACATAAAGTTTACAGAAGAGCAGCAAAAGAAAGTGTTGCCGTTTTTAACAAACCAACATCAAATTAGCAGCACACAGTGACAGGTATTTGATCCATCAGCTGGATTTGAGACATAATTGGGGTGAGGTTAAGGGTTTTAGTGGCATAAGAGACTGAGTTCATGTCAGTTTATGAATGCATGCTGGGGGTTAGGGATAATTGTTTCTGTTTTGGTGGATGGAGGAAAACATGGGGTAAGGGGTGAGCACTCGTTTGTTTGACGCTTCTATCAATCATTGAGCAAATTTGTACAAGTAAAAAGATGTAATTGATGTACCCTGAAATTTGAAGAGAATTTCCCTTTATTTTGATAATTAGACTGGTTTTGTTTTTCATTTTTGTCCTTAATTATTAAAGTCACACTCCAACTATTATTTTAATACTTTAAAATCGTTTTCAGTGGTCTTTTAATATAATGATTCCATTTTTAGCCAAAATCAAAAAGTCTGTGTTGTTTTTTTAAGATGTTTTTCCTAAAGCGCAGCAGGAGTTCATTAGAGATTCTCATCTTAATTGTCGGCGGGACTGTTGCCGTGGACGGTAACTCCTCTAATGTCCCATCAGACAAATCCAAATTCTTCCCTTCCCCTTCATTTATTCCTCCAAATGAAGAGTTAGGGAAAAATAGTGTCTCAGAATTTGGACGTCGCTTCCACTAATCACTGGTCAGCTAAGTTAGCGCGTAGCTTCCAACGCTCAAATATACATAACAACAGCGTTTTTATAACTATATAAAGGTCTCTCTAAAACAAAAAGTCATTACTTACATTTGAATGTAAATTTCTGTGCTTCAGAGCGCACCCACGTGAAGAAAAGCACTTCTTCGACACGACACAGCGCGACTGAGGGCTTTTTATCCCTCCGCTTGGAGGGATACACCCCTTCCACTACAAATCACCCTCCAAATGAGGGTTAGGGAGAAGGGAAGAATTCTAATTCGACCTCTCTCCCGCTAGCTTATAGACCCTCTCAACACAAGCTAACATTAGCCTAGCAAAAAAAATGGTGAGAAATATCCGAGCTTTGCGCCATTTAATTTTGAGCAAGATGGCAAACGAGTAAAATAAAGACGTTACTGGATCTATTTGTCTACAATGGATGCTTCAGAATTGTAGTAGAGAAGGGAGACTTTGCCCTGCCCAAGCTAGTTGTTGCATCACAAACCCAAGCTTTTTCAAACTGATGGTTATTATCTGCAACTGATGCATCACGATCTGAAGAAAGAAAATATTCGGAAACACAGTTTTATTCTTACATTTTTTCATGCATGTCCTCTATTGTTAGAAAAATGCTACAAGAACATGTTAAAACACATACAAAAAAACGCAATTTTCATCGGAGTGGGTCTTTAAAATGATAGTGGGATCTAAAGGGATGACGTAGCTGAATGTTTTAAGAGTTGGATAATTAGTGGTTATAGTGTCCCAAATATTCTCCACAGTTGCCTTAAACTATTGTAAATTTAATTACACTTTACAATTTACAACAAGTTTTTAGGTGTTTTATACATTTACTATAAGTCAGAAGCTTTAAGCCCTTGAAGCCTGTTGACACAAATATGCATCAAACCTCTTCAGCTCCATCTGATGTAACATCTACGTCAAAGCAAAAATATATTTATATTTTTTCACAGCTGGAATTATATTCAGGCATTAAGGGGTTAAAGAGAAATTATACAGATTAGTGTTGAGCTCTTTAAATTAATTTTTAATTGGGAAAAACACAAAAGGCTGTATTTTAAATTTTGTTTTTATGGTTTGATTTTTTTTTTTTTTTGGTCATGTTTGAAAGACCAGCTGTGTGTGTGCGCACCTACACACCTGTCTCGGAGAGCTGTGCAGACACATGAGCTTCAGCCATCAATGACTCCATCACACCTTGTTGGAGCAGGACCCCCTCTGGCTGGTAAACAAGCTAATCTGCGCTGCGTATGCGCGTGTGTTCAGGTGCGCAGATGCACACCGCGCCAAGGTGTGTGAATGTAAGTATTTTCATGTGACCAGATGTTTAGGATTCAGGAGGGGATCTGAAAAATAACAGAGAGCAAGAAGTGCAGCCGTCAGGTTTGGTGTCATTAGCTCTAATAGCCGTTTTGAATTTGGCATAAAAAAACATGAGAGGGGGACAGAGAAAAGAGGTGAGATTATTTATGAAAATCTAATCAATGTGAGAAAGGTAATTAATTTATAGTCATCGTTGTTCATTAGGTGTAAAGTCTAACACATCGCCATACAAGGAAGCGCTGTAGGGGGAGTGTGTGTTTGATCGTGGTTGTAGTTTTTAATTACTCTTTTCTAATTTATGACTTTAATGATGTGTTTTTATGTTTGATTGATGCAGTGTTGCACCTGAGTTTATCAGGAGTAATAAAATATTTACAAAAGGTCTCAATTTTCTTTTTAATTTAAAAGAATTGAACAGGCGGACACATCTGTGTTTTAGATTTTGGTGTTGCTGCAGATTCTTAGAAAACGGTGACCTGGAGCCACTATACTGACGTCCTATTTTTTTCTCTGCCACTCTGGAGCAACAGATAGACACACAAAATAAAATAGTGAAATAAACATGACAAACAGTGATAAAATGCTCAAAAAGAGGTAAAATTTTACTAAAATGTTATTATGTCTTCTCATTTGAAAGTTGTTCAAGTCCTCAGCTTCTGTGTGTTTTGGCAAGGCTTTGAACTCCACTTTGCCCCAGTGAGTAAAATGGGTTCTCTGTTTGAATTAGAGAATCATGTTTTACAAAAGCTGCCATTAAGACTAAAGCAAAAACTATAAAATTTATTCATCTTTTTGCTGCACTAACACCAAACTTGTTGAGGAAAATCAATGCCTTCTCTTTAAGTATGTAGCAATCAGCCACAACATTGGGAATTATTTATAGAATTAACTTTCTTTCCCTGTTGAGAAATAAATATAAAATGCAATAGATAACTTTTTCTGCTTTTAAGGACCCACTCCAATGAAAAATGTGGTTTTAAGATGCTATTCTTCTAATGATGGAGGACAAATATATAGAAAGTTTACCTTAAAATTGATTTTTAACACTTTATTTTTGTTGTTTTTTTGCTTTAGATGGCTTTTTTTGTTGTTGCAAAAAGCAGACTACTTAATACGTGATGCAACATTTTCCATGTTACTGTGACAATACGCCAACAAACCAGCTGAACTGACCTCTTACAGTTTGTTTTTGGCCAGACGATGAAGCAAAACTGTTTTAAAGAGGCTTGTGCAGTGATGTGGAACATTTGGGCTAATGTGACCGGAACTTCTTTTTTAGGTGTGCATTATCACTATGAATTATCACTTTTTAATCCACTCCCAGCAGCAACTTTTAGAATAGATCAAAAAATGATCGAAGTGGGACTTCAAAAATCAAATTTCATTGATCCTGAACTAATCAAGGTAATTTTAAAGACTGCTTTTTAGGTTTTTATTTTCTCTGTATGTTGCAAAATCTGCATCTCCTCTACCAAATAATATACCTGTCACATCCACATGGATTTAATACCTTTAGGAAAAGAAGTTAATACTGAATTAATGATATAATTGTTTAAAAAAAAATAATAATTGTGACTCTTCTCTGTGTAGTTTGATCTTCACGTTTAAAACCTTTGATTTTAGCGTCTGTACAGTACAGATGAGGTCTGACATTGCTTTTTAGTCACTTCTTATTTCCATATTGTCAGGATTCATATCTGTGTGCAAATGAATACAAGTGTTAGTGGAGGAGGAATAATGTGGAGCAGCCTGCAGATAAGCAAAGGATCCTTCAGCTTAATAAGAAAATGATTATTATGGTGACAGTCACCAACACCCATGCTGTGTGTGTGTGTGTGTGTGTGCGTGCCTTTTGCTGTGTATGCGCCCTTTAAACAAAGCTTGTAATTGCAGTGGCAGCTTTAGGGCTCCCCGATGGTGACAGCGAGAGTCTAAGAGTGTGCGATTATTCGCACGCTTATGTCAGAGGTTGAAATACTGGGGTGACAAGGGGCCAATTAATGTATCACATCTGTTTTTTTTTTCTCTTCAGCTCCTGCCTCTGCGTCAGGTAAAAGAGCAGATGAATAGGGGGAAATGCAATTGTGTGTGTGTGTGTGTGTCACTGTTTGTCAATGAATGTAGTGCATTAGACCGACCTATCTGTGTCCTCATCTTTGGCGTACGTGGACACATACACACACTTCTAATGAAATCACACAACCTTCATATCATTGCTATCACAGAAAGATATAAACCCATTAGCTTGTTCCTTTGGGCACAGATACACACACATGCGCGCACAGGTTTATCATTACACGCTGTAAAGCTTTTCCAATTGTATTATCCCTCTGATGTCCTCTGTTGTGTGTTCCAATGCCTGGGGTGGAGAGGACAGATAGTGAGTGTGTGTCTGTGTGGAGATGCTAAGTAAGATTGCTGGCTCTGAAGGTGAGGTGTCTGCTGGAAAAGCTTAGAAATAACAACTTCTCTTTTTAAAATACGTTCAAAAAGATGCAAAGGTGACTAACTTACTTATTTTGATGTTTTAGGAAAAGAATTGGAATCTAAAAGAGCAAAAACAAAATTATTTTGAAAGATATGAATTTTATTCCACTAACATAAAGAGGAAGAAGTTAGAATTTTCTGTTTTGTTGATTTCTTCACTACGAAACACCCTTTTTTAAAAACGTTTTGTCTTAAGCCTTTTTTTAAATACACAAAGAACCAATTTTTCATTTTATTTTATTATTGTTATGCTGCTCAGGATATTTATTAATGGTCTGAATTTGACAGTTGGTTTTAGTGCAAAGAAAAGCCAAACTTTCTCAGTCAAGGCTTTTAAATTATAAATAGATATCCTGAAATGTATTAATAGTAAAAAAAAAAAAAAAGTAAAATAAACACCTGATTGATTGTACTCATATTTAGCTGGCAATGCTGTTGTGTTATACTCAATTATGCCAAAGTTAAATCATATATCAAAACTTGAATGCCTGTTCATCTTTACTTTGAGTACAACATAGATGTTAAACCTTTTGAGTTATTTTACACATTTTCTGTGATTTTTTATATAGATATATGTAGTTTACAGTCAGTTCTCTGTGCTTTCTACATTAGCTCAGAACTGTTTACCTTTTAATTTGTAGAGGTTTTAAGAATTTATTCTATTAGTCAGTCGTAATGAGTTGAATGAGTTTGGTTGTCTTGCTAAAACACAAGAAAAAACAACTGTTTTTAATAAAAGTCTCACTTTTTTATTGATTTCCACAATTTTCTTTTTTACTTTTTATGTAAAAACTAAATGCTATAAATTTCAGAGATTTAAAAACATCAAATTTGCTTATTTTTAAAAGTATAAAGCCATGTATAGTTAACAACATATATTGTTTTATTCCTTGATATAAATAGACTGAAGGTAAAAACTATAATTTTGTCACTTTTAGCAAAGAAATAGATTTGTTTAGGTCATGACTGCAAAATTAAATAATCAAAGAAAAAAATTCCTTTCTAAAAATGAATACTGCAAAATTGAAAACAGTCTAATTTTGATTTATGTATGAAGATTTTTAGATTTGCATTTGCAAAAAGATATTTTTTGTATTGGATGCTCTTGTGAGGTCCAATTTTAAAATGTTCTCATCTTTTAACACTTATATTGTGTTGGGGTCAAAATTGACCAATTTTCACTCTTGAAAACAGGTTGGTGTAATATAAGATTTAATAAGTAAAGCAGAAGGTATTTTAACCTTTTTAATAGAATAATTTTATGAATTGTTATAACAAAATGAATTACAGCACTGAAGGAAATAAAGTGAATTTATTCAAAGATTTGTACAAAACTTTTAACTTAAGTTCATTGCTGATGATTCAAATTATGAAAAGTTTATAATTTTCAATATAATTACTACAATTAAGCAAGTATATTTTAATTAGAACAATGTAGTTAGTAGATTTTAAACTTTATTAGGTCAATAACATTTAGATGTAGATGGTCATAAAACATGATCTTATCCTAGTTTTGGTCTTTTTTTCACCTGTGCCCTCTTTAGCTTCTCTGTGACTTCTTCCAGTTGATCATAAGAATCAGGTCGACCACAATCCAGTGGGGGTGCAGGAGTGTGATTGCGTGTGTATGTTTAAAAGTGTGTGTATGTGGGAGGCGGTGGTGGATTTTTTGCTGCAGGACCACTTTACTCTTCCCTCTCTTTTCATCAACCAAAAAGAAAATGAGTTTCTGACTGGACACAAAAGAGCTTCTTTATTCAACCCCCCCTCCTCCTCGGCCCCCTGTTTCTGCTGTGCTCCCTCTTTCTCCTTTTTTCCCTATTTGTCTTCCCTTATAATTTTCCTTTTTCTCTGCTTCTTTCTATGAAAGAGATATTTTTCAACTAATGACTTAATAAGAGGAGTCATCTGAAATTCAATTATGGAGGATTTTCTAGTGGCGACGACCGTTTGGATGGAGGGAGGGGGGATGCGAATGTCTACTTTCTTTGACCTCTCACTAGTTTGCGACTGATAACTTGATTTGGATAGTATGTTTTGTGGAAAAGTCATCTGAAAAATAGAAATAATCCACCGTCAAAGTGAAGAGTACACAGAACTAAATCTTTCTGTTAAGCTTGTTCATAGTTTTCCTAAAAGACAAAAAATGTGACATAATATTTGTGTTTCAAAATTCATATTCATATATTATTTCATCTAAATAAATTATTTATATGTCTTTGTTAAAAAAAAAAGTTTAATCTCGGAAGTATATGAAATCCTTCAGAAAGTGAACTTCTGAAACTATGTTCAAGAACGAGCTAATTCACACCTTGTGTTCACACTAGACAAGCAGGGAGGGGCTTTGTCAATCACCTACAGCTGATAAAGGCTTTGTGTGAAATGTTCAAGTGGTCCAAATCTCGCCAATCTTGCTCCAGTCTTTTTCTGTCAGAGCTCTATTCCAATATAAGAAAGACTTGGTGTGATATTACAACCAGACATAAACCACAATTATTAAATTTCTCCTTCATAAACAATTTTCAAACGGTTGGACACCATTTATATGTCACTTAAAATCTGACTTCCACCTGGTTTAACTTTCAACACGCGTTCAGGGGATGACATTTTGTACGAAGAGCCCAAAAATGGTCTTAAAAATGTGTATAGCTACGCGTGAATGTGAGAATTTTGAACCCGGAAACTCGAAACATACATTTGCATGTGTTTACATAGACTTTTTATTAGAAGAGGCCACTTGAAAAGGTGTTACTGAAATAGTATAACGTTTTATAACCTCTTTCTTATTTAGAAATCTTGTTGATTTTCAAGACTAAAGTAAACAGAATCCTCAACAACTTCAACTTGTTTCTACTGAAGCCTGAAAAGTTGTGCTCAGAAAGTCAAACTGATCAAGATATTTTATGCCAGCCACTAACATTCCTCAAAAGTTTCTACAATAAATACAGCTCATTTCTAAAGCAATCTAAACAAGTTTAAATTGAGCTCAATGCAGCACTTTGTTCACAGAATTATCAACAACTTAACATTATTGTAAGGTGGCCATGGTGCAGAGGTAGAGTAGTTGACCCCTGATCAGGAGATCGCAGTTTTGTTTCTCGCCTTCCTGTCCTTGGGAAAGACGCTGAACCCCATATTGCTTCTGGTGGTTGGTTTCAGGTTGTCGGCAGCGAAACTGCCATCAGTGTGTGAATGACGGGGATGTGATTGTAAAGCACTTTGAGCCTCCAAGGAAGGTAGTAAAGCGCTCTAGAAGTTTACACCATTTAATATTTGCTATCAATATGAACAAATCTCAGCTTTTTTATTTTCTTAATTGGTATAGTATTTGAATTTAATGCTGGTTTCATGTTAGAGGAATTGTGCCACTTTCCAAAATTTTTTATATTTTACTTTTTTTTCGCTCAAGTAAGTAGTATGGGTTCATGGGTAATATAGTTTTAAAAATGAACCAAAAGTCAAACATTTGCCTTCGTTTGAGCCCTCTGATGCTGGAGTGATCTTTGCATTCTGTTGATCTGGCCGCTGCTGTTCAGAAAATGAAGTGACCAGGCATGTCAGGATTGACTGCGAGGTGGTTACTGAGTGATCATAAGTGACACCAGCACCGTTTTAATAGCCCCCACTGGGAGTCGTCATGACAACAGGCCCACATTGATGCTTCCGCTTCTGCCCTCCACACAACTCCGGGTTTTTTTATTTTTATTTTAAATGACAAAAAAGGAGCATACTTTCAAGCAGTAATAGTTGTTCACCAAAAAAGAGGAGAAAAAACACCTCGGCTGCTCGCGCTCTGTCTGCCTTCTGTGTCGCCTCCGCCGCTGATGACAGTGATATCACAGCCAAAATGGGTTTTGCATGTCGGCCCCTGCTGATGTTGCCTCTGCGCTGTTGGAGTTTGTGACACGGTGACACAAGTCCACAGGTAGAAACCCTCACTGAGAGGAACAAAGGAGAACGGAGGCAGAGAGGAAGGGAGTGGAGAAAGGTAAAGGGATGTTCTTGTCATTTATCTCAGCAGTGGCTCCGTGTTTCTGTATGTTTTTCCCCTTGTTCTCTCTCCGTGTATCCCTGCTTCTGCAGACCTCTTTCTTCCCTGCCTTTATGCCTGGTCGCCTCACAAACTATGAAACTGCAGCCTTATCAAAAGATGTCTTCTTCTTTGTCCCGCCCCTCCCTGCTGCTCCATACAGCCGTGCGTTATTAAAACTTGATGAAAATGATTAGGTGTGGTTTGCTTGCTCCTAAGTGAATTATTTCCACACACCTCCCTCATTCACACAACACACTTGACTCACCGAAGGGGGAAGTAAGTGCCACGCAGGGGGGAAGAGGAAAGCAAGAAAGGCACGAATGGTGAGATCACATGGAGTCGGAGTGAGAGGTGGTGGCTCGGTGTGCTCTTCTCTGAAGGGTGTGCACATGTGGACTCAAAGTGCTTTGTGTTTTTGAGCTTAAATGCTCCCCTTCACCTCTCACCTCCTCTGCAATCCTCAGCAGGGGTTTTCACCCCTCTTCCTCCTCGCTCTCACCATCTCCCATTGTCTTTTTGCAAGTTTTCTTCCCTCATCAGCCTCTCGCCGACTTTGCACCTCTAACCCAACATTACTCCCCACCTCGTTTCCTCACTTTCTCAGTACGAGAAACAATAAGCTCCTGTGAAATCAAGGATGCTCTATCCGTCTGTCAGAAGTTTACTAGAGTTCCTCCCGTCTTCTCGTTTCTCCTGGATTCTGCCAGTGTTCTTTAAAGGAGCCATATTGTTGTTATTATCATTGCGTCTAACTGAATCAGTTACCATTAGACCTGAATCTTTCTCCTTCTGAGGCCCATAGACCAGCTCTCTAACTCAATAGAAAACCCATGGGCGCTATTACAGATGGCCGAGCCACTCTGTGACACAGCCCCACATACACACAGATTTCATTCTGAAGATTCATTGGCCTAATCCCATCACACACGCAAAGACATTAACTGCACTTACGTACACACAGACGGACGGCTTTATCAAACACAGACACACAAACGCTCCGCTCTCAATGAAAATCCCTCATTATTAGAGCTCGCTGAGAAAATGTAATGCTGTTTGGGGATGATGGGGATGATGGGGCTGACGTGTGCGTGCTGGGCTGTCTGCGTGCGTGTCCTGGAGGCTAGAACGGCTGCATATGTCTGTCATTATGGTTGAATGTATGAGAGGGTAAACGTCATTGTATCTGTTAGCTGATCGTTGATAGATGCACGGGTGAAGTCCTGGTTTCTTTTCACTCCGCTGAACCCTGGAGCCTCTAACTCCACAATTTTTAGAATTCAAACTAACATTTTTGGTTGTTTTTCTAATTATTTCCATATTTCTGTAGCTTTCAGGTCTAAAGAGGTAACGAAAGAGTCTTTCCCAAAATTCCACATTTTTAACCATTCCTTTTTCTGTGCATTTTTATTTTTAGAGTAGAATAGAAATACTTTTTTCTTCCAATGCTGGAAAATGTAGCTGTTGCAGCAGAATACACATGTACTCAGCATACTAAACGCGAACTTCTAATGGCCAAAAGAAACAGAATAATCATTATTTACATAGAAGAATGAGTACAAAAATGAAATGTGCAATTTGTAATGGTATAGAGAATAATTACAAAGCAGTATGCAATTTTAAAGACGAAATACTAACAACGACATCCAGTTTTTTGTTTTTAAATTAGTCTTTTGTCTTAAACTTGAGTTTTTAATTTTTTAAGCGACTGTTTCAGTATTTGCTCATTTTCAGGCAATAGAAGAAGTTTTAAAATGCACTGTTGTACCTCTTGACCTCTTTTTTTTAAGGTATCTGGCTTTTGGTATATCCCACAAAGTTTTTCTTCAAGGAACAATAGGCCTAGGTTTTCTACAGCATGTTAATGACATGTCCTCTAGTAAATAGTGATTGATTTTCTTTGATATTCTTGATAAGTGATAATGGTTTGCAGAGTTGTACTTTCCCATATTTTACGTGAATTCCCTCCCCAAGACATTCCCTTTGCAGATAAACCTTCTTACTTCTTTTAGTCACTATCGACTGCCTCTCCTTTAGTCTTTGACCTTGACCTTTCACCCCAGTTACGAGGAGCGAGCCCGCTACCTGGAAACCATAGTGCAGCACCACCAGGAGCAAACTACATTTGAGGATTACGCTGCTCGGGTGTATAGCCCGGCTCCCTGCTCCCACTTACCCTCTGACCCAGGTAAGACCTGACGTTTGCACTTGAGGGCTACCTCACCGCGCCCCAGGGCACCTTAGGCACAAAAAAAGTCATCTCCAGTGCTGCTGGACACACATTTTTGCCAATTTACAGTCTGATTCAAAGCTTTCCAGGAGCTGATGAGCTCTGCCTTCTGTCTAAAACTGAGTTCAGCTTGATACTTTGTGTCCAGAGCATCTCGGAGGAGTTAACTGACATCTGATCAGACAGAGAGATGTCAGACGAGCTTAAGGGAGCTCCAAGTCTGACCATCAAACGCAGCCTGTTGACTCTGTGCATCGATACTGATCACTTCTGTCTCCAACATGGAGGGCTATGTCAAGTGTGAAATTAAGGTTGTTCTTTTGTGAGATTAAATCTAATGAATGAAAAGCTCGTTTTGATGCTCTTGATGAGTCATATGACCTTGAAGACCCACTCTAATGAAAATTGGTGTTTTTATCATGTTCTTGTGGCATTTTTCTGATGATGGAGGACATATGTAAAGAAAATTAAGGTAAAAAATATATTTCTTTATACAAGTCATTAGGAATCAGGAAAAGACAACAAAAAAATAAGCCTTTTGAAAAAGAGCTTATTTTTGACATAGAAAATAAGCTAGCCTGGCAACGAGCTCCCTCCTCCAAGCTCTCCGCAAAGGGGAGAGGAAGAGGGGACGGAGTTGCACCACACCAAGAGTCTTGGCCACAACTAAGAGGCAAATTTCTGATGAACTACTGGTGCTTTGGAGAAACGGTGCCCCAGAGAACAACACAAATCTTTAGATTTTAGCTAAAAACGGCACAATCATAACTAAAAGATCACTGGGAATGCTGTTACAATAGATTGGAGTGGGTCTTTAAAGAAACGTAGTAGTGTGTTGACAATGTCGATGTTTAGAAAGCTTTTGCAATGATTTTTTGTTTATTTTTGTGTCTCTTCCTAAATTATTATTTTTTATGTTTTTGTTTGATCTGTTTTCTTTTCAAATCTACAATAAATGTGATGATCTAACCCTGATTGTTCCAAGAATTAGCCTGTACCTGTCAGCAGGAAGTACCAGGAAAGCTTGATGGACGCAAAGGCTTTTAGAGGTTTCAGTCCTGCAGCTCTGAGCGCCCGTCGTTCCACTCACCTTTACCATAAACGACAAATACATATTTTTTTGGTACAGTTTGTAAAGCGTCATTGACATGATGGAAGAGGTGTGTGCTTGTGTGAATTTGGTTTTCTTCACCAGCTGCTCCTTGTTTCACCAACTTACCTGTCAGGTATTTTCATGGTTCTCTAATATTGATCGAGCTGCTTTGAAGCTGCATAACACCTGGCATAACCTGAACCCGAATCTCTCGTGTTCTCTTTACATGTTCGAGATCATTTGGGCTTTAAATCCTTTAGTGTTGGTTTGTCGGCTGCGAGGCATCGGTGCTAACCAACGTGCTCTTGTGGCCTCGGTATTTGGATAAACTGGACCCAACGTATCCACTTTATCCAAACTTCAGAAGTCCGTGGCCACTTTAATGATCTTTAGGATCCCCGTCTCCCCATTTTTGTGTGTTAGCTGATTGACTCCCATAACAACACAATGATGATTCTTCTCTCTTCCTGTTTTTTTTTCACTGTTAACCCTTTGTTTTTAATTTACTTTTTTTTTCTTTATATCTTTTTTTTTGTTCCCCCCCTTCCTTTAGATCGTTTTGTCTCACTGTATGCCTGTGGCTGAAAGGTAAGCCTGGTCACATGATCGGCACGCTCCATTCCGATTGGGTCTTCCTTCTGACATTTCAGCCTAACATCTGCTCTCCACTGATTCCTCCATGTTGTGCTTATATCCGTTTTTTTCCTGGGTGTTTTCTCCTCTAACAGGTCCGCATGTGTTCATAGGGACCTTCTGAAAGGGGGTGTCACTTTCAGCTCCTCACTGAGGTCCGACCAGCATGACCTGCATTGATTTGTCACTTGAAAGTCATTTTAAAGCTTAAATTATTGTAATTTCCTCTTTAAAAAGTTATTAGGATTATATTCTTGAAATTGTTTACTGTTTTAGTTTGTTTTATTTCAACATTAAATTACTGCTTTTAAGGATGGATTTCCTTCCATAGTACAATACTACGGAGCCCCTGAAGGGACATCAAAGTAAAAAAAAAATTGAAGTAAAAAAAAAATTCTCTAAAAATTGAATTAAACAAAAAAAAAGTTTTTTTCCCCAGAAACTGAAGTAAAAAATATTAACATTGAAGGATTTTTTTTCCTGGTTACTAGCTGATAAACACCAGACAAAAGTTACTGTCTGGTGCACACCAGTTATTAAAAATTCTAAAAATTGAAGTTAGAAAAATAAATCAGAAATTGAAGTTGAAAAGATTTTATTTCTAAAAGTTGAAATTAAACATTTTTCCTGGTTAATAACTGGTGCACACCACACAGTGAAAAAAATTCTAAAAATTGAAGCTAGAAAAAATGTTTTTCCAAAAATTTAAGTAAAAAACTTTTTTTTTCCAAAAGTTGAAGTAATTTTTCCCTGGTTACCAATTGATGCATACCTGACAGTAACCAGAGTGCACCAGTTAGTAACCAGAATTTTTTTTAACAAATTCAAATTTTAGAAAAAACTTTTTCTCAAACTTACTTTTTTTTCAACTTTTATATAGGGGCTTTGTACAATACAATTTATTAAACAATAATTTATTGATTTTAGGATTTTTTTGGCAAGAAAGTTAAGCATCTAGTCCTGTAAACTTTGATTTTGTTTTTTAAAGTGTTTATTCTTCACAGAAACAAACACAAAGCAACAATATGCATAAAAACTTTTAACAAAATTTGAGCATTTTTTTAAATATTTTGTATTTGTGCATCCTGCATTTTGTCTACCTGACATGGACTAAATGATTCCGTTGGGATCAATAGTGAATGACTCCTTTAATTCCCAGTAGGCATTTTGCTCGATGCTCACCAAACCATGGGACTGGATACCCAGCTCTGTCTGTATTCTCAGACTCATGCCAGACTGCCCTGGGGCAGGCTGAAGGTGACACGCATCCTTCTGGATCACTGAGAGGTTTCTGCTCTCCTTTCTGTTCTCCTTCTCAGTAACGTTGGTGTTTGTAAACCTGAAACATAACTCTGACCTTGTGAAACCTCTAACCTCACTGTGACGCTCCTCTGTTCTGGGGTTTGTTCTGATGTAGCACCGCTTACACACACAAACACACACAGAGGCAAACGTAGGGCCGGTAAGCATATGAAGTGTAGTTGTGAACATGAACACAGGCTGTTACCTTTAAACTGATGTCTTTTTATTTTCTTTATTTTTTAAGTGTACTTTTTGACACTGTTGTGCGATGGAGACCAAGTTCTTCTGTCCCGTGCTTCCTAACTGTTGTCATGTATTCTGTTTAATGTCGTTTCCTGAACTGTCTTCTCATCATGTCTGATGACTCTATTTTTGTTTTGACTTTTTATCTGTTTTTTCCATTTCCTTTGTTTGTTTTTTCCCTTCTTTTGTTTTGTGTCCTCTCTTCCAAACTTCCCTGACTTGTCCACTTATTTATTTTTGTACATTTCCTCCCCTCTCCTCGTTATCTTTGACTTCTTATCCCTTTATGTGTTTTTCCTTCCTCGTCATCAGAGGACCACGGTGTTATTTATCTGATGGTCCCTAAACCACTAGAAAGCGTTAACCTGCTCAGGGTGAAGGGAAAGGGGCTGAAGCAGAAAGTTCTTCATGCTAGCTGTGAATGGTATGCAAATAAGTAGAGTTTAGTTTTCAAATAGCTCAGTTTTTCCTGAACAGTAGATGTATTTTTATTAATGGAAATAAATGCA
Source organism: Oryzias melastigma (assembly GCF_002922805.2). Taxonomy (NCBI): domain Eukaryota; kingdom Metazoa; phylum Chordata; class Actinopteri; order Beloniformes; family Adrianichthyidae; genus Oryzias; species Oryzias melastigma. The sequence continues at coordinate 20,136,920 of NC_050533.1, forward strand.
AATTCTTCTTAACCAGACTGTGTATGAGAGCTGGACCGAGTGAGTGTTACGTCACCCACAGAAAATGCTTTAGTCAACTCAGTTGCCATATTTTTGAGATATTTTTCATCATGTTGGAATCAGAAATTGAGGCATTTGATTGGTCAGTTTTTAACTTAAATAACTTACACTGTAGGAAAAATATGAAAATGAATTAGGATTATCAAGAGCATGTAAAAAAAAAATTAGCAGAGCAAGAATTGGTATTCTGAAGAATAGAATGACTATGGCAGGTACTTCCTGTTTGGAACACCAGGGTGGGAGGAGTCACTCAGTCCAGATCTCTTATATAGTCAATAAATTGGACAAAATATATAAATATATTTAGAAAACACAACATTTAAGGCAACGTGGCTGCCTCAAATTGGAATTTTGCCTAAAACTTCAAAAGTTAGAGGTTGTATTTAATGCCTAAAGGGTAACCAAACAGAGAAGTTGGAGGCTGACTCCACCCACAGGCGTAATTTTAAAATCCAGTCAGAGGGGTGGGGCTGGGGAACAGGACTGTTATGCCTGGTTCACACTGGACGCGGAAGCGGCATGGAGCGGAGTCCGGGCGGCGTCTGCTCTCTCCTGCAATTCACACCAGACGCACATTTTTCCACGACGGTTGACAGGCGCTTCTGCTAGACTTTTTGTTTTTTGTTTTTGCCATCATGGGTAAATTAATTACCTTAAAATATTACCCCGTGTTTCTGCTAAGCATAACTGCTCTGTGCCTCTCTTTTGTTGTTTTTGGCACGAAAAAAACCCAGCCCCACGCCCCGCTCCGGAGTCGGCCCTCTACGTTGATCTGTGTGTGTATGTCTGTTTTATTTCGTCTGTGTTTGTGTTATGGTTTTATGTTTATTTTCATCTATACAGTCTATTTAGATACAAAAACATCATCGCATTTGTCAATCGTGGTGTTTTATCGTGAAAAATTTTCTCCTATATCTTGATGTAACTTCCTGCCAGAATTGACGCGGATCGCTCGCGGCTTGCACACAAAATAGACCAGATGCAGAAACGATCCGCTGCACGGCGCCAGCCTTCCGCGGAGGACCGCAGCGTTCCGCGTCTGCTGTGAACCACACTATGGGTTAACAAGGTTGCTGAAAGAAAACGGCCTCTGTTCTGCATCCAGTGTGAACCTGGCGTTATGACGTGGGACTTACATGATTTGACCAATCACGAAATCCAAATTTAATACCTCAATTCAACCTTTAGGGGGCAGCAAACAGACAGATTTTGAATATATTTTCAAGAATTAAATAAGTTTATTTTAAATTGTCAAAATTTTGGCAATGACCAGACAGACAGCACTTTTAAAGCACCGTTTATAAACAGGTCAACAGCCAAAAAAGTTGATTTAGGGTTTGGTTATCCTTTAAGCATTTATTGCAGACAGTTATCGTTTTTAAAGTTTATCAACTTTTTTTTATATTGCAGCTTTTATATAGTAAATATTTTCATTATTATCATATTACCAAAATTGAGTTATGAAAGTCTTTTTATTACGTCTCTGTTACTAACAAATGACAGAACTGCAAATATGAGCTAAAATATTTTATTTAAAACCATTTTGTTTGTAAGAAATACGTAATAATTTTGCTATTTTTAATTAATAAAAAAAACTGGTATGTTTTTCCCAAACACGTCTGGTGGTTTAAGCTGACCGAGATACTTGCACAGAGGTCCTGTGTTATCTGTGTTTGTAGCGTTCAGTTTGTGTGTTCGAGTCCCTCCATCTGCCCGTGTGACCACAGCCCGTCTCTGCAGAGCATCATGGGATGAGATGTCAATTTCTTGTTGTTCCTTCACCCTTATTCTGTTTACCACCCACCCCTCCCCTTTTCCCTCCTCCTCCTCCTCCTCCCCCTCCATGACATTCCACCCCTGACGCCTCCTCCTCTTCCTCCACCTTCTCCCCTCCTCAGGCTCCTGCCTAGAGATTCTTCGGGGAGAAAGTCCGGCTCTTGGGGAGGCCGGGAGCGACTCGGCGTCCCCCATGTCTCCTCGGACTAGCAAAAGCCGCATGTCGATGAAGCTGCGACGGTCGTCTGGATCTGCCAACAAGACCTGAGTTTCCTCCGTATTTATCAATAGATTAAAAAAAAATAGATTTTGTAAAGCAAAAAAAAAGGTAATTGGCTGCATCATTAGAACCATCTAAAGTGTTAATGAGCTTCGTTCATCTCCTACTGTTACACTCTCAGATACACAAGTTACTGTATTTTCTGTGTAGAGCTGCAGCTTGGCTTAAAGAACAGCAGCAGCAGAGGCCGCATGCTGTAATGCCTCCATAGGAAAGCTGGACTCACTGAAGCAGTGCAGTATTAGTTGCATTAACCGTGTGCCATGTGAGGATCTGCGTAAAACCCAGACGTTTGCCACACTGTCAACACGAGAAAACTGCAAAACAAACGTGTGTGTGTGTGTGTGTTTGTGTTGTGAGTGTCTCCTGTATATTTGTACTGAAGCTGGCATCAGTGCGTGTGTGCAGCAACATGCATGTAAAGTATTGCGTGAAGAAAGGAAGGTAAACGTTTATTAGGTCGGTGCTCGCACAGATGCAGGTCACGAGTTTTCTTTCATAACTCCACGGATTTGTAGATATTCAACCAGAAAAACAAAAAAACTTTAGAGTTGAATTTTGAGGTGCCTGACTGAAAGGAAGCTGTTGTTAGAAACAGTGTTAACGTGAGGACGAAGTTGTTGTTTGTCTTTCACAAAACCAGAAAAAGACACTACAACCGACGGAAAGATCACGGAGGAAGCACTTGTTACAGGTTTTCATGTTTATGTTTTGCTTTTTTATGTTATATATTGCTGTAAACTATATACAAGCACTGATGCTCATTCAATTCATTTTGGTTCTGTTATTTTTTTATTTTTATTTTTTTTACTGTAAATTGTGTTTTCACTCAGAACAAAAATGCTGTATTTTTCTGTTTTCTGAGAGAATCCACATATTGAGTATATATATATATATATATGAAAACATTGGCACATACTCATAAGTAAATATATGCATATCTATGAAAGTATGTACAGTGTGAGGAAAGGAGGTCGCTCTGCCTGCAGAAATATGAGCGAAAAATGCCAAATTTGCTGTAAGAGAAAAGAAACATCGACACTACAAGATTTGTTTGTTTTTGTGGTTCATCATTAGTTCACACATTCCGCTCTAAATGTTTAAGTTCACTTGTTGCTGAAGCGTTGCTGTCCTCACGCCACTTTTGATTTTCTCCTCAGAATGAATTCAGACACTGAAAACCAACATTTGTTTGGATTTTGTAAAGTTTAGGGTGAAAGTTTGACCTCATTGTGTCAGTATTTAACTCATTTTTATCTGGGATATATTGTTTTTTTGTCTGAAAACAGCAGGAAATCTTGGACTTTCTGTTTTACCTTCTGTTACTTTTTGACGTCACCCAGAAGTAAAAATATTTGCTTCTTTATATCTTTTTTTTCACGTGGGAATTTTCTGCATTTTAATGCACAAACGTTGTATGTTTTTGTTCTTTTCACAGCCAGACTGATTCAGGATAGAGGACGTTTGCACACTTCAAATCTGTTTTTGAGTGTTTTTGTTACTTTGACTCATTTACCAGCAAGAACAA
>NC_050533.1:20140603-20145648 GCF_002922805.2 Oryzias melastigma
TCTAAAAATGTGGTCAAATAAGTTTTTTGATGTCAGCTCAGTGTTGTTCTTTTTTAGCTGTTGATGTAGCAGTTGTCATTGCTGAAGTTGGACTGTTTTTGTTTGTTTTTTGCGGCCCCGTTGCCTCCCGGGCCGGTTCTGACCCTGCTGTAAACACAACTGATGACTCCTGTTCTTCTTCTCAGCGCATAAACATCAAAAACCTGTTTATGCTTTTCCGATTTTGGACACAAATTGATGATGCTTTAATGATTTATTGAATATATAGTTTTATAACTTGTAAATATTCCTTAAAAAAAAAGAAAAAGTTCAGTTTTATTTAAGATCTCTGAAAGGCAGCAACCAAAAGTCTGTGCAAGTTTTCCAAAGCTTTTCTTTTTTTTTATTGTAAAGACAAAAACTGCTGTTGAGCTGACATGTGTCTTCACTGTGTTTGATGAAGAGAAAATAAGTTCTCCGAGTAAAGCTGCAAGATCAAAAACCACCCCATATGTTATAAAGGCCAAATCTGTGTGTGTGTGTGTATGTGTGTGTGTTGGAGGACAAACGGTTGCATCACTACTGATGTCCAAACTGCATGACTTCAGCTCAGCCCCCAACTGCATGTCCTGAGCAGCTGAAAGAACACGACACACTCACACACTCCACACAAACTGAACCTGCTCTGTAAAGGTGGAACATCTGTTTCAGGTGTGATGATGGACCTTGATAATAAATGATTCTTACCTGTGGCGGCTGCCTGATTCTCAAAGCTCGTTTTTCTTTTTTTTTTTTAAAGAGAGGCGGCGTTCATTTCACATGTTTATTGACAACACTCAGAATAAATTCCACATCCACTGTCAAACATATTAAAATATCACTGTACAGGCTTCATAGAACCAGATATAGTCTAAAGTTAAAGGCATTTAGCAAATATGTAGACCAAAAAAAAAAAAAAACAATGAAGACGATACTTTTTAACCAGCAACCTTAAAATGTTGTAAAATCAAATGTTGAGGTGGAGTTATTTGACTGTTAAAGCCCTTCAACATTTTTCTGCTTGAATATATTCAGATATAAAATTAATTTTCATAAATTTTGTTGTCCTTGTGTTGATTGTGAGGAATCTGTGTGCAGGAGAGCCTAAAGCTGTCACTAAAATAGTGTTTTCTTGTTTTTTCCACCATTTAATCATCTTAAAAATAAGCAGGTCATAAATACAGTGCAGTATTTATCCTCATATATAATCTAATAAGTGTTTCAGGACTGAGAATATTCGCTGCAAATGTTTGGAGGGATTGGAGTGTTTCGTTTCAGCACTCTGGACAGTTCCTTCATGTGATAAAATACCATAAAATCCCGTTTTTTCTTTGTTTTATGACGTAAACTTTTCTTATGGGTTCAAATTAACTTTAAAATTTTACAAAACCAAAGTTTATTAAAACATTAGAGTTTTTAAAGTGAAGTAAAACAGTCACAGAATGAATACCGACTGGGCTGGCGCGCGCTTCACGGGCGCACCGTCATCTGCAGCCGCATCACCTGCCGGTTCTCCGTGGGGTGCGTCTTGTTGATGTGTCTCGTGAGTCCCGGCGAGCTGAAGAACGTGGACGGGCAGTACTTGCACGTGAAGATCTGCTGGCCCTCGCCGGCGCCGCTCTCGTCCGCGTGCGCGTGAAAAACGTCCGCCCGGCGTCCCCGCAGCGTCTCCACCAGCAGCTCGTCCCGCATGGCGTGCCACAGCCGGTGCTTGTCCCTGATCTCCACGGACGGGAAGCGCGCGCCGCACAGGTGACAGAGGAACACCTGCTGGCTCTGGCTGCCGTTCACCTCCTGGGTGAATGACGGCGGGGGCGGGGACAGCTCGTGCGTAACCAGGTGCTTCTTCAGGTACGCCTGTCGGCGGAACTTCTTCCCGCAGTAGCGGCACTCGTACACTTCATCCTCTGTGAGGGTTTGGATGAACGGGGCGTGCGTGAGGGACGGTGGGGGCGGCTCGTGCGGGTTTCCGTTCCGCAGCAGCAGGCTGGACGGCGGGCTGTCTGCGGCTCTCATCTGCGGCGGCTGCAGCTCCCCGCACCTCTCCGAGGGGTTCCGGTACGGGTTCCGATCGGGGCTGTCCCGGGAGCGCGCGTGGAGCAGCAGCAGGGACGGCTCGCGCCTGCTGCTGCTGCGGGAGCTGTCCGCGGTTCCGTGGTGCTGGTTGGTGCGCAGCAGCTCGTTCTCCTTGCCCTCCTCCTGCTGCAGGAGCGCGCGGGGCTCCTTCAGCGGGGGGGTCCGGTTGGGTTCTCCCCCCTGGCTGATCACGGGGCGAGGCTTGTGCCACCGCCGATGAGAGGCCAAGTTTGCGGGACAGCTAAAAACTTTGTCGCACTCGGGGCAGCGGTACTCCACGCGCACGATGCGGGAGCACTTGTGCTGCGCCAGAGAGAAGGGGTCGGGGTACTCCTCTTTGCACAGCTGGCAGATGAACTCCCCCAGCGGCTGCGCACCCGTGGGGGTGGATTCCCGCTGCCTCCTCACCTCAGGACTCTCCTTCTTGATGCGCAGACCCAGAACCGGGGAGGTGGTGACCTCATCCTCAAAGTTAAGCTTCCGGTTGACTTTGGGCTTCTTGGACGGGTTGCTCTGCTTGCTGTGGTGTTTGCTGTGCGGCTCCTGCAGGAACGCGCGCTTTCGCGCCGCGTGCTGCTGCTCCTGCGTCACCAGAGTCAGTGGCGGGAACAGGTGCATGCGTGAAAGCTCGTAGTTGTCGGTGAGACCGCAGGGCTGCGTGAAGGGGCGGCTGCCGTTCCCCAGGAGTCTCTCTATAGACGCGGGGATGGCGGGAGGTGCGGGGCTGCCCAGAAACGGCAGGTCCGGCGCCTCCGGTACCGGGCAGCTCCCGGTGAAGGAGACGTGCTTCTGCTGCTCCAGCAGCCTCGCGCTCACGGGCTTCACGGGGCTGCAGGACTCGATGAGCGTCACGTCGTGTGGAGGCGGGGGCGGGTAGAAGCAGGACAGGTCACCGTCCAAACCCAAAACGTCCACCACGCTCACCTGCTCCCCGGTGTCCGGCAGCTGCGCGCGCCGCTCCGCATCCGCCTCCGCCTCCAGCGCGGGCTCGACGCGCGGGATCCACGCGTCGCACTCTTGGCGGGACTCTCCTCCGGGCTTCTCCGCGCGTGCTGCTTCATTGGGGGCGCTCTCAGTGGCTCCGGGTCGATCCCCGGTGTTCTGGGAGCGGTAGAACACCGCACCTCTGCGGTTCCGTTTCACCAAGAATCCTCGAGGCATCGCTGTGCGGGACGCGTGGAAGCAGCAGACGGACAGAAGAAGAGGACGGAGCCCGCAGGAGCAGCTTTGAAGTGGAGAAGAGGAGGGGGGGCATAAGAGAGAGGTGACCATGTCTGTCTCCCTCTCACTGATAGAGAGAGCATCGCTTTGTAACAACAGCTGACAACCAAAAAGTTTTATTTTTAGATTAAGGAAATTACTTCAAGTTCAAAATAAAAAGTTTGCTTTACTACACAAATCACGATGTTGTTTAGTTTTTTATTTACCAAAAATCAAGACAACAATGAAAAGAACTTTATTGACATCTTACAAATTTACGGAGCCCCTAAAGGGACATTGAAGTAAAAGAAAAAAACGGTACTATCTGGTGCGCATCAGTTGGTAACCAAAAAAAACTTTTTTTACATTAATTTTTAGAAAAAAGAAAAAAAAATACTATTTTTTTTTACTTCAATGTCCCTTTAGGGGCTCCATATCTACTGAAATTTTAGGGAAAAAAATGGTTTTCAGTTACTATGGTGTGCATCACTTACTATCTGGTCACTGTATAATGTTATCGGGGTAATTTGTTGTTTTGGTGTCAGTGTTGCAATACAGTAAAAAACAAGTGAAAAAAGAAGTGTTTCTAAAAGTTGAAGTTAAAAAGAAAGGTTACTATCTGGTGCGCACCAGTTAGTAACCAAAAAAAAAATTTTTTTTTACCTCAATTTTTAGCCCCCAAAAATTGTTTTACATCAGTTTTTAAAAAAAATTCAGTCTCTATCTGATATGCTCTAGTTATTTACTATGTGGCACTCCAGTTAGTAAACCAAAAAAACATTTTTTTACTTCAATTTTTTTTTACTCCGATGTCGCTTTAGGGGCTTCGTACACATTTACTTGAACTTTTTTATGTTGTTTATTGTCACATATGTAGTTTTGTGTGTGTTTTCAAGCAGATTTAAAGGGTGAGTCTAATTAATATTAAAATTAGATTAATTTTTACCAACGATTGGATTCATATAATAATTTATGGCTGATCTGATTCAATTTTGGTTCATTTTTGAACGACCCGATTCACTGACCTAAAATTGATCTTTATTCAAAACTTCAACCAGTGTGACTCAGTGCAGATGAAGTTTTCCAGATTCCTTAAATGAAATGTGTGTACAAACAAACAAGAATTAAATCCATTCAACATTCTACTTTGGTCACATGTTTGCAAAATCCAGTGTTTGCACACACTACACCCTTAAAATGTTCTTTTCAAAATGATATCTTTACTTTTATCTGCTTCGCTCCAGAGCGCCTCAGGTTCTGCTGGTGTTTCCTCACCTGCCACCATTTGTGTGTCCAAACCCAGACCTGGTGCTCCCTGTAATGAAGACCAGCCCCCCTGGAGACGCTGATGCAGATCATATCTCATTTAACTGCACTAATGATTGTCCCACTGGAGTGTCTGATTATCAGCGTGGAGGAGGAAGTCTTGGACAGTCTCCACAGCAGAGCAGGTCAGAGGGATGGAGATTGACTGTTCACATCAGCGCCCCCTCCAATCTGCCCCCGCTGATAAGAGATTTCTCCATCCCACTATTCCTTTCATTCATTCATCCGTCCATCCTCTGCCCTGGAGGGCTGGGGGTGCTCCCTGCATGGGCCAGGGCCTCCAGCAGCTCGGCCAGCGTGCTCTGGCCAGCAGGCACCCATGTCTGGAAGTCCATCAGGACTGATGAGCGTGAGAAACAAGCTTGAGGGTTAAGGGATGCTGGCTTTAGCTGAGGCGGGAATATGAGAGAAGGACTCCAACACTG
>NC_050533.1:20146295-20161522 GCF_002922805.2 Oryzias melastigma
ACTGATGAGCGTGAGAAGCTTGAGGGTTAAGGGATGCTGGCTTTAGCTGAGGCGGGAATATGAGAAAGGACTCCAACACTGAGTTAAGCCTTTGTCAGGTTTTTCAAGTGTGAGACATGACAAAACTATATTTTTAGTAAAATATTCATTCAAAAGCTCAAATTTAACATATAAATGAACATTTTTTTGCCCTCAAATTTTAAAAGTTGATGCATTTCTGCATGAAATGGCATTGCATTCAGCAATGATTGCTCATGCACACAGTGGGGAAAAAATTCAATTTTGATTGTTTTCAACCCAACTTTGAGGTTATAATCTGGGTTATTTTGAACATAAATTGAGTTAAAATAAAACCTCTGTGATCAAAAAAAAAGAAATAATTACTCCAAAAAGTCCCCCAAATCAAATCCCAACATGAATAACCTAAGAATTGGGTTTATAAGAATCAGTGTTTTAAGTTTTGACGCACACCGTGGTTGAACTCAGGAGAGTCCCTTTTCTGCCAGAGGGAGCTGTGAGAATATTTCGTGCGCGTGAAAATAAATGGAATCACAACTCTGAGCCAAATAACGAAAGAAGAGCTGTGAAAACGGGCTGAATACTCTCAGTCAATCTCCTGGAGAAAAAATATAGATTCAGCCAGTTTGTTGAGACCGGAGGAGTGGAGGTGTGGAGGTGCGTGCGCGCACACATTTACGCACGCCCGGGCCTTTAGTTTACATGGCATCCGTGCGCACTGAGGTGGATAATCCCCCAGACTGCTGAAAATGAACATATTGATCTGTGCTTCTCTGTCACAAGCCTTCAAGTCTTGCAGCAGCAGCCGGTCTCTGTCTGACTGACTAAACCTGGATCTGATGTATTTTTATAATAATCTCAAAATATTCACCTGAATTCAGTTAATGTACACTACACATACACTTGTTATACTTACTTTATACTCAAGTATACTTAATAAAATTGACTTTTTGCTGGTCTGCCCTTTTAAAGCTGAGCGAGGTAAATATCATCCTTACTCAGATGTCTGCTAGTTATTTCCAATTTGATGGCTGTCATTTTCATTTTTGCTTTAAAAAGCCTCAAATTTGCTTTACAAGCCACATTTTTGCTTGCAAGTATAAACATCTTTAATCCTCTGAAGCCTGAACTTATTTCCAGATCTGAAAAAAATCCCTTGTGTTTTTTCTTTCTTGTAGATTCCAAATTAAAGTAAGTTGAAACAAAAAAAGCATTACTTCATTTTTGTATACAACATTTATTACGTACACTTTTTCTAATGTAATCCTATTGAAAACACATTTTGTTTTATTTTTCTTTATGTTTTAATTAATATTTGTGGATAAAGTGCTCATATCTCATCTGATTTACAGGGAACTCATCATTAAATCTTTTGTAGCATGACCTAAATACGCTTTTTAAATACTGCATTGATGTAAGTTTTTTTTTTTTTAATTTACAAACAAAAACATTGTTTAATTTTTTTGACACAAAGCTAACTCTTTCGGATTATTTTTTTGTATCTTTTTCTTTAACCAGTGATTTATTTATTATTTATTTGCCCAAATGTGTGTTTAGACCACCTCAACTAGACAAATGAACTGAAATTACGAATAATTTTCCCGTTTTAAAATTACATTCATTCGTCCTCCATGAATTTTCAGCAAAGTGGAGATTTGTCGCCATCTAGTGGTCATTTGGAGTCATATCTTGCAACTATGATTGGTCCTCTGGCGCCCTCTTCTGGTAGATATCTTACCTGCAGTTAGAGCTAGTTTAGTGGAGACTTGTCCCTTCAGCTGCTGCCTTGTCCTCCTCCTACTGTTATCTGGAGTCAGTTCAGAAGTGCGTCTATCTAAAAAAATAAGTACATTTTATTTTTTTGTTTTAATTATGTTGAGATGTGATTACATAACAGTAACAGTTTTTTTTTCAGCTCATGCCAGTAAGTAAAGACAACTTCAAACAGGAAGTGACTTTGGAAAACAGCACAGCAGCAGACTCAGCAGCATTTTAGTGACTCGTGCTTCTCTGGTCATGGACACAAACGTGCAAACTTTTTCAAGTCACTGACTCTGCACCAACTTCACCTTTAATATTCCACAGAACCAGTTTTGTCTCGTAAATCATGTTTTCCCCTTGATAATGTGATAGTTATCGTTATCTGTGCAGAACTTCACAGTTTAAGAATCTCTGCATCAAGGCAGCGGATTGCTTCAACTTGAACAGAGAAGAACTTTGATTCTTGAGAACAGATTCATATTTTTATATATGTTTAAAATATTTTATTATATATTTTTTTCATTTTAAGTTTAATTGTACAAACATATCCAAGGATCTAAACAAAACGTATAAACCACTTGACAAATCTGATGATGTTTGCAACACTTCAGTGATGGTGTGCATCTATTTAGCAATAAAAAAGAGAGACAAAGACACAAACTCTTTTTAGTTTATTTTCCCATTCTTTTATCGTTGGTGCTTTGGTATGTTTCCAGTTTATAGTGAAACTGTTCTTGTATGAATATATAAAGTGCGTTTCCTTGTTCCCTCTTGGAAAATGTCATTAAGTATCACACCAAACAGGTATAACAGTATTTTTGGAGGCATTTCCTTTAGTAATTTTTTTTTATTTCATCTTTTACTTTGATCCAACTATCTTTAATTATATTGACGTCACTTTAAAACAGATTAAACTAGTAAAGTGAATTGATTTATTTCTGAAACGTTTATGAGGATTTTCCTTGGAAAAAATCTAGGAAATGCTTCATTCCTGGCAGGCGGGCTCCACCCTCTTTGCACTTTTACAAAGACGGTTTTATGCTGCAGGTGAAGGTAAACTAACCACACAAAGAGCCAGACAGATCGACTGTTTCAGCACAATCACTGGACCTCAAAGACAAACATTCCTGACAGACACGTGGAGTTTGTGCAGCTGCAGTTCAGTTACACCAAAACCACACACACTTTAAATGACTGATTGTTTTCACTGGTTTAGGCTTTTTTGTTCATCTGATTTCAGAATATGAAGCGTGTCTTTGGTGAGATTAGAGATCCATAAAGCAATAGCAATAATTGTTGCATCCTTTTAGATGTGATGTGTCTCCATGTTCACTTTACCACAGTTAAGGGGGCAGGTTTTTCCACCAATTATAAAAAGCAGCTAAAAAATGTCTGAAAAAGCTTCAACAGAGAATAACTTCAATTAAAATATATTTCTAAAAAATATATATATATTTTTTTATTGAACAATTAAATCTAAAGCTTTTTAAAACATCAATAATAGCATTTACTCAAAATCAAACAAGAAAAAAAGATTTATTATCAATGAAAAACAAGCCATTTCAGTTAAAAGAAATGCTACCTTTATGATGATCATTAACATGAACCGTCTACTAAGGAGAGCGGGCTCTGGTGGGATAAAGTCTGGATTGTGTGGAGGTGGTGGAGTGAAGGACCAACTCAAGGGCGTTCTGGAGAACACCAGAATGTCCTTGACCGGAGAACATTCTGCATCAGGTTTTGCTCACTAGCATGCTCCAATGAGAGATTCGAATGCAATACGGCAGATCATTGCGATATGGAGGGGATGCCATTGAATTTGCACAATTCATTTTTATCACTTTTAATCCTGTTTATGGCGCTCCTGGCTATGGCTAATCTTTAAAATCCATTTTATTGTTGTTTTTTTTTTTTTCAAAGACCCGTTCCAATGAAATCATGTCTTTCAGATGTTCTTGTAACGCGAAACACAACCAAAGTCGATTAGAGTGGTAACTTCAGTTTTGAAACCTAAAAAACAGAAGAATTGAAGTTGAGAAAAAACTAAGTTTATTTTAGAAAAGCAAAAAGTTTTGGACATTTACTTTTTTTTTTTTTTTTTGACCACCAATATTTTTTTCAATTTGATTTATTTGGTTTTCAAACATTATTGGCCCAGATTTAGCTCCATATAAATGGAGCAACGGATAGTCATGAAATTCCCCCTGGGATCAATAAAGTATTTATCATCATCATCATGTAGTTACTCATTCATAAAAAGCTATAAAAGACATTAAATAAATAGGATTGGTGTAGTATATAGTTCGGAAGATCTCTGTTGCTTCCTTAATTTGGAAAATTAAGAAATGAAATCAACTAGATATACTTACCTACAGTATTGTAAATGTGAATTCTGTAAGCTGAATGTGGCCGCTGATATGCCAGTGCTGATTGCTAATAAAATGAAACTGAAATCTTGCCAAACTATTAGCTAAATGCTAAATTAACCAACAAACTAGAAAACATATCACAATTTGCTAAAACAGATACTTAATGCTAAAATATTAGCTAAACTTTAAATTAGCCTAAAGAACTTTAAAAAAAGTCTAATTTTGACAAAACAGCTAGCATAATAATGCTAAAATATTAGCCAATCTTCAAATTTATGAATGAATGAATCTTCAAATTAGCCTAAAACAGCTAGCATGGCACTACATTAGAAGATGAATTCAAAATTACCGTAAAACAACAGTTGCTGAACAATTTAAAGAATTTCACAAAGTTTTTGAAGGATTTGAGCAATTTCTCATTTATTTCCTACAGTGTATATTTTGCTCAATATTTCAAAACTAAAAGGTTTAAAGAATGTTTTGATACCAATGCTTATTAAGCATTCACACAATTATTTACAACTGTTAAAATATAAATCATTATGTAGATTTTAGACCATTATAATGCAAAAACTTTGTACATTTTTTAGTACATGAAACATGTTTTTCATTTGGCTTTTTTATTTTTATTTTACCTAAATTTAGGAAGCTAAACAGCAATGTCTTTGCTATATTTGAGTTGTAAAGCTAATTATTGTATTATTTTATTTTTAATATGAAGTACATTTTCATTATTATAGTGAATTAGCAAATTGTTTATGACTTGACAAAAAAATATTGAAATAAAACAACTTAAGAGAAACTCAATGACAAAACGCAAACGTTTTCAGCCAACTAACAGCTTAAACACTTCTTAGGAACAACTTTAAGACTGTTTTTATGGAAGGATAACATCAAATAAACCTCAACAGCTAAACTTTTTTACAGTTTTATTCACATTTGAATGGGCTGTGTCAGGAAGGACATCCGGCGTAAATCTCTGCCAAACCAAATGTGTTGAAATAAAAAGGTGAAATAAACAAACTTCGATTCCTTTTCTTTTTAACACAAAACTGAATGTTAGTAGTTCTGAAAGCAGAAGCAAAAGCAATCAGCTACTTCTTATATGTACGGAGTTCAAATTGGATTTGATGAGTCACCATTACCTTTGACTGCCACACGACAAACATTCTCAGCTTGTGACTGATTGACTCTCATGACTCATTTAAAGTGTCCAAATGCTCAGGGATTCCCACTGACACATACAATAAACACGCTCATGATTTATACTCAGATAAAAGGCATTTTTCCTCCAGTTTCAGGAACATTTTCTACCTAACGTCTTACCTGAAACCTGTCAGACCCGACACAAATCACCTGTCAGGTAGTTTTAGATTTCCTTTAACTTAGTTCACCTAACGCAAATGTAGTACCAGCTATTCTTATTATTTAGCACTCAAGTTCATCTTTTTATAATCTTAATTTAACATCTGTGTGTTTAAAATCTATATTACTGTTTTGATGTTTCACCCTGCAGTTCTAAAATGTTAACCATAAACACATGTTGATAATTATCAAAAATATGGATGCCATACAAAAAAAAAATCCCATCAGCTACAAAAAATTTTCAGACATCTTTACCATCACATTTTCTTTCCTCGTGTTTCCAGTTTTCAAAACTCCAAAATAGCTGAAATTTCTTTAAAAAAAACAAAAAAACTACATCCATAAATACAAATACTTGAAAGCAGGAGGAAAGTTCTGGAAAATCAAGTCTGTACTTTTTAGCTTTACATAATCCGTTTGTGTTGCTGACTGTGACTAATGTGTTTTTTTTTTTTTGTCGAGTCTGAGTTGTGTGTCTGGACAGCTCAACTAAACATGCAGAGCACTGAACCACACCTCATCACAAAACACGTTTACCTGCAGGAAGACAGAAATCTGAGGACAAAACCTATTTTGTTTTGCATGACACTACAGATTGCATGTTTAAAATATTTTAAGCAGAGCGGTAAAAATAAAAAATAATAACATAATTTGTCAGTGAATTTGACATATTTATTATTATTTCCTTGTGAAGACTTGCATGCAAAACCACCATTTTCTCTCCTTTGTTTCCGTTTCAGTTTGCTGCCTTCCAGCATAAAGGGTCTGGTTTTCACTTTGTCTTTAAGGCTTACTACAGTTAATGCTCCAGAACAGGAGTCTGAAACCTTAAACACATAATAGAGAGTCATTCGGGTTGATTTCTCACTGACTGCTACCCAGCTGGAGCCATGAAGTCCGATGTCACCTTTTAGAAAAATAAGAGACTGATTTGTGTTTATTTTATTTCTACTATGATTATTATAACTAAACTGTTTTTTTGGCATGAACAAAACATTTTTTTTTATTAATTAATGTATTTTTTTAAATATGAAATACTTTTGACACAGAATCATATGACTCCCTTTCAAAATAAAAGACACTGTACCACATGGGACACGTCGATTATTATATCCAGACCTCCAGATCATTTTATTTTATTATTATTTTATTGTTATTTATTGTTATTAATGTAATTAATGTTATTGCGCTTATTTCTAACTTGTATAATTTTGACAAAATATATTTTTAAAGAGAGTAAAATACTGAAATTGATTGAAGGTTTAAGTTGATTTATTCTGGAATAAAATTCCTGCCTGTTTTATTCAAAGTAGTTTTAAAAAAATATGTTTTTAAAGTTTTAAATTTTAATTCAGTTTTAGTGTGATAAATAAATGTTCATCCTGTGTGACATAAAATGTGTTTGAATTTTGTCCCTTAGTGTGATTGAGTTTGACACCCCTAACATACGATCATCTCAATGCATCAAATGTCGTAGTGGGTAGTGTAATGTCAGCAGGGACTTTTTAAAAACTGTTTATTTTACAGTTTGTGGTGCCTCTGCCAAAAATATGTAAATCTAAAAAAAAAACAAAATTAAATCAGAGCTAGTTAGGTGACCCCTACCATACTTTTTGGACCATAAGGTGCACTTAAAATCCTTGAATTTGTTCAAAAACAGAAAATCCATCTTGTGATCTGGTATGCCCTAACCCTCTCAGGGCCAAATTAAGTCGTCGTAACAGAAAAAATATGATATTTAGGGGTCCAGATGACCCCACACTTACATTTAGGTGTTACCTCTCCTCTGATAGGACTTCATGTCTGCTATGGACACCAGTGAAAATCAATAATCATTGAAATAAAAAGTTCAGTGCGATGTCTTGTGGGTACCAGATGTAATTCCCAACAGTAACGTACCTAGGATAGCCCAAGGGTTAAGGATGAATTCTGGTTGTTCTTACTGATCTGCATTTGATTTTTCATAGTACACGACATTGAAAAATCTATTAATCTTTGTTTAACTACAAAGACAAACTTCTTGGTGGATTGTTGGAGCTTTGCAGAGTGATTCATTACTTTACTTTTTTTTCTTTTTCAACTTTACAACAAACTTTTCTTTTACTTTACAGTCACTTTCTAAAATTAAAACTTTTTCATTTTTTCCCTTGAGATCCACAATGGAGGAGTAAAAAATGTCACATCTGGCTGTGGAGCTGCAGGTTATAGATCCTCTACATTTTCAGTAAACTGTGAGAAAAACAACCTTTTAAAAAGTAGCTGGAGTGAAAACACTGGAAAATAAAGCAGAGTTTATTAAATCTATCTCATGAAAGCATGATGTTCTGCATAGAATGTGTGTTAAGTGCACTTCCAAGCAGCTGCTAAAATATATATTTCAAGTTCTGAGAGCAGTCCCTGAACTTCCCGGTCTAACTGGTCACACTGACTGAACAATGGGATGTAAAACAAGCCTGGATTTCCCCCAGGGCCTTCAGGACATTATGTTCAACCTGATATTTGTTTTTTAAACCTGGAGTCCTTAAATCTTTTTTGATACGGGAATAATAGGAGTAACTCTAGCCAAATAAAGTTGGGTTTTTTTTTTCATTTAAAAATGGTTTCATAGAGTGGATAAACCTGCAGCCTGTTAAGCTATATGACTATCGCAGGTGCTGTTTTGCATGAATCAATCTAACATTTGCAAACATGCACCATTTATCACTAATTGGGGGGATGTTTATCTGGCATTTAAAAAGTTAGTCCTTTAGCCAACCCACATAAACACTTGACCATGTTGTCTGGACAGGCGGGTGTTAGGGAAACTCCACTACCGACTGCTGCTACTTTGTCCTCGTGTTCATCACTTTAATATGATCAACCAAAAAAGGAAAACAAAAACCCCACTCTGTTGTCACACCTAAAAGTCTGCAGGAAACTCCTTTGTGGCCCTCTGTCTGCCCCTGCAGGCCTGCCCACCCCGTGCCAGAGGAGCTGCTGAGGAACATTTCCTTTTGTTTGTGATTCAGAAGGACGGGCTGTTTTAGGACTTTCCATGCACGTGCCTTAGTCATGCCAAAAGAGAAACTTCCTATCATTAAAGTTAAAATATCTCAAATTTAGACTTTATCTGAACAATCTGCACATAAAAGCAATGCAAATGCAGAAATGTTGCATTGTGGGAATGCTTTTTTGCTTTATAAAATACATTTTTTGGTCCAGGAGTTGACTTCTACCCATGCAGCTTCTGTTGATAACACACCAAGCACCATATTTATATATGTCTCGACAGAAATCCCCTTCTGGAGCCAGCAATCTGTATGATGTGTTATTCTAGGTGACAGTTTTCTGGAAATCCCCAAGTCCAGATTTTGGCTCCTCCCCCTCCCTTAGCTTCACAGAGGGCATTGACGGACTGCCACAACACAACCGAACGCACCCCGGCGAGCACGCACACACCAGGGACTATAATGGACCTCCATCGGAACACAATGTTAAACCAAATGGATTACAGTCAGGATTCGAAGGAGGTGAAGTCGTCTCAGCTGACGGAGGATCGCCTCGACAGCGGCATCGACTCGCTGAAAGAGGAGGAGTACCAGGCTGTGGCGACCGAGATCCTTCGCCTCCAGTTGGACTGTGAGCACAAACAGCCCGCCGCCGTAATCGGAGAGCCGCTGCAGGAATGGCAAACACAGATCACAGAGGAGGGGGACACGTAAGTCTGAATGAGGATAACGTTGCAGGGTTACGCACTGAGCTATTTATGACTTTCGGGGTCTCGGCAGAAGGCCCCGCTCAGATCTGGGATGTAACCTGATGCCTTTTTCCCTGTTGGGAATGTCTTCCCCCAACTTGTCATCGCGGTGCAGAAACTGAGGCCTAGCGTAGCTTAGCCTCGGCCGGGACTCATTAGCTTGGATTGGTTAAAGGGGGGCAGCTGAACCGTTCAGAATATACAGCACGGACTACCAGCTCGACAAAGGGTCTTTCTGTGGTCAGAAACTGCTGGTGAACGTCAACAAAAGACCATTATCAGGAAGCAATCTTTTACGGTCGCGGCGGGTCAGGTTGGGAAAGTCCCAGGCGCGCCGCCAAGGAATCCGACCGCTGCGCGTGCCCATGTAGCTAGAGAGAGAAGAAAAAACAAAAGGGAAGAACGCCAAAAACAACTACACCCGTTAATTAAAACTCAGAGCAATTCCAATTCGCTAACATGAGTTTAGAAACTTAAAAAGAAGCAATACGAATAAAGAAAATCAATTAAAAGCTACGTTTTGTTCAATCACAGTCCCTCCGCTGGGGAAAATAGTCCCCACATGCGCAGTGCGCCTCTGCGCAGCTACTATATTCCTTTGGGTCAATGTTTAGTGATAAATTCAGAGTGAGGAGTGGAAACCTTTCACTGAAGCATGAAACTGCTTCTAGTTGATTTAAACCAAGTTTGCACATGCGTGAAACCAAACCACAACGATGCTCAAGGAATGTTTCTGCTGGAGTTTACCTACATATTACATAACTGCATAATAATAGCTTGAAACAGAAACATTTAGTAATTTAAAGGATTTTTGATGCAAAATTTAACTATTCTCAATGTCAAACTTGATGTTTTGCACAATTTAAAAAAGTTTTTGTGTTTTTGTAGACTTAACATGCAGCTTGTTGCATGAAAATTAGCTAAGGATAACGTAATTATTAGTATGAGAAAAGTAATGAGTTGTCTCGTTTTTCTTGCAGGCTGCTCCACTTGGCAATCATCCACGAAGCCAAAGATTTCACCCAAAAAATGATCGACGTCTCAAAGAACACAGACTTCCTCAACACACAGAACGACCTGAGACAGGTGTGTTACTAAAGTCCTCCTTTATCACTATTTACCTCCACATATAATCAACCTTCAGTACATCAAATTTGGATTGATGATCAAATGCATAAAACAAACTCAAATGTTTGTCTTTTCTCTTCTCAGACTCCCCTCCACTTAGCGGTTATAACCAACCAGCCGGATGTGTGTTACAGCCTCATTGTGTCCGGCTGTGATGTCACAGTAGTGGACAACAATGGGGACACACCTCTTCACATCGCATGTCGTCACGGCAACCTGCATTGTTTCAGTGCTATTACACAGAACTGCCAGCCAGAGCAGCTACACACGGCCATGGCGACCTGGAACTATAATGGTGAGAACAAAACTTTAAAATGTTGAATTTGGGGCGGATGAGTTGGTTTGATTCCTCTTTAGTCATCTATAGAAGACACATTGTTATGCCATTTAAACTGAAGTCCATTCTATTGTGATGTATGGAGAGATTACAGCTCCAGACAGTCACACTCATTCTTGCATAAAGATATTTTCCATAAATTACGGCAGAACTTCCTGGACTTTTAGTTTAGAATTTGCTGTTAATTTTGACATTGTGTAGCAGATTCTTCTCCTGATCGGCTGTTGAGCATCTTCTATTGTGTTTCTCCACACAGGTCAAAACTGTCTTCACTTGGCTTCTATTCACGGTTTCCTCGTGCTGGTTGAGAAAATGGTGGATCTCGGGGCTGACATAAACACAAGGGTAAGAACAACAACAAAAAAAAATGTTTTTTTTTTTTGTATGTGGCGCACATTTAAATCAGACATAAGAACTTGTTTTTTGTGTTACGCAGGAGCAGCACAATGGTCGCGGTGCGCTGCATCTTGCTGTAGACCAGCAGAACCTCAGCCTGGTCAAACTGCTGCTACAGAAAGGAGCGGACCCCAACCTCCTGACCTCCGGGGGCTACACCCCGTACCACCTCACCTACGGCTTAGACAACTGCGACATCAGGAAAGAACTGCACCCGCTGACCCGCCCCGACCTGAGAGAACTCCCCGACAGCGACTCGGAGAACAGCGAAGACGACTCGGACTCGGACTCTGACGAGGGGGTATGTTCGAAACCGTCAGCCGGACAGATGTGAATGAAAACTAAAAAGATTCCGGATGTGTGACGTTTTCTCTGTCTTCACCAGCAGGTTATGTACGACGACATCAAGCTGAACGGGCATTAGCGGGAAACGGACGCGAAGTTGTCACAGAGGCGCGAGCCGCGATGATGATGACGGCGGGGAGAGGCACGGCTCGACGCGTATGATTTCTGCAGTGCGGCTCCAGAAGGACTGGCGGCTGGAGCGCCGAGGCTGGCGGCGTTGACGCCTCTTCAGAAAGCGGTTTCTGAGTCAGGCGGGGCGGATGAAACATAATACTAAAGGAGAGAACTGCTGGCACTGCAAGTCATTGATATAAAGAAAATAAAATCCACCAGGATGTACCTGTAACAGCCCTGTTGTATAATACTGTAAATGCTGTGTATACAAAGATGTATTTTTTATGGAAGCTGTGAACGTGTACAGATGAAGCGGTTGTATATGTCAGACAGTGAACAGTTCCAGAGCACTCCAGTTAAATTAAAACACTCATATTTAACAGAGTTTTGTGTTTCAACTGTGTTTGTGGAAGGTTTCGCTTTCAGAACCCCGATTTAGAGAAAAGAGCGGCTATATGATCAGTGACTCTTGATCTGTGCTCGTACAGGAAATGGGTCATGTGGCTTCCTTTTGCCGAGAAAAAGTCCTCATAAAAATGCCCCAGTCACGGCTTCAATTCATAACGATTGTGCCTCATTTACATAAAAAGAGGAAAAAGCGTCTCTGTTCTGATGAATGAAGAAGGAACTGTTGGCCAATTGAGCTTTGAAGGCCTCTGTTCCTCCGCCAGATCTAAGTGTGTGTGTGTGTAGAGTCGAGATAAGAGGCTTTGGGAATTTTTGTGTGCGTGTGTGGACAGCTATCTACATAAGGAAATGCTTTGGGTTTTTTTTTTTTTTTTCCCAGAGGGCGTGACTGAGACAGAAAATTCCCAGGAACAAAACACGAATACGGGAATTTGAGTTGGTTAAAAGGAAATTTAAGTCGAGCAGTAGAACATCGGAAGAAAGGAAGAGTTTAAAATAAATTTCCTGTTATTCCAGCTTTTACAGAGTTTTTCAGCAGTTTCTTTTTACACTTGACACAATTTCTAAAACAGTTTAACTCAAACATTTGTGATAATTTAAGCAAAAAATGAAACAAAGAAACCACACCTCTTGTTTCTGTACCATTCCTGTTCTACAGGGGTTTTTATCATTTTGGGATCACGCTTAGATTCCATGGAAGTCTGGTGACAGACACAATTACGGTAAAGGAACACATTTTCATACTTGTTGGATCACTACCTGGTCTTTACGAGCATCGTAAATACATTCCCGGCAATGTAAATTAGTTATTGGCAATGCAAACTCATTTCCCTAATGTCTTGTTAAGCCAAAAGTACTTGATGCTTCAAGAAGTCATTTTGATAAAATCGAGCTGACTAAGCAGTCAGTGCTTTTTGGGGGTTGGGGGGGTAATGTCTAGCGCCTAAAGCAACCTTCAACATTTAAAGAGTCATTTGGGTCGATTTCTCACTGACCACAACCCTGTAGGAGCCACAAAGTCTTGCTTCTCCCTTTAGGAAAATAAGAATGTTTCTATATTGATAAATATAAATGAACTATTGTTATTTTTTGCATAAATAAAACATAAACTAAAAGAGAAAATAGCCTTTTTTTTGTAAAAACGAAAACAATTTGAAGTTTTAAAAAGACTTCCTTTCAAAATAAAAGACCCCCTGTCTCCCGTCAGATCATCTCAATGCTGCAAATGTAGTAGGATAGTGTAATGTTGGGGCAACCTCTGATCTGAAGGTCACAGGTTCTGTTCCCGCCTCCCCTACCCATGTAACAAAGTGTCCTTGGGGAGGACACTGAACCCCACCTTGCTCCTGGTGGTTATGGCGACAGCGGCGCCGCTATCAGTGTGTGAAAGTGTGTATGGGTGAATAGGACTGTGACTGTAAAGCGCCTTGGGGCCTTTAAAGACGGTAGTAAAGTACTATTTAATTATTCTCCATTTACCATTTATTGTCAACAGTGTTTAAAAAAAAAAAACAGTTTATTTTACCATTTGTGGTCAGAAATTTGTAAATTTAACAAACCAAAATGAATTAACAGCTAACTAAGTGACTCCTAATGTATTTATTTTAAACCACTAGGCCGCTTAAAAACTTCAAATTTGTTAAAAAAAAAAAACAAAAAAAAAACCCTACCTTGTATCACCTTAAGTAAGAAGTAACTTCAGCTGATTTTCTGTGGTACACAGCGTTTAAAATGTTTTGCTCCGATTTCAACTACAAAGCTGAGCCGCTGGATGAATTGTTGGAGCATTATGGGTAGTGTAGTCAGAATCCTCACAGAATTACACATTAATTAACCTTTTTTTTAACTTTACCACTTCCTTACTTTATAAAATGTAAAACTATTTGTTTTCCTTTTACTAGAGAGCCACAATGAAGGGGTGGAACAGCTGTACGTGGCTCCTAAGGTACAGATTACAGACCCCTGCAACCTAGTGAAAATAATACCCTCACAAAACCCCTTTAGATGTTTGGCCATATTACCTTGTTATTATGATGTGTAAATTTTACTTTTTAACTTTAAACAAACTGCAATTTTTTACAACACAAGCAGGAAGTTGGAGTTTGCATTAATGTGTAAGTGATTTCTTTACCAGGAAGTTGTTTTCGGAGTACTTAAGAATAGTGAAGACATTTTTTTTTTCACATTTTAATCAGTATGTAAAAGCGAAAAGAAAAAGTAGCATGCAAACTGGATTCATGTTCCAAGTCATTGCAGCAATGACAAGGACAAAGAAATCAGAAATAAAAATATTACTCTGTTTCTGAATTAGAAAATAAAACTAAATTTCAAGTACAAAGACTTCAACTGAAAAAAATTGAAGAAGCAAACAAATCAGGTAAATTCATAGTCTATCAATTAAAAAATAACAGAGAAAAATCCAAATCTCCATCAGAAAAGTAATAGAAAATATTACTCATGATTTCTATAAGAACTTATACTCATCACAAATTGACCAATCAGAAGAGAGCATTACATCATTCCTTGACGAGGTTACTTTACCAAAACTAGTGGAAAAGCTTCAGGACTTTCTGTTGCAGATGTGTAAACAAAATAGATTCAGTTAAAATGAAAATACTACAGAAAATGAACTATCTGTTTCTATGACACCTATACAACCATCTGCGTAATGTTTTAAAACATTAGATACATCCATATCCAAGTTTTTATGGAAAAATAAACCACTAAGAATAGGTTTAAAAACTTTGAAAAGTGCTAAATCCCTCAGTGGCTTAGAGTTTCCAAACTTCCACAACTACTTCCTTACTCCCAGACTCCAGTGTATTTTAAAATAGAATAATAATAACCAGACAGCCCACTCATGGATGGATTTAGAACAGTTATGTGAAGAGATTAAACAATCAGATCTTCCATTTATTAGCAGTTCCATCAGATGGTATGTCTGCTTTTATATTGACACCTATGTGGAACAATCCTGACATCCAAATAAATAAGAAAACGCTTCATTTCTCAACAGTATTGCACATATTGGACATTTAAGTGAAGAAAAAAACATTTGTCTTTTAAAAACGTGAAGGAAATATGTGGAGTAAGGACAAAGGATATTTAAGATGGGTCTCAGAGACTCGGAGTGTGTGTAGATTTGTCGAACCGATATCCCCATCACAGCTTCTTCTGTGCTTTGTGTGTTTGGTGATTTAAGTGCCATCAATGTAAGAAGAAAGATTAAAACCTGTTATTTTTTATCTCC
>NC_050533.1:20161527-20167245 GCF_002922805.2 Oryzias melastigma
AAAAAAAAAAAAAAAAAACAATCTGGAAAAGTAAAAATACCACCAGTATGAGTCAATTCCAGAATCTGCTTTTGGACCATATCAGCCACTAACAAACATACTTTACCTGCTCATTCCTTCTGTTTGAATAAGGTGGATGTTGTGTTTATTTGTTGGACATGCAATCCCATGTATTCATGTTTGTGTGCGCGAGGATGTGCCGGCTGGAGTGATGTGTGAACACTTCTTATCCCATGACCGTGTATTATCACCGGCCCCCCTCCTCAATTGTAAAAACAAAACATGTCCATCATAAGATACACTCAGCTTTAATCTGTGTTTTCCTTTGCTGGACAAGACAAAAAATAAAAAGAATAAACAAAATAATGATTAAGTTATATGTTTAATGCAGGCTTTGATCTCAAATGTAGTAAGTGAAGACAGATCAGGGAGGTAAATACAAACAGCCTTTATTTGAAGTGCAGCAGAGTACAGCTGTGACTGCAGCAGAGGGATAGACTGCCACTTTCTCCTGATGTTGACCTGAGCAGACCCAAACAGAGGTGTAAAAAAAACGAAAATGGGAGGCTTCAAGCTGTCATTTGCAGTCCAGAGAGCAGCTGAGGCAGATGACAGCAACCCTGAGTAAAGATGGTTCATTATGTGAAGGACCACAGAGTCCACATTAGAGGTATTTGTGCTGCACCAAACCCCCACTCATCAGCAAAGGACTCACAGGCTGTACTTTGTACGATGTGTCACGTAGTGCTCTAATCTGAATGTCCGGTAACTTTTCAGGGGTTCCTAAAATTTGTCAGATTGGCCGCAAACAGAGGGAAAATAAAGAAAAAAAAAGCATTGATCCAGTCCAACTGAGGGCTTTACGTGAAGGTGCACGGATGAGGCCCCGCCTACCAAAAAAAAGTCCACCCTGTTGATGTTTTCTCACTGTGTTGAATCTCTGGAACTCCTTCATCCTCCTGATGCTTCTGGCTTTGACGTTGTGGCATGGGGGGGGGCAGCGCCCTTCACTCCCGCTCAGACAAAGCCATGAGGTGAGCATCGATCTCAGACTCTGACAGAATCCTGGAATGAAAACAGACGCTTTAAACAGCGACATCTTTCATTCCGCTGCTTTTCCTTTGATCTCAGTTCTGGCTTCAGTTTTAGGGGCTTTCCTCCACAACACTGGCCTCTTTATTTAACTTTTTTAAATAACTTTAGGACATTACCAATGATTTATCGACAACTCTGCTTTTTACGTGCTAAAAACACATGATCAGAAAGAGCTGGATTCATTAAATAACAGAAATAAAAAAGTTATCCGAAGGTGGAATTGCTCATCACTGGATTGTAGATATACTCACTTAAAAGTTGGGTTTTGAGTGGTGATGACTCCCACCTCCAGCTCAGAGGGCTTAAAGTCGATGGACAGAACCGTGGACAGACAGGAAATAGCCGTCTGGTTTGAGATTCAAAAGAAAAAAACAAATTTACTCATTAAGAAACACAAACAGAATCTTATCATATAAAAAAACAATCTTTACTTTGTGTAGTTCAATACATTAAGTCAATATCTGGGAATTTGTGTGCAAATCGACTCCATTGACTGTTTTAAAAGTTAGCTGTAGACATTTTTATTCAAAGGAGCTTTAAGTTAATCTAATTATTGTGTGTGATGTGTACGGTGACTGGTTGGGATTCTGTGTGTTTTAGGTGACGTGAAGCACTTTTTATCTGAGAAAGATGTTATAGAAATAAACATTTAATTACTTCCTTATTTACAAAAAGTTTTAAAATGTCTAATCCTTTCCCAGTAAGTGAACTCTCACAGCACAAATGTTTGGGAACCAATTTGGTTTTCCTTGTTAAAACTCCCACACTGTGATCCTTTATGTATTTACAATTCTTTTTAGGATCATTTACATAGAACGTATTATGTTTACAAGAACATTAAGTGGATATGACACTGGAACCAGCCACTTCCTGATCAGATTAAAACCGTTTTGAAATGACAAAAGTCACAGACGAGACAAGCTCAACAGGTTCAGGGATTGTAGATTGAGATTTGATCTGGATATTGATCAGTCCAGTTCATTCTATGGAACACAAGAGGACACCATTTGTGCATTGTATGTTTATGAATATGTTCTGAACTGATGTTGGAAATGATATCAGTGGTAAAAAAATAACTTTTAGGAATAAAAGACACTTTTGGTTTGTCATACTGACAGCATGGGGTGGAATTTTATTTTATTTTTTAATGAAACAACTGATTTTGTTGTCGGTAAAACTTCATATTTATAAAATTGAATGGTCAAATTCTGAATGTGCATGAATTAAATCAAAATTGTAAAAATATTTAAAAACAAAAAAATGTATTTAAACATGTAATTATTGAAAAAAGTTTTTAAAAAATAAACTCTGAAGCTCATTGTTATTCATTTTCTTTTTGTGATGCTTCGATATTGTAGTTATACATAAGGTCTGTATACAATTATAGCTTTTTACTCTCTTCCATGTGGCACTCAAACTTTCGTTGAAGAAAATGGTTATTAATAAAGTTTATTTAAAAAAAAGTTTGGAGACTGTCACTCAGTTTAAGAAAAATAATAATAATAAATGGGTGGGTTAAATGAGAAGAACAAATTCCAGACACTCTAGCGTTCCACAACTCAAACTAAACTTTATTCAGCAACTGTTTTTAAACTACACCAACAAACAGCTAGAGGAAGCTTTTATTTTTTTAATTTAGGAATATTTCTGACTAATTTTCCCCTTTTTTGTTTTTTTTAATTTGTTAGCATATTTTTTTTATTTAAGAGTGGGTAAAATTTCAAAAATACTAAAGAAAGTGATTATGCTTGAATGCTTTATTAAAACCTCCAAGTCAGGAAAAAAGAATGATAAAGTAGAATTTTAAAAATTATTTATGTATTTTCCTTTTCTGAGTTCTCTGCATATTTTTAAGACAACAGAATCTATTGTATCTGGATCTATGTTCCATTCGGAACATATCCCATCTGACTAAACAATACAACGCAAAATGGTCAACTATAAATAGCTTTGAACTAACAGTATCAGGATCTGTTTCATTCTTTTGCACAACAAGATTAAAATAAACTTTATTTTTACATGTAAATAAAAGCTGATGTTTAAGTTAATATGCAAAAATGTGATTTCACTGGAAACTTAGAAGGAATTTCCACAATTATTATGTCTGTGTTTTTAAATGGAGCTTGTCAAAATTAAAATAGGGTATTTTTGATGTGTCACATCCCAAAAAACAAAACTCAAAAGATGTTCCAGAAGTTACCAAAAGGTACAACTCAAATGATGGAATCCTGAGAATTTCCAGTCTGATAATCATCAGCCAAATAAACAGGAATTCAATTTTCGTTCAAGTAGAGGGCTGTCATGCTCGATTCTTTTCTCAGTAAAATACTCGTATGTTGTTTGACTGTATTTGATGACTTCTCATACTGACTAATTTGCCGATTGCCTAAATTACACTAGAGTTCCAGTACAAATGATGTATTCTGGAAGCGCGTTTGGGGTTCCAGTATTACTCAGTTGTGCTTCTCAGGACTCACTGCTCTGCATGTTTTACATGCTTCCTTGCTCTGACACAACAACATCATCACATTACCTCTGCATAGGTTTGATTAGGAGTCACAGCGATTTCCTTAAGTGAGCCATAAAGTAATCACAAAGGGGACCCTGCACATGTGACAAAATTCTAATCTTATCCCAATTAAGACCATATCTCAGTGACACTTCCATTTTTAACAAGTTTTCCATTTTATAAAAGGTCAGAATTTCCTAATAAACAACATCTTTTCTGTATCTGCTCACTGTGTTTACTGTGACTGTGTATTTGTGAATGTCTTGCCTCTACGGTCTGCTCGTAAGTCCAATCCAACTTCTTCTTTATTTTCTTCTCCAGGAAGCTGGTGGCCTCGGTCTGTTTGACTCCAGCTGCTGTGGCTTTAAAGCCACAATAGTAGCCAGCTGGGTCACATTTATACAGCTGTGGGCCCAACTCCTCATCCAAGCCGACCACTATCAAACCTGCAGGTCAAAAAAAAAGATAAAGAACGGAAAATTTATCTTAAAATGAGTTTCATTGAGCTATATAAAACTAAAATGCTAAAAATGTTAGTTTATATGGATGCATGAGACTCACAACAGCCTAGAGGCCTCATTTCTGCATTCTGCGTGTAGACCTGAGAAATATCAGCCATACGTCTGCACAGCATGTCCACGGGAACTTCATAACCATACTTGTACTTCCAGTTAGCTGCTTCATAGCGCGCCCTTTGCACCTGAGACCTGCTGTCGGCTACAGAAAATAAAAGTTGATGAGAAAATGTGCTATATTAACTCTAAGTTAAAAACTGACAGTTTCCTAAATGAGTGATTGTAGTTAAGAAATCAACTCGAGAAGATGTTGCTCACCAATCATGCCGGTCATGACACAGCCGATGTTTTCTGTGATTTTGAACATTTGTGTGACTGTCTTTTCATCCAGCAGCTTATCCTGTCAAAACACATAAGAAAAAAGTCCAAACCAGTTAATTTTCCAACAACTTGTCAACATAAATATAAACTAGTGTATACAAAAACAAACACAAATATAGTTGTTTTTATACTCACAGGGACTTTCCTCTGTGTGACGACCACAACGCAATCCTTTCCTCTGACCGCCACAGAGGTCAGGCCTCCTTGATTGATGGCTTTAAAAGCATACTCTAAACATAAATACAAAGAAAACACACTGATCAAGATGTATATCTGTTCTTTTTTGTGATTTTTAAGTAGCAGGGGAAAGTTGGATAGTTAAAAAGAACATGGTGTGCAGATTTAGAGCATCAAATGACCCAAAACCTCACTGTTTATTGGTGCTTTACTAACGTTTGTTGAAAATTATAAAAGTTGAGTCAGACC
Source organism: Oryzias melastigma (assembly GCF_002922805.2). Classification (NCBI taxonomy): domain Eukaryota; kingdom Metazoa; phylum Chordata; class Actinopteri; order Beloniformes; family Adrianichthyidae; genus Oryzias; species Oryzias melastigma. The sequence goes on from NC_050533.1 coordinate 20,166,454, forward strand.
TTTTTGGTTTAAAGCAGGTTTTAATGTGCATGTGCTTTCATAGTATATCTTGTTAATAAAAGTTCAAATAACATTTCTGTGTCATCCTCTTATTTAAACAAACAACAATCAATTATTTGGTGTCATTTGTTGAGACCTGACACTGAACTTAAGCAACATTTAGCTAACAATAACAAAAAAAAGATTACCTTTCCCTATTTTATAAACATTCTAAATAAAACTGGGTTGATGATTGTGGTAGAATGAATCGTGTCTCAGTTCCTAGTCATAAACCACAGAACCACTGCTTTAAAGTAAAAACAAGCCTATTCATTTTGGAGAGATCTATCAGTTTATTCAATTATGGGAAACAATGCACAACTTGATGGCATATAGTGTAAACTAGAGTTAAAATTAATTGAAAGCTGTGGCCCCACTGTTTGCTCCCCCCAGTAAAAGTGCAATAAACTTGGCAGCTGATAATTTTAAATTTGTTTATTTCAAGCAATCAAAACAAACAAACAAAAAAAGTTAAATATGATCAGAATAAATGTGAAAAACACAACTGGAAGTTTGAAAATTGCTTTGAACTAAACCCAAAACAAATACATGTATAAATTGTGTGCAGGAACCAGAAATCTGAAATTCTGCTAGAATTTAAAAAAAAAAAACTACAGTTAGTTTTTGTCTCTTTCTCAACAAAAAAACTGTTTATGTGGTTGTTGAGAGTGTTTAGTTTCCACATTTTCTGATCCCTTTCACTGGTGAGTTAATTACTTTAACGAAAAAACAACACGACCTGGGATCTTAGCA
>NC_050533.1:20171969-20174932 GCF_002922805.2 Oryzias melastigma
AAAAAAAAAAAAAAAAACCTCAGACAATTTTATTAAAAGTAAAGGCTATAAGAGCATCTGGAAGCAGTTAGATGTTTCCTCGACTACAGCTGCACGTCTTATTCGGTAACTCATGATTTATAGGACTGTATATCACATGTCTGGATTTGGCTACAAAAGAAGTATTAATGATACATTTAAAAATGTATATATATATATATATATATTTTGAAATTGTACCCAAAGTGCCCTAAAAAACCTCCAAAGACATTTGAGGTGAAGTCTAAGGTCAAAGCATATCCTTCTTTGATTGCACCATCTCTTACTGTTTAACCCAAAGTCAACTTTTTGGAAGACACTTCTTGTACCTCTACTGAGGAACTTCTATTACTGTACAGCAGGGGTGTGAATTGGCAAGAGTTTGGTGATAAAATATGTATCCTGATAGATATCTTGTGATACGATACAAATCAAAATTTATTCCAAGTCTGTACCAGAACAAATTTTCCCTTTTTGTTGTCTTAGAAAAATTCCACCTGAATATTATTACATCTTTCACTGTAATCTTATCTGAGCCCGCTACAAAGCACCACATTTCGCATTTTTATATGATACTGGCAGCAACATGGCACAGAGTTTTGGTTCGATACCGATCACAAGTAAAAACTACACAGTACATGTCTCATGTCAACAAAAATCGTGAGGCTGACTGAACATTTAACACCAGCTGGTTCTCTCGAGATCTCGTTGTTGTTTTGGTGTTGTGTAGAGCTCCTCAAGGAGGCTCTGTGTGCCGCTAATTAGTGGTTGGGGGTTTAGGTTTAAAAATGAAGCAAGATGATGAAGGACGCTTTTAAATTAAATATAGCCTCGTCAGCATTTTAAATCAGTACAAGTATTGTCAAACAAAATCTCTTGATATATCACTGGATCGGTTTTTGCCTACACCCCTACTGTACAGTAGAAAGTCCTATGTAAAATCTATACAAACAACCTTTCTTAATGGACCAGTAAGATGACCCCACACAGCAGAAACAGTACCTGTTGATCAACCTTTCCCTCCAACACTTTAATCCATAACTAACAGACTGAGGCAAAGCTTTTTCTTCATGCCCACAAAGAGATTACTGCAAGAAAACTGTCAACTTTCTGCCTCAGATTGCTCAAAATTTACATATTTGAAGCTTTGATTTAAAAAAAAAAATCTATATTTATATCTGTGTATGTTTTAATTATTTTGTTTTTGAGTATCAACAGAGTGGCCTTCCGTGATGAAAACAGCGTACAATCTGTACACTGTCCTGCATTTCACCTACTTCACTCTTACTTACCCTTACAAGTTATTTAAGAGTGCACTATGACCTGTCACCCATAGAAAAAAAATTGTGAACATTTTGTCTAAAAAGGGTTCTCCAAGCAGTCAACAACAACATTTGTGCCTCGTAAAGGTTTGCCCATATTTTTGCCTGCAGAAAACCTGTATCTATCTTTGAGAGGAGTTGTGACTAAAGCCAAATTCAAATTGGGAAAATGGTTCAGGAGAACGATGAACATATCAGTCCATGAAGAGATCACTATAGACCCAACAAAAATGGATGTCATGAATTATACTTTAAAGGACCCACTCCAATGAAAATAGTGTTTTTGGTGTTTTTAAGACATTTTCTTTTTCTTTTTTTTTAGCATTTTTTCATAATAGAGGACATATCTAAAATGATATAAAATTAAAATTGCATTTTGAGTTTTTCTTTATTCTAATAAGGATGAATCAGGAGCAGAGTAAAAACGATGTTTGAAGAACCTCTCCTGCATGAAGTTGCAAATGAACTGATGTCTCCACTTGCAGACAAATCACACATTAATGACTTTGTCCAAGCTGGTATCTAGATCCCAAACTGTACAGCTGGATAACGCTGATATTGTTCACCATTTCTGTTGCTATGCTAATGGTAGCTTGGGCTTGCAGGGGCTGTAAGCTAGCGGGGAAGTGGCAAACAAAGGAATGATGGGATATCAGCAGAAACTTACTTTCATGGCAACAATCCCGTCCACAACTCAGAGCAGAATTTCTAATAAACAACTGCCGCTCTGCAGAAACTATGACATTTTTTTATTTTGCCTAAAAACGACATAATCATAATTATAGGAGTGCTTTTAAAACAGATCAAATAAGCTTGGAGGAAGACGTTAAACAGCACGATCCCTTGACAAGTTAATTAAGTTATGATTTAAGATATTATTAATCCAACACTTTGGAAAGTCCTTGGTTTGAATCCTCAAAGGGAACTTTCTGGGTGGAGTTTGCATGTTCCCCCTGTGTGTGGAGATTTTCTCTCCAGGGATTCCAAAAACATGCTTATTAGATTAATTAAAGGTTTAAAATTGTCCGTAAGTATAAATATGAATGTATGGGTCCTGCCATGGACTGGCATTCCATGTAGAGCGTACCCCTTCTTCGCCCAACAGCTGGGATAGGTTCAAGCAACTCCGTGACCCCATAAAGGATTTGAGGATGGATGGACGGAAGTTACGTAGTATTTTGTCTTGATAAATACATGCATTCCACAGTCAAAACACACGCAACATCATCATTTGTCAGTCCTGTGCTTGCTTACCGTCATCACAAATGACTTATACTGCAGTCGATCCATATATATCCATATATAAATCAATATAATATATTTAAAAAAACAATTTCCTTGCAGGACATATCATTGCTTTCAGGATGTTAATAAAATGTTACAGAATATTTTAAAAAGTTGTACAATCTGATAGTATCAATAGTGCATAAAGGTGGTTTGTTCTAATTACGCCAGGAGCATAAAAAAGGTGATGTCATCTTATGATGTCCTCAGAACACGGAAGGTCATGTGATCTGATGATGTCATCAGAACACGGAAGGTCATGTGATCTGATGATGTCATCAGAACACGGAAGGTCATGTGATCTGATGATGTCATCAGAACAAAGAAGGTCATGTGATC
>NC_050533.1:20177052-20181903 GCF_002922805.2 Oryzias melastigma
TTATTTAGAAGTGGGCAACATTGACAGTTTAAAGCCCAAAACATTTAACAAAGTTTTAATTGCAGATAACCATCAAGACCCAATTACGACGCCTACATTGGTGTCACCAGGGCTCCACTCTTAAACCAGACCTGGGTTGGGGCTTACAAGTGAGCCCCTTAGAGGTTGGGGCTCTTCCACAAGTCCGGTTCGTCCAGCCTGAACAGACTACGTGGAACAACTCTCCCATCTGTGTTGGAGGGAAGGGAGCTGAGCTTGTGCAGGAGGTAGAGATGTAGCAGCTGGGTGTAGCTGGACTCACCTCCACTCCACTTCAACTCAGTCCCTCAACTTGATTGGACTCTATGCCATTCTGGAGTTGCTCATGGTGAGAGTCCTCAAGCCGTTTTGGGCTTACTCGTGAGCCCCCAGCTCAGCCGGCAGGAGTTGGAGTTCACCCCGATATGGAGAGAAATAAGTATCATCCCGATTTATGCGTGCGTAATTCTTGATTTGTGTGGAAGTTTGGATTTGCGTATGCAAGATTTTGTGTGTGCTTCATTTGTAGCCGGCCGGTGGACTGATCAAGCCTCTACACCCTGTGTGTGTTTAGAAGGGCCTCGCCCTGCTATTGCCGCATTCTATCACTGCAGAGAAGCTCTGCGGGGAGACCAGACCAGACGGAGCACCCACTCCAATCTGAGGGTGTTTAGAAGGGTCCGGCGCCACTTGCAATCCCTGTGACTGGTGACCAGCGCTTGGGAAAGACCCTCAAGTCGGAGGTGCTGTCAGGGGAGGGGCTGCAGAGAGGAAGTGATCAGAATTGCATTTGTAATTAGTTTCAAGCTGTTGTAATGTAATTTGTGCATTTATAAAATGTTTTTTTTTTCATTTTGTAATTTTTGTAGTTATGTACACAATGTATTTTAGGAGTTAAAAATCAAGAATTACATTCGCACAAATCCAAAGTTACGCATGAATGATGAATTACACACGCAAAAATTGGGATGATATTTTTTTCTCTCCATACCCCTATAGTCAAAAGGTCTTATCCTCTTGCTTTAGGAGAAGCTCACTTCTCTGACTGCGGTTTTGGCCTACGAGTAAAACAACAGTTCGGAGAACTTGGCCCCCCTTCACAAAAAGAGTACTACATTATCAAATTGTGACTTCATTGTCTACGTGACCAATGAAGTCACAATGCCCCTCCAGTGGCATCTGGGGACACCTCATCCTTCCTGAGACAGTCTATGCCAGGGTACTGGATGGGAGAGTTTGGCCAACATGTGAACCAGTTACAGTTCTGCTTGTGGCACAGTGAACTAACTCTACACCCTCTTTTGGGTGCTGGGGGGTTTGTGGGAGCTTACTTATCCGGTCCAAATATGCTTAATGCATTTAAAGAAGATGTTTGACCACATCCCCTATAGTGTCCTGTGGGGTCTGGGAGCCTTACTGAGGGATGTCCAGTCTCTGTATGACCAGAGCCGGAGATTGTTTTGCATAGCTGGTAGTAAGTCGGGTCTGTTCTTGGTGCATGCTTGATTCTGGAATGGCTGCCATTCATCAACAATTCTGTTTATAATCTTTTTGGACGTCTAGCTAGGGGCCGGAGGGGATCTGGTTTGGGGACAGCAGTATTCCCCTCTTCCTCCCTGAGCAGCAGATGTTGTCCTGTCGAATTCATCGAGCTGGGACCTCCAGCATGCATTGAGTTTGGTTTGTGGAAAAGTGTGACGCGGCTTAGATAAGGGTCAGTACTGCTAAGGCTAACACTGATAGTAGTAGTTCACTTTCGGCTTATCCCTTTCGGGGTCACCACAGCGTAACAGCACCCACTGTTTCGCATCAGTGATTTAGCAGAGTTTTTACGCCAGATGCCCTTCCTGACGCAACCCTGTACGTGAGGGTCACAGGGACCCAGTTAGGCAGCAGCGTCAAGGGTCTTGCTTAAGGACCCAATCTGGGTGGGGATCAGTGGACAACCCTGGGAATCGAACCCAGGGCTCCTGCGTGTCAGCCCTTCACCTAGCCCACTGAGCCACCCAGCCGCTATTCATACACTGACAGTAAAAAAAAAAACAACATATAATATTTATGTTACTTAATTCCAGTGGCAGTCTGTGTATTTCAGAACTGAGCCTTCAGTCTTCCTCTGTCAAAATCATCCTCGTTAATATTAAGTATTTTATGTTTCTAACACAATCCTGTTATATATGAATATTATTTTATTAAGAAATTCCATCATAAATGGATAATTTAAATAGACTGAATTCACTGCTATAGCACATATTGTAAAAACAAACTCCAAGCATGCATGCAAATCTCCTCCCAGCGCAATAACAGCTGCACATTTGAAAACTCATTAAACTTGAAAAGAAGCATTTTTTTCACATCTTTTTCATTTACAGCAAATTCAACCTATTTAAAGATGACCTCCACTCATGACAGTTGTCATCTGAGACAGATCAGAGTGCTGTGCCAAGCAGGAGGGGAATGCATGCAAAAAAAATTTCTGGTGCTCCCGAAATCTCTGGGGGTCGATGAGGGTGATAAACACTAGTTTTTCATGGTCTTGAAACCTGTTTTTGTCTGGGAAATGATATTGTCCGAAATACTGCCGTGAAGCTGTCGCCAGTGAGGCGCTGAAGCTCGATGCGTTCGGACCAGCTGTGACACGTTCTGTGGCGGTCCTGAAGTTCTAATTCTGACTCCTTTGTCACTCAATATTGTCACAAAACTCAGTTACTTGGCCAGACAGAACTGCTGGACAGCTGAAGCGGCGAACAAATCCTTTTCCCTGTGGAGACAGGCTGGCTAGCTTCAGGGTTGGCCAGCTTATTTTTTGAGGATGTCCAATTTTTCCAGAAAAATCCATCTTAAGATGGCTTACGCCATAAATCCACAACTAAATCAACTTCTCCCCCTTCTTCTATTGTTAACAGCGAGAGATTCAAACAAAACTATTTAAATATACTGAAGAACAGAAGAAGTTTTCACTTGCTTTGACCATTCAATCAGAGGTAAAATCATCATCACCCGGCCTCACGAAGCCTCTAAATAAAATCCTGAATCAATGTAAATGCGTTTAATCCATATATTGCTATGGTTTAATCAGCACTGTTTATGTGGAAAGCCGCCGCAAAGACCAGAAGTGAGGACTGAATCACGTATGAGCGTAAGGCAGATTTTCATGAACCTAGCAACAAGTGAGGGCTAAAACCTGATTGGTTAGAAACGTCCATGCTGAAAAAAAACATTCTTGCAGCAGCATAGCCTTGGGTAGGGCTGTGAGAAAGGCAGACAGTACATTTTGGAAGATCAAAAATATATATAAATATTTCAGACAAACATATAAACAAATTTCTATGATTCAAGCATTCACTGAAGGGTTTTCAGGCCATGACGGTACGACACTGCTTATAATCTTTTCTTTCTCGGTAGCAACACAAGCTGACTAACAGGGAATGCTGACAATGTAAACAAGTCAATAATAAGTAATAACAAATATTAACAATCGAGGCTAAACATTTCTCTGACAGACTATGGAAACGTGTGGAGAAAACAGCATAAGGAGTTTGCTTCTGCCTGCGGTTACAAAGTGTATTCACACTACATCTTCACTTGTCTGACAGTAGACTGGTTCTGGTTTTCTTTGAGTAATCAAATGAGCACCAGTGTTAAAAAAAAAAAAACAAGGAAAACAAATTTAACCTGAACTTTCCTTCTTGGCAGCGAGACGAACAGCCCAAGGCAAAACGAGCAACTCTGGAGAACTCTCAGTTTCTGTTAAGTAAAAGTAACACTGTTTTTAATTTTTTTGGCCACATGACAAAAACTGTTGACTTAATTTACATTGAAAGAACAGTGATAGTTAGAATGAACAGTTTTAACTGCATTTTACAATGAAACTTCCTTTAAAGGCCCTCATTCACTGCATTTTACTGATTTAATCTAATAAGATCCAGCTGTTCAGTTTCCAGCTTCATTACTGAAGCTCACAAAAACACAACCAACAGCTGCACCATTTACTTCAAAGTTTTCTTTTGCACCTTGAGAAGAGAGGAGAGCCTCTTTTCCATAACCACGGAGATGTACCTCCATCATGACAGCTCTGTATCATACCAGGATAGGTGCACTGAAGTGCAGACACCTTTCCAGCACAAAATAAAACTTTTAGTGCTTTCGCTTTGAGGTGACAGTGATAATAAATAAATAGGCCGCTGTGAATTCCCCGGGACTTCAAACGTGACTGTGAGAGGACTTTGGTTACCATAAAATCAAAATGCGTTAGGTAAAAATGCAACAATAAAAGTATTTTTCTTAAAAAAAAAAAAAAAACTAAAACCACTTTAAACTAGGCTTGTAGGATGCAAAAATACAGAAAAAACAAACAGAAATACAAAGTATCTCAGGAGTCTCCTTTATAAGGATATTGTGACTTGATTTTTAAGTCTTGAAACGAGAAGAAGTTATATTAGTGGTTAAAGAAGAGATCAAAGGAGGAAAAAGAAGAGGAAGAAAGTCCAGGGTAATTATCCAGGGACTTTCCAGAGCTGATATATGAAACCGCTCGTAGTGCATCTGCAATGTTGTGACTGCTTCACATCAGCACGTGCTGCAGAAGCTTAAGAGCCCCTAAAGCACGCCATTACACATAATAAAACCAATGAACAAACTCATGCTCCAAAGAATTCCCCCAAAAATCTAATTCCAACATCTTATGAAGTAATGTTTATGTCAGTGAAGGTTCTCATTTATCTAGATGACGTCGGCTTGAGGTTGAGTCGCAGCATCTGGACTTACAATCTTCATTCTTGAAATGTTCCATCACTCTAACAAGTGGCTTCATCTGTTTATGAAGTTTATTCA
>NC_050533.1:20182008-20183757 GCF_002922805.2 Oryzias melastigma
TCCACTTAATTAGCATCACCTTGTACAGAAAAAACATTGAAATATATTTTCTATGAAAATCAATTAAGGCATGAAGGGGTTACATTTTGATACGATAAAACACCGCTTTTCTCCTTCAGAATATACAGTAATTACGTTGATCGTGTTAACAATTAAAAAATTACTGCAAATCAGAGAGCATAAACACTGGAGCTCAGGTGTTAAATGATTAACTCTTCCATAACCTACATTTTAAAATTCACTTGTAAGTAAACCTTTATCGTACCATATGGTTTAGACCAGGAGTGGGCAAACTTTTTGACTCGTGGGCCACAAAAGATTCTAAAACTGGATACTTATTATAAAAGTATGTTAAAAACATTTTTTTTAATATATTGAAGTTACAGCACAATAAAGTTCTACGTTTTATTTTTAATAAACTTAAAGTCAAGACATTTTTGTAAATTAATGTATGCAGTATCTAGAAAGTTAATTTACAAAAACAATATTTGAAACCCACTGCAATTAAAATGTTTTTTGTGCTTTTTTTCATAATGGAGTACACAAAAAAACATTTTTTTTATTAAAACTGCCTTTCTGAGTATTTCTGTATTCAAATTGTTAGGAATGAAAAAATGATGTTAAAAAAAGCCCATTTGTGACATGGAGACAGAAATCAGTGAACAACAATTCACTTTGCTCTGCTGCATTCTGATGCATCCACTTGCAGAAGAATGGATCCATTAACGTCTTTATTTTCCTTGTCTGAACTGACATTTGGCTAACACTGTACGGCTGGATAGTTCTGATATTGCACGCTATTTTTGTTGCAACACTAATGTTTGGTTGGTGTTGTGAAGGGAGAATACAAAGGGATGATGGGATATCAGTAGAGGCTTACTTCCTAACTTAGTGGCAAAAACAGAAACTATGTCCTAGAAAACAACTTTTTTTTTAATTCTATTAGTGCAATCATAATGAAAAGACCGCTTGAAACACTTTTACAGTAGATCAAAAGATGACAGTAGTGAGACTTTAAGGCCCACAGGATATTTCTATAAAAAGCATCAATGTGTATGTAATAAAAAAAATGCATTCAATTAATACACAGTTTAATGCTTTGAATGACAGAGACTTTTAACTTTTTGGACTTTGAAATGAAAAAAAGAAAAAACCCTGAGGAAACTCTTTGATCAAGCTGCATGATTAATTACCTTCTATTACAGCTTTAAGCATTTCTTGGTAAAACTAAATGTCTTTCAGTTCCTCTTGAGGGGATTTTTACTCTTTGAAAAGCGCTCTGGCCTGGTGAGATTCTTGAGGCGCTTTATGGAGTCTTTGGAATGAGGTCGGAAAAATGAGCCTCTATCCCCTCAGGCAGCCCAATAAGGATTTATAGTTTGGTCAACACAAAGCTCATATTTCACCTTTTTATTTGCACTAAGATGATATTTCCAACCAGGATTTTTTGTTTTGTTTCTTATTTCATGCATCAAGTACATATTTACAATGCCATAAGATAAAAAACAAGCAGGGATCCATCCGGCTCTGTGTTCCAGTTTTCCATCTTCATCAATTTGCTTATTTAACCAAAAAAAGCTTTTTTCATGATCTGCATTGTTTCATAAGGTACAAGGAATCCTAGAATCATTGCTATATTGATTAACGTATTAACGTACAATAATGTGGTGCATAACAGTGAAAGGCTACATGTGGAGCTTTTAATATTTAAATACTTTATTATTAATTTTCCCAGTTAGAGTAGACGCC
>NC_050533.1:20183776-20200180 GCF_002922805.2 Oryzias melastigma
CAGCATGGTCCCAGATTAAAAAAAAAGATTATGTCTTTGTAATAAAGAAATTAAATTAAGAATAATTGCTTATTTTAAAGTCAATACAAGTCAAACTAAAGTGATCTTGTGGGTTCAAAATACTTGAAAAGATCCTATGAACTTGTGCAAAGACAAAAACTCATCTTTTGAAACAGTTCTGTTTTTCCATCTGCATGTGCCCTCCATTGTTTCAGTGTTTTAGTCTTTAAAATAAACTGCTTTAATAGGAAATTAGCAAACTCTTCCTCTGCCTGCATGGCAGGAGGTAGCTGTGGTCCAGTTTCACATGCTGGAAATCCCCTTAATTTACCAAATATTCCAACCACAAACTCCTCCTAATACTGAAAGCATAACAGAGCACATGCAAACGCTTGATTTTTATATTAAAGATGGTCTATTGCCAGCTTTTTTGGGGAAACAATTTCCTGTTTATAAAGTTTATTTAAAGTTTACTGAAACTGGAGCTTAGATATGAAGTTCCACTATGATGCAAAGCTTGGCTTTGCACACAGATGGAGCTCACATGCTTGCACAGGAACCACTTTTCCTGTTAGGCTATAGGAAAGGCAAAAATTACCACTAAACTTTTATGTTGCAATATATTTTGTATTGTTAAAAGACTGATCAAATAGGGAACATTATGTTCCGATGAATATAGTACGTGCAGAATTCTAATTCTGGTCATGACGGCTGCAGCTAGAGTTTTTAAAAAGCATGCAAATCTTACAGTCATTTTCATATTGCGTGGAAGCATCTCACAGTTTGCAGCTCAGAGCTGTGAAAGACAAAAAAAATATTCCAGCGAAACCCAGTTTTATTTCAGTTCTGCCCCAAAAAAGGTTTTGCTTAACGAAACAAATCACGCAAAAGTGTGATGGAAAGTTGATGCAGAACTTATTTAACCCTGGCTTCTATCAATTCCATTACAATAAAAGCATCTGGAAAAAACAAAAACCTAAATCCACTGAAAGATACACAAAACTACTATAAATTTCTTCTTCTAAAAGTAAAATTTATTGAACTTATTGAAGTTTTATATCTAAAAAATGAGGTTTGTGAGACAATAAAAACAATGTTTTAAATGTTTACACATAATTTCCAGCTATCTTTTAGAAGTTAACAGCAGATAAAAGTCTTTCACAACAACTAAGGCTAAAAAGGGATATTTTTGGGGTGATAAAATTAAAAACTTTGATCTATTTCTTTAAAATCTTTACAAAAATGAGTCTATGAATGTGACTTTGGGAGACTGTTCAATAGAAACCCCACTATGTTTAGTACAAGGGCTTTACACGTTGATGCTGAATGTGCACGAATGATGCCATCTAGCAGACCTCTGTGGGAAACAGCAACAAGTCCAGTCTGTCGCATCACGTGCAGAAATGCTGACATTAAGATTTACTAAAAAAATGAAAAAGCACTGTTCTAAATAAAATCCAGCTTGCAGAGGTACATTTAATGAGGAGGTTCTTGTAAAATCCCCCCAAAAAATAATTTAAGAAGTTTTCACTAACTTAAGGCTCCAGTTATTGCACTACTTATTTAGTTTTACTTGATTTGAATTCAGAATTGTTAGCCAAAAAAGATAAAGGTATTCATTTACGAGTGTTTTTATTCTGTTATTTGGTAGAAATGTGTATCTAAAGCAACTTGCAGGTCAGATAAAAACCAAACAAAACAGAGTTCAGAGTCAATTGGTTTTAAAGTAAGAAAGAACGTCTCTAGTATAAATAGGTTTATTTTTAGTAGATATGAAGTTAGTGTGTGCACAGAGTTTTTTTATTTATTTGACAGCCCTGGCATTACAAATCCTTAGCCCTGCAATCCCATGTATACTTTTCTAAACAAAAAAACCCACATTATTTTTTGTTTGTATTTTTTTATTCTCGCAACATTTTATTGTATTTCCAATCACATAATGTTTGTGTAGCAACTGAAACCATCCTGTGTTTGATATCTAATGAATCATCTTGGGATAGAATAATATAATAAACTCTTTTTTTGTTCAGCTTTTTTTTAAATAATGGGAACATTTGGGTGACCTTAATAAGAAAAATAAATGCCTTCATAAAATGAGTGTAACACTGAATCGATAAATGTATTTCTGTTCCTACGATCCAACCAGATCTATCTGTCTGAGGCTTAATCTAATCGACCATTATAAATTGTTTTGATATTGGGAAAACACTATTTGGGTTGAGACATGGTAGGTTTATTTTACTCTAATGTAAAAACCAAGTGCCATCACAGCGGACAACACACATCTGATCATCATTACAGTCCAATGTGTGGAAACACTTTGAATTTAGCAAAGTCATGTGACCATACAGTGTGGAATAATGTTCTTATAATGTTCTGTTTGTATTATTTTGATTGTTTACTTTTTTTTGTACACAAATTTAATTTATACTTCATTATCTTGAAGAAATACAAGAAGCCTTGAAAACGCCATTGTTCAGCACCAGGTATCTCTGAGTCACACTGGTTGAATTTTTGGATAAAGATGTCCTCAATTTTAGGTCAGTGAATAGGATCATTCAAAATTATTTAAAATTGAAAATGAATCAAATCGGCAACCACAAATTATAATCTGAACTGAACTGCTAAAATGAATCCTTACACCCCTAGTTAATAACAATAAAAATGTACAACTACAGATGTGCTTTTTATAGTTATGTTCAAAAATATTCCTAAAAGTAATAAAATATTTTCTGTTACTTTAATTAATGACATTAGCATTTGTAAACAAGCATGCTTATAAAATGAGATTATGTGTTATTTATGTGGGTGTTTGTGGAAATGCGAATTACATGTGCAGTTGTAATATAATGTACTTTTAGCCAGGGCACTGAACTTTAACTTGGGTGTAATGGGCTTAGGACTATACTGATACAATGTACAGGGGTGAGAATTTATAAGATTTTTCTTCTTCTCACTCCCTTTTAGATTTTTGTTGTTTCTATACATCTCTTATTTTTGCTGCTCTACATACTTTTCTTTCAAATAAATATTTTGAACTCAACTGAACATCTAGCATGTGTCTGTGCAAGTGTACCTCTGGAGTGGTCTTTTTAAAAACATCTGGTCCTTGAATGACATCCGCCATGACTCTGTCTTTCAGCTCCTGATACTCTTCAGCAGTAAGCTGGATGGACTCCAGTTCTGATCCACAACCCCTGCACAGTCCCCTAAAACACATGTCAACATTCATACAAAAATAAACAACAAAAACTATCACAAGCTGGGTTCTTAAAGTATGGTAGGTGATGTCATTACTTGGGTCTGGGGCTGGTCCAGCTTCCTGTCCACTGTTGATTTGAGAGGCTGAAGACAGGAATAAGGAGAATAAAGAAAGAGACATGAACAAGTAGTAGGGAAGTTCACAAAAATAGAGGCTTCAACATGTGCTGCAAAAATAACATTTCTTTTTTAGGGTCCTCCTGGCCCTTTTGATGTGCCGTTGACCTTGATGTTTATATACCTCTCAAACCACGTCTTGATCGCACTGGCAACTGCTTTGTTTGGGTAGATCTGGTTGTTCCTCATGTAGAGCAGAATTCCCAGCAGCCTCTCATGATGCTCAGCCTCTCCTGAGGACTGTTTCTTCTCAGTCTTTTTAGTAAAAAGAGCATGCCAGGTCTCGGGGTGCGGACTTAGACCCTTTACAAGTAATTCATCATAAAGAGTCCAAGCCGTGGCCGTGTCACCATGCAGCATTGCTGCTGAAATGACATCGCCATAGTTACGTGGGGACGGGGTGAAAACCTAACAGGAAGAGCAATAAAATATTAAAACATTTTACATTAAAAAAGTGATTTTCTTTGTGAAGCAACAAGTGTACCTTTTTGATTTCATGCAGGAGGTTCAGACCCTCCTTCCATCGGTCCGTCCGACTGAAGGACTTAATGAAAAGGGTGGAGGCTCCAGTCTCCAGGGCGGGGAAAGTTTCCCGCATGATGTTGTAGAGGTCAAACACTTCATCATCATGACCGCCACTCACACACAGCGTTAGATACCGAAGTAGAAGCTCATAAGACAAAGTGCCCGTTTCCATGGCTACAAATGTGAGCAGGGATCTGCAAAAATGAAATTCCCATCACTTGTTTATAGTCATGCTGCAAAGATAAACCCCCCCGCAGGACCCATCTGTCTGTTTATGGTTACAAGTTTGAGTCTGCTCCTCTTACTTTGCAACATCCAGCTCGGATTCTGAGGTGAACATGGAGTTCATCATCTGAACGTCAAAGCGCTGTGGATTTCCAAAAGACTCCTTCAGTTTCCTCCATTCATCTGGAGGAAGCGGCTGGTCGGGGGGCACCATCTTTCCTGCAAAAAAAAAATAAAATTCCAAAGGCTCATGGGAATATTCTTGATATTTAAATGCAAAAATGCAAGAAAATTGAACTACTTAAGAAAATTTGGGAACAAAATTGTCTTTATCAGCGATTTATATCGTTTGTTAACATAAATATGTAATTTATGAACTGATTGTTTGGTACCTTTGCCCCTGCTCCTTGTCGCCTGAGGTTCTTTAATATAATTATCTGGAGATGCCTTCTTCTTTTGCATTTCTGCCATCCTCTTCGCTGTCCCTGCAGCAAACACAGACTTGGGAAGGTACGATCTCTCCCGAAGGGTAGATCTCTCACTATTTCTATCCACATCACCACTGTATAAATCAGCTCTTCCTTGTCTGCTGTTTTCTGTTACAAATTGTCCATCTGAGTCTCTGCTCTTCATTTTGTCTGTCCGTTTACCACCTTGGTTTGACTTGGTGTCCTTTATGCACAGAAAGCGTGCAGTGGAGAGCAGGTGTTGTGATTTCCATGGAGATATTTTCTGAGTCAAAAAGTTTGTGCGCTCATGACGAAACAAACTATCTAAGGGTTTTAATCCTAATTTGGCCTTTAATGTAAACGTTGATACCATGTTATCAGTTTTAATCAATACATGTAAAGACTTATTAATATACTTTACTTTTTTAATTATTTTGTCTTAATGCTAAATCAGGTAATCACAATTTATGCATGTTACCAAATAAACTTAATAACTTTAGAGACTCGAAGCTGACCTTCCCTCTCTGACTCTCTATACTGTACTAAACGCAGCAAATATATTGACATAGAGATAAACGTCACTTAATTTAATCTCGTGAATTATTTAAGGAGATAAAGAAGACCAAAAAAGCACAAACTTCATCCTCTGTTCTGTCAAAACCAAAGGAAGGCATGTGCGTCGCACAATACTCCGTCATCAACGGTAGACCATTCTCTTTGTGGTGCATTAATGTACCCTCGTTAATACCATTTTTACATTGATCGTTTCTTAAATATTAATGTTATATATTCAACTATATTGGTATAAAATTGAACTATATTAAAATGATTTAGTTTATGGTTTCTCTATTTTTCCAATAAGTAGTATATCTTATTTTGACGTAAAAAAATTCCAATTTATCCGCTTGCAATGAAGGCAACATGAACGGAAGTTCCTATTTTGAAATAAAAGCGCACAGTTACAAAAAATAGAAAAGAAACATGAATCTAAGCATTTTGTTTTACATTTCAAAAAATGAAAATATATTTTCTTTTAATTTAAATCCCAAAATGATCTAAAATATTAAAATGTTACATGTTTTAATAGACTTTCCAGAAGCTGCAAATTATTTTGAAAAAAAGAGGAAGCGGGATTCCGGAAGCTGTGAACTCTTCTGAATAGCTAGTCGAAGCTAAACCTTTAAATTCGTACAGTTGATAATTTAGTTGTGTAAACTAAATATTTTTTGCTGACATGGCGACAGAAGCAAACCCCCACTGGTCTGATATTCTGAAGAGGAGACTAGCAAACTCCCAAAAAGGTATTTATTCTTCCAAGTTTGACGATGGATTAGAAAACTAACATGAATTTTGCTTAAAATATTAACAAGATTGCTTGACCATTTACGTGTTTGTTTAAAGTTGTTCCTAATTCAATTATTGTCATGTCCTGAAAGAAAATAAAAGTGAAGAAGAGAAGAAAACGGAGGAGACGGCTCTTTTTACCAAATATTTATCTCAGTTGAAAGGAGGAGGCGCTGAAGATGAGTCCTACAAGACCATCCCACGGTTCTACTACAAGGTACCTTCTAAACACAACTTTTTGTTTCAAGTATTAAAAATAATGGATTACTGCACTAAAACTATATATTTAAAAAAAACACAGATATGTCAATTGCATATATCACAGATATAAATTACATTTATATATAAATATATTAAAAAAATTAACAAGGAGGAAAAAAGATGATACCATATTCTTAACTGTGTAATCAACCTATAATTATGAACAGAGTTTTTTGCAGTAATGAACACACATATTACATTAGAATTATTAAAAAAAATAATGATTATCAATTGAATATCAACTAATTTATCCAGGAAAACCCTTTAAAACAAAACATCTGTTGTATTTTTTTTGTAATTTACTGCTTATTAGGGGAAAATGAAGCCAAAATGATAACAATAAATATAGGTACTGTATTTAGAAACTGCATGTTGTAGGATCTCAATGTCTTTTTTCTGCAGCTACCAGCAGAAGATGAAGTCCTTCGTCAGAAGCTGAGAGAGGAATCCAGAGCCGTCTTCCTCCAGAGGAAGAGTAGAGAGCTGTTGGATAATGAGGAGCTACAGGTGATCCATTCTTGAAAAGATGCAGTGATTTGCTAACATCTCTGCCCAAACAATTTAGGTCGTTTCATCTACTTTGCGGAACTCTTAATATTATCGTCTGTTCCTTCTTAGAACCTGTGGTTTCTACTGGACAAGCATCAGGTACCTCCGTTAAGTGGAGAAGAGGCCATGATCAATTATGAAGCATACGTGCTGGTGCGAGAGAAGGCTGGACCCAAGTGCAGGTAAAAATAAATAAAAATAACGAGCTGTCTTGTTATGTAGATTCTCTTCATTCTACTTGTAAACCATACTCCTTATGTGTTTACTTTCTTGTGTTGGATAAAACTTTCAGTTGAAACATGAACCCCTACCCTTTTTTATTTATTTTTTTCTTCAGGAAATTCTTTACAGCTAAAGTGTATGCCAAACTGCTGAGCAACGATCCATACGGCCGAATCTCCATCATGCAGTTCTTTAACTATGTCATGAGGAAAGGTCTGAGCCGATGTTTGTCAATCTTCTGTAATGAAATGTTTTCCTTATAATTTTATGACCTTTAGGTTTTTTTTTTATTTTAATCCTTGTTTCTGTGTGTATCCAGTGTGGCTCCATCAGACCCGAATAGGTCTTAGTCTGTATGATGTGGCAGGACAGGGCTACCTCAGAGAGTCGGTGAGAATCAGCTTTTGGTTCCAGTTTCAAGTTTTCTCCTTAGTTACTTGTTTACAGAGGCTACTGTGCAGTGGAGTCTCAAATGTTAACACTCAGACTAATATGTATCTTTAGGATTTGGAAAATTACATCTTGGAGTTGATTCCCACTCTGCCTCAGTTGGACGGACTGGAGAAGTCTTTTTATTCATTCTATGTTTGCACTGCTGTTCGCAAGTTCTTTTTCTTCCTTGACCCGCTGCGAACAGGTAAGACAGACTCACCCCGGATTTTACAATTCAAGCATGATGGAAACCTTTGGCTGGATGCTCACTTACGATAAAATTAGAGGACTTAATTTCTGCAATCAGCAAATCAAAAGCACTGTCTTGTAGTGAAAAGGCAAAAAACATTTTTCCATAAAATAGATCAGAAGTTGATATGAAAAAAAACTATTTGGAATAAAGAAAATGTTTGCCGTTACTTGTTAAATAAAGTTTTTGTGGGTTTTACACGATTTCAAAACTAGCGATGTAGTCATAAAACATAAATGTCGCATGTTAATTGTTGAATTGGGTTAAAACTTTCCTGTAATCCTGACAGGAAAGATAAAAATCCAGGATATCTTGGCCTGCAGTTTTTTGGATGACTTGCTTGAGGTAAGGTGTATTTTGTCACACATCCAGGCATGAGTAGAGCTTTTTCTTGTTGTTTGTTTTGCTTTTAATTTCTCTTTACCTGCTTCTGGTTTTGCATTTCCAGTTAAGAGATGAAGAATTGTCCAAAGAAAGCCAAGAGTCCAACTGGTTTTCAGCCCCGTCGGCTCTCAGAGTTTACGGTGAGAAAACAAGCACGTTTTTGCAGGGATACCACTAGAACATAACGGGTTTATGTGCAAACTTTGACCTATGTGCTGCTAAGAAGGGTTTTATCACAATTTTAAGTCTTTCCGGCAAGAGGGCTCAAATATTTATTTCCCTCAATGAAATGCAAATAAATTTATGTAAATTCTTTATTTGTTTTTCTTAGTAATTTTCTCTCTCACTGTTCAAATGAACCTACCATTAGGTTTATAAAATGTCAGTTTCCTGTTAAGTGGGAAAACCTACAACATCAGAAAGGGATCAAATATTGATTTCCTCCTCTGTATCCTCATACCGATCAAAAATGTTTGAATTTTTGAAACATACTTAGATTCTTCACGATATTTACTTCTTAAAACTCTGAGATCCATTAGATTATTAAGCTTAACCACACATGAATCATTAGTTCATCTGTGAGATATTTTTGAACCTTAGACTTTGTATTTCAAACCTACAGCTTGAGCTTCATTTTATAAATGCGAGATCTCCTGAACCAAAGCAGCATTGTTCTATAACACCTGACAGAAAAATCAGCATCCACCAAAACTTCATTCAAGTATTTGAAAAACTCAAAGCTTCAAATGAAGCCGTTTATATTTAGTTCTCTACATGCACGAATACATGAAAACTAGAAAATAAATCTGATTATGTCAGGTCTTAGTAGACACTGAATTAGAGTTGTAGTGTAGATTGTACTTCAGCTTATTGAATTTGAATTTATTTATTGAATTGGGACAGAATGATATAAAAATATAGTTGTGATACAAAACAGCAGACCGTTGGCCAAATTATGATGCTTTTAGCAGAAGCTAATAAGAATGAGAAGCCTAGCACAATTTAAAAACACAGAAACACACGAGAAGGATTAAAAAACATTTCCTGGATGTTTTTCTTTATTTCATCAGGCCAGTACCTGAACCTTGACAAGGACCACAACGGCATGCTGAGCAAAGAGGAGCTGTCCCGATACGGCACTGCCACCCTCACCTCCGTCTTTCTGGACCGAGTCTTTCAGGAGTGTCTCACTTATGACGGAGAAATGGTATAAGAGATGTTTCCAAGTTTTACTTTGTTAGTTCCTCTGTTTTGTTGATTGAAAGCTTGTTTTACTCTTTACTTCCTTGTATCACCAGATTATCTTCAACTGTCAGAAATGATGACACACAGTTTAGACTTTTATTGGTGATTGACTTGTCTCTGTGTAATGTTTGTCCAAATTTTCTGCTCTTTTGTAGGACTATAAGACCTACCTAGACTTTGTATTAGCCTTGGAAAACAAGAAGGAACCTGCAGGAATACAGTATATCTTCAAACTGTTGGACATGGAGAACCGAGGATACCTCAATGTTTTCGCTCTAAACTATTTCTTCAGGGTACGACTTCACATAAGCGTAAAGAAAAACAATACTGATTTAAACATATTTCTTGACCTGGCTTGAACTCTCTTTAATAAACAGTTTTATATTTTGTTGATAGTCATTTTGGAGGTTGTTGTCTGTGTTTTCCTTCAGGCCATTCAGGAGCAGATGAAGCAGCACGGTCAAGAGCCCGTCTCCTTCCAGGACGTCAAGGTTCTAAAGACACTATTTCCTTTCCAAACTTAAAGTTATGAGCGGAAAGGTTAATGTGAATACTGTCTCTTCTTAGGATGAGATCTTTGACATGGTGAAGCCTCAGGACCCGTACAAGATCACCCTCCAGGATTTGGTGAACTGTTGCCAGGGCGACACGGTCGTCAGCATCCTAATTGACCTCAATGGTTTCTGGACCTATGAGAACAGAGAGGTGCTGGTTGCCAGTGACAACGACAGCAGCAACACAGTTGATCTTGAAGACACCTAACATGGACACCTTAAATATTTGCTAACAGAAGTAGCATCTGTGGCTCCACAGTGAGTTTCAAAACAGAAATACATGAATTACAGGAAGAAGGTTTAATATTTAAAACAAAACGACCCATTTAACTAAGTGTAACAGTCAGGTCAGTTTCTGTGTTGTATGAATATTCTCATCATTCTGTAAAGAAACGTTTTCAGGAAAGTCTTCTTCTTCCTCAGTTTCTGTACCTCAAACACTGAAGGATGTTTTTCATTTTCACAGTTTTATGCAACATTTGTACAAAGTTTAAATATACATTTCTAAAATTACTTTAATTTTGCTTCTCATTTTTTGTAAACATTTTCTATAGCAGAAGTACAAATTACTTTGACAAGTCAGATTAAACCCCATTTAATGGCCAAAACCAGATTATTTACATGAATACATGAAAGCAAATATTCCAAAAATGCTGAAAAAAGAATAGCATATTTAAAAAATACTTTACAATAGTGAATTAATTATAAAATACATGCTTCAATGCAACTATAGTAAAAATAAAACATTCTTTGAAATGTTTATAATAAAGAAAACACGAATTCATGCTACTTCTTATGCATGATAGCCTTCACCTAAACATCACATGAAAATATTCTATTCTTTTAGTGAAATATGGTAAATTGCAGACAAAGAACTACATAAATAAATATAAGTGGGTTTAGAGAAGGACACTTGAATCAATCATATATTCCAGCAGAAGTACAATTTCATAGCTTTGGTTTAAACTGGTTATATGTTTTTTTTTCTAAGATTTAATGTGTTTAGGATTTCCATTTGGAAGATTTTAAACTAGTACTATTTTTAAATTTAAAGTGATTAAAAGCAGCACCTGAATCATAGAGGATTTAATCACAAACTTGTGTTTGATGTTAAAAATAACAGCATTTCTCAGAATTTTCTCAACACCTGTGATTTGGCTTTTCAGAATTTGTTTACTCTCACAAAAATGAAATGCTATTAAACCTTTATCATTTTCTGTGCTTAGATTTAAAACTAAAACAGAAAACAAGGCTTTAATTCCAGCTGCAGCAATCACACATCACCTTGACAATATTCACAAAGTGAATGCTGCCCCAAAAATAATATTTTAGCATTTGAGATTGTAAAAGTTTAAGAATTTTTTGACATGACATCCGCTGATTTCAAACCGAGTGATACTCAAGTTTCAGTAAAAGAACACATCATTCATCTTTGTGTTAAACCTGATTCTTGACCTACTTGTAACAACTTTGTGTTGTGAAATTCCAGAAACAGAACAGCAAAAACAGGTTTTAGGGCAGTAAAACTATCAAGAACAGGCCTCTAAACACCCTCTGAACTCTTCAGTACGTTAAGACAGAATGGTTACTATATTTTTTGCAGTAAATGTGGTTAAATTCTTCCAACGGAATCTATTTCTTCAGGCAAATATTCCTGTGAATGACTTATTTTCATTCCTTCATGCTCTAAAAAAACTAGCAGCAGACTTTCAGTATCACACCATAGTTTGAGTCGGATCAAAAACCTGTTTATATGCTTCTTTAGCATCTATTTCAATATTGTGTGCCAGATTTTTTTTTTAAAACTAATATGTGTTGAAGTCAGCAGTTACAGGCGGCAGATATGTAAAGCAAGTTGAAGGTGTTGCTGTACTCTTTAACTGTTCTTATTAAAGTATGCCAAATACTTTAACTTTGAGGAATTGCCAACTTCAGAAAGAAATTTTGTGACTTCTTAATGTGCAAGTTTGTGTGCTGATAAACCCAGTCGGAACCTCAGAGGTTAAAAAGTTCTGCATAGATCACAGTTAGATGCACACATTTACATTCACAGGTTAGGCTGATTAAGCCACTTCTTTTTGTGTTCCTTGCAATGCATAGTAATGAAAATATTATTTTAGAAAAAAAAACATAAAAAAAATAATATCATTAGTTTAAGTAAATTAAGGATTTGAACATTGTTTTGCAAGAGTCTGTTTTCAAGACGGAAGTGGAGAAGGGACTCTGTCTGAGTCTGGGCCACTGAGGGGAGGCTCCGGCTGGAGCTCAAAGCTAATGTTGACAAAGGAGGCTGTGGACGCCTCTGGCTGCTCCACCAACGCGGGATTGTTCTGCCCACTTCTCTGCTGCATAGAGAACTGACGATCTGCCTCCTCCGCCAGACGGTTCTCCTCCTCTTCCTCCTCCTCCTACAGCAAAACAAAGACGATTTAAAAACGAGAGTTTCATCTAAACAATGATGTGGGAATTTCCCTTTCATCCATGAAACTGTAGGTTTATCATACCTCTTTCTTTATACGATAGTACTCATCGATTGCATACTGGTACTTAGGAGCATTTATCCCAAACAAAGAAGCCAGTCTTTCACCCATGAAGTCACATACTGCAGATAAACAAAAATATAAGCTCGCTCAGTACAAATCACATTAAAATATCATAAAAAGCATAACTTCTTAAAACATTTGGTATCTTTTTATCATGTAAACCTAACCTCAGTACTTGAGAAACACTGTCCTGCATGGTTTCTATGATACTCTGCTTTAAAGATCCACTCTGATGTTTTTAACACGCTCTTGTGGGATTTTTCTCTTGATGGAGGACACGTGTTTATAAAAAATAAATAACTTAAAACAACTAAACTGAACTGATCTGAACTGGCATCATGGTCAAAACTGTACGGCTGGATAGCTCCAAAATTGCTCGTCATTTTTATTGTGATGCTTATGTTAGGTTGTGAGGGCTGTAAGCTAGTGGCAGAGGTGAACTAATGAACTTTTACCGCTCTGCAGAAACTATGTCCTCAAACATGGCATTTTTTTTTCCTGGCTAATAACTTAATAATCACAATTCTTATTGGAAACACCTTTAAAATGATGAAAAGATTTTCTGAGTGTGCTTTTAAACACATATTTCAGCCAATCTTCAGCTTTTCTAATGACTTTTATAGTTTTCATTAAACCCAGGTGTGTTTAGGCAGAATAGGATGATAAGACGTAGAAGATTTTCATTCATCCAGATGAAGTTTTCTTGATGGATAAAACTACTTGGATGAGTGGTAAAGTCTTCCAGAAAAAAATACTTTAAGTCCAAATGCCATGACTCAAATTCAAGGCGGGTTAGGACAGAAAACACACAGGATAGTGTACCTCGAGGGCCAGGAAAAATTGTTATAACCCAAATTAAATGTAGAACCACTTTACCTGAGAGAGTGGAGGTGGCCATTCGCCACATTTGGAACCAGAAATATGGTCCCCAGGTCAGTTTAGACTGAAAAAAATAGATAAATAAAAACAAACAAAAAAGATTATAGATATGATAAGATTAAAGATACCAAGGTAGATTTTGGGGGGGAACAGAAGTAGTCAATTGTGTCCACAAAACAAAATATACAGTTAGATAGACTGGATTACCAGAATAATCCCTATATACTAATATGAGAAATTACTCATAAAAATGTTTTTAAGATTTTATTTTAAGTCTAATCTACTATGATTACTCCTAACTAACTTGAAAAAGCACAAATGAAAATAAACAGAAGCTGGATCCACATTAAACTGTCTCATGACGTGATTTTAACAAACCGCATCAACTGGAGTAACATCTTTCTTCACAGGCTCCTCTTCTTCATCGGTGCTGTACTCTTCCATGGTCTCTCCACTGGCAAAGTGGATGATTCTCCGGGGGACTTTCCCCTGTTTCCCTGCGAACCCCATGATGTCCACACTCTCAAACTCAGCCGCTCCCCCTGTAACCTGTTAAGAAAATCAATTGTTATTGTCCTTATACATAATCTGGGAAAACTATTATAACGTTATATGTTTGTTTATAACTAATATCGGACAGTAACACGGGTAAACCTGGTTTAAATTAACAAGTTACAGTAACACAATGCGATTGTTTTATAAAACACGCCTTCGATGCTCCTTTGTTTGCTAACTGCTAGTTTTGTAGCTAGGGAAGAAAGTGTCTAATAAAGTGTAACGAGCTGATTTACCAAAGACAAAGTATGGAAATGTTAGATATTTTAAAGGTGTGAGCTAACCTTTTCTGTTTCCATACTTTCCCCGTCTGAAATGTTAAAATTAGTCAAAAAAGGAGCTAAATCTCCCAAACACTTCACTACTTCCCACGCAACAACAGTTAATGTTTAGTTTGGCTGTGGAGAGCTCTTCTTCTGGGTTAAAGGAAAGAACGTTGGGAGGCTATACTGCCCCCTAGTGGAGTGTCCGCGAAATTCCATTAATTAAAACAGTATTTTGGTTGTGGCTCTTACCAACAGGGAAAGCACAGTACTTCAAATTATATTCACAGAGCATATAATAACTTTAATTTAATTAAAACAATTTTAAAATCCAATTTTAGTCAGTTAAATACTATTATTATCTATTTGATGGTTTCTCTTTCAATATGCAAGACTTTTGCTTTTATGTATTCTTGTTTCATTGTTTCTTGTCTCCTAACCATATATTCTTTCTTTTTTTTGTAATACACTGCGGACATTAATAAATACAAACATAAATAAATAATAGATTAGTATGGGGAGCCATTTGTAAATCAGAAAAGTAAAAATTTGGCATAAATGTTTTCAGATATCTGGCATGTTTTAGATGTAAAAAACAGGTTTTGTTTTTCAAATGCATATCTTCACCCTTTAAATTAATGTATTTATAAATGTTACATTTACTATCTAAATATTTAGTTGGCAAGTTAAATATTTAACTTAAAGCTTAATATCTATTTTAAAATCATATATATAGCCTACATACAAAAATGTTTAATTTTATAAAATTTGCATTTGCAACTGGATTTTTCAATGGTGCGCCTAAAAAAAATTCTTGGTCGCACCAGTGGGTCTAGTCTTCTGCAATAACAACACAAAAGTTTGGTGAACCCACCTTCTCGACCTCATTGCATTTAACAGCACTTTTACATGGTCCCTTTCCTTTTTTATTTGCTATCAATAACTGCATTAAGACTTGAAAATGCTTAACTTGCAAACTGGTAAACAGAAAGTACTTTATTTCTAACAGTTTGCTGCTGTTGAATGGATAAAATAGCACTTTTTCATGTGTTTTCAGTGATTGTGATTCATGAAGTAGACTGAGGCTGTGGACCAAAACGGCATGTCTGTGGACTCTACAGAAATAATCAGATCGCCAGTCCACCTCTGGTGTCAAACAAAGAATTAGAAATAAAGAAAATGAAAAGTTTGAGGGAAAGTGGACGGTGGCAGCTTCTGCAGAAGTAGCAGAACGGACTATACCATTCACAGTTTATGGATTGTACCAACGGGATTGAAAAGTGCAGTAGTCCTCTAAAAAGTCTATTTACAAGAAATAAATATAAAACATATACTTATAAGGCCGCCAATTACATTGACAGTAAACATGTGTTGAGGCCAGTTCTGTATTCTGCTGATCTAGTCGTAAATGTCTAGATTACTAGTAAAACTGCTATCCAATATTTTTGGCCAGCAGGTTGGACATGACTTGATTCAGAATAAGAACAGTAACAACTCTGGCAAGAAGCAGTCAGAGGGAGAGCAAAAGTCAGCTTTTATTTTGGTAGTTCACTTCCGTTTAATTTGCATTTTAGCTAAATATTTAGTTTTGAAACTAAATATTTAGTTTGGAAATATTTAGTTTGGAAACTAAATATTTTTACATACAAGCTAAATATTTTAATCCAAACTAAATATTTAGTTACAAAACTTAAATATTTAGATTGGAAAATATATATTTACATTATATGTACATATTAATGTGCAAACTAAATGTTTAAGTTATAAAATTAAATATTTAGTTTGCAGGCTCAATATATAAATTTAAAAAATGGCTCCCCATAGATTAGTTCTTGAAAGTGAAGTTTATGAATGAATGAATGAACTTTATTTATATAGCACTTTACAATTGCTTGTAGCATACCAAAGTGCTTCACAATAAAAGGAGGAAAGAATAGAAAAAAGACAAGTTAAGAGTTTCAAATACATGTACAAATACACACTTCATGCATAAATTGTGTGACAAAATCCAATTGTTAAAAAAGCAAGAAGCTCTGATTGTTTTTATTTATTTATTTGTTCAACTTCTGAGCAGGAAAAATAGAAAATAATCTTGAGTTTTATAGATAGTAAATGTCTAATATGGTGCTTCATTTTGTGCTTAAATCTTTTAAAATCTTGTTGCTATATGTAGTTATATTTTAGTTTGTTTGTCTGTTTGATGCTACCAACAATTTTTATTTTAATCTCTAAACTAAAGCCTACATGAAACTTTATTTATAAAATTATGTCACAGGGTGGTGTTTTTTAAAAATAAAAAAAATAAAAGCCAAAACTGTAACTGATGGAACAGCA
Source organism: Oryzias melastigma (assembly GCF_002922805.2). Classification (NCBI taxonomy): domain Eukaryota; kingdom Metazoa; phylum Chordata; class Actinopteri; order Beloniformes; family Adrianichthyidae; genus Oryzias; species Oryzias melastigma. The sequence goes on from NC_050533.1 coordinate 20,200,169, forward strand.
AAAATTATTTTA
>NC_050533.1:20200229-20262726 GCF_002922805.2 Oryzias melastigma
ATATTTAACCCATCGAAGCATTTTGCCTTCTGGTCGCTAGGTGTCACTATTTTACCCAGAAATGTATTTCTTTCTTCTTCTCTTTTTGAATTTTTTTTATATATATGTATATATATATATATTTTTTTAAATTATAATTATTTCTACTAAAAACTGGGGTTGGACTCTAAAATAATTTCTAACTTACATGTAGTTTGTTTCGATACATGCTGTACCTGCAAAGTCCTAACCGGAAGTCGCGTGTCTGTGTGCGCGTGAGCTTCACGGTCATAGTAGGAACCAGCTGTGGTATTTTGGTCCAGGCGAGTCAACCTCGGTCACGAAAATGACAACGAGGAAGTCTGGCTCACGACTGGAAACCGAAATCGAGCGGTGCCGTTCAGAAGGACAGTGGGATAAGATCCCGGAGCTGGTGCGCCAGTTGTCGGCCAAACTCATCTCAAACGGTAGGAAACGCTCTGGTCCCCCCAGAATCTGTTCATTCAGCGAAGGCCTGTCCCCGGCCTGAGACACCGCGGTTCTTCCTGACCGGGACAGCCCTGATGCTGAAAGTATTTTAGGGATGTCCGCTTCTTAGAGTCAGTAAACATAAATTGGAAATAGCTAGCTATTTCAAAAACAAGTAATTTGTTTTTATTTTGATGAAACCACCTAGTGATACATATAATTATTCGTAAACAACCAGCACTATGGGTCACCTTTAAGGATAAATTGACTCAGAAATGTGACATAAAGGGATTGCTGCTTTACATTTGACATTTTTTGATGTTCTGGAACGTGAAGTCATAATGAATGATGTGCTATGCTAACTTTATGAGTGATACGGTTAATATTTTAGTCACTCAGGTGTTTCTGGGTGGTGGCATATAATAACACTGCAATATAGCTTAATTTGAACAATTCCTAGTGAGTTTCCATCAGAGTCGTTCTTCATATAATGTATATATTTGTTGTTGAAGCAGCTGCATTTTGTCCAGGAACGCCATACATTTAAATGAAACCTCAGTTTGTCCTTCCGCCAATGTGCTAGCTTATTCAAAGCTGTGTTTGGCTGCTACAAGCTAGCTGTCAAACTCTGTAAAGCTGCTGCTGCTCTTTCAGGATGCCAATACAATTACGAGTAAAGATAACATTTAACTGCAATTGTATGACATTCTTGTTGAGTTAATAACAAGATCTAAATGTTTGTGTTGGTGCTGTTTTGGACGCTGTAAATATACCTAAAAACAATTAGCAACTAGATGCTAAAAATGATCCAACCGAGCTAATTCATCTAAGTACCATCAATTATTTATGATCCGTTTTTAATTAGAATCGTTCAAATGCAGAAAACAAGTATCTTAATTATAAGCTTCAAAAATTAAAGATGGCACCCTCTTTTACTTGGTTTTTCTGCCCGAAATAAACTCTCAATGAAGGCTCTTGTGTCCTTTCTCTCTAGATTTTAATAAATACAATTAATATGTCACTACCTATAAAATATCTACTAGTTTCAAAATTCTTAATAACAATCAAGCCTAAAAGGTAGTGATTTTTAAGGTAAACTACTTTAACTAAAAGTTATTTAGAAGCTGTCAGCGTTGCAATAAAGCATTAGAGTTGTGGATGCAAATGTAGTGTTGTTTTTTAAGCAAAAAGGATGTGACTTAGACAAAAAAGAAGATATTCAATTATGGAATAACGATATGTTTATATATGATAAATAGAAGGAGATTTAGCTTAAACATCTGGTTGAAAACTATTGTTGGAAGGCATTTCATGTATTCTCTTTACAGAGAAAAATGTAGGCATTCTCTCTGGAATACATTTTTTTTATCAGGTAAAAAAAAAAAAGTTGGATCGAAGTAATAAAGGCATTTTAAAATTATCTCTGGCAGTGACATCCAATCCTTTATTCAAAAATATAACAATTTATTAACGTTTTTTTTTTTCTTTTTAAATTCAGAACAAAATCAAAAGAAATATGCGTTTCAACTTAAAGAGTCGGGATATGGAACAATCTAAAACAATCACATAAAGAAATCAAATCATTTTAAAGCTTGTTTGAAAAGAATGGGTACAAAAATACAATCCCCATTGCTTAATTCCAGGTTTTTTCATTTAGAAATGAAATGCAAACTTGGCAGTGTAAACCACAAGCATACCATGTGTTATATAGCTGATATGTATGTACAGGTTTATATACAACACGTTTATCTTTTATGTCATTTTTTTCACTCTGTCTTTTTTCTAATTATGTAAAAGGAGCAAAAAAAGTATTTATTTTTCTGTTCCTTTCCAAGTTTTGTGTAAGACCTTCTGTGGATAGATGGATGGATGGATGGATGGATGCATGGATGGATGGATAGATGGATGGATGGATTTAAAGCACTACAGTAGCAAGTGAAGTTGTGAAAAGTTGTCATATTTATTGGAACAAAAGTAATAATTTTAAAAACTGGTAAGAAAAAAGGCAAAAAAAAAGTTTTATCTATGGTGAGACATTGCCAAATCCTGAGAAACTAGTTTACCATCAGAAAATGCATGAATTTATCAACAGATGAATGTGCAGGGAAGTATCAGCATTAGAGTTAGGAAGTAACATTTTCATCTTTAAATCAGGTAACTGAATAGAATACAAAGTTTTTTTTTAACTTCCATGTTGCTGAGTTAAATCTGACAATGCTAGGAGTGAGCACTCTATTAGAGTCAAACTAGTACTGATATAAAAACACATTTTCACTAATAATAATGTGATTGAGTATTTCCACTTTAAATCAGTGTAGTAATCTATTTATTTGTCAATATATTAAAATATCCTGCATGTTGAAAGATAAATTTGACCACAGAGTGCTTTGAACTCCTGGATTTAAAAGCAAAAAATGTGTCAACATTTTATTTTCATTACATAGAAACATATGTATTTAAGTTTTATTTTAAATCAATTAAACAAAATCAATTTGAAACAGTTTATTGTGGATCCTGTTTTACTTGTTAAAAGTGGGGAGATGTTTGGGTTCTTAACATTTTTGTATGTATTTGTCTAGATGACCTTGGTGAGCTGCTGTTGGGAGAATGCAAACTCCAGACATACTTGAAGGAGAATCCTATCAAGCAGGGTTCCAGTCCCAGAGGTCCACGGCCCAAACTAGTGGAGGTCAGGAAACATCTCACTGCTGCTCTGGACAGAGGAAACCTTAAGGTAACCCTGCAACTTTAGATCGCGACATATACTGTAAATGTTTCACAGTTTCATGCAGAAATCAGAGGTTGAAATCCAGGCTTTTATATATTTTCTTCTTTCAGCCGGATTACCTCCAGGAAGCCAGTCTGTTGATGGCAAAACTCTGTTACGTTGAAGCAGAATTCAGAGATGCTTTAGGTAACCTTCACAGTTCCTAAACGTTCTAACTAAGCATTTAAACTCAATACTCATGAGTTTTTTCCCCCTCTGCTTGGCATCTTTCCAGGTCACTACAGCAGAGTGAACCTGGATGACATGCAGCTGGCTAGTGCTCCTGTCTACAGGTTGTCCATGATAGCAGAAGCTTATGCCACCAAAGGTACGAGGAGACACCCACAGGCATTATACATGTCCCTGGCCTGCTTAAGCTCATCCCATTGTCCTCAATCCAATTTACACTAATACTTACAGCTCTCTCCTTATGATAGCAGGACAGTTCTTACGTGCTAGATTGTTTCTTAGTATCCAATCATAAAGTTTATTTATTTAAGTAACAGGGTTACAAACTGATATATTTTTATGATATTTATATTATTTAATGTATACCTTATATTCAATTTTGTTATTTCAAACATTTGTTTCTCAAAAGTAAGATATTGGAAAATTATGAATATTTGAGTCACTATTTAAAATGCATCAAAAAGCTTCCTTATTGTTTAAGCTAGTCTGTGGTCCAGAACACGATCATTGGCCATCTGCATGAGGAGAAGTAAAAGATGCCAAATTGTCCAAACGTATTAAAGACCCACTCCATAAAGTAATCCAAGATTAAACCTGTATTTCTGAGTATTTCTTTACTCAAATCGTGTTGGATCAGGAGCAGATGAAAACCAGCAGCTCAGGTTTGTGACGCAGTAACTGTCATGGGCGGAGTAAAGTCTCTTTGCTCTGCTCTGCTCCTCTACAGTGCTAAAGCATCCACTTGCAGACAAATAAATCCATTAACATCTTCATTCATAATGTTAGTTTGGGCTTGTGAGGTGCTATAAGCTAGTGGGAGAGAGTGTAAACAAAGGACTGATGGGAAATTAGCGCTGCTAACTTCTGCGCCAACAGTCCTGACTACAACCCAGATAAAAAATTCTGATGAAATCCTGCCGAAAAGATGTCCTAAAAAATGACAGGCTTTTTTTTTTAATTTTTGGCTAAAAATGGCATAATTGTAATTATAAGACCACTGGGAATGATTTCACAATAGAAAAAAATACATAGCTGGAGTGGGACTTCAAAAAGATAGAAAACTGCAGGATTCAGGCTTTAATTAAAAAGAAAATCAATAAACTATAAATTATTTCTGAGAAGATCCAATTGATGTAATCAAATCCATGTATCAATTTTTATCTTACATATTTCTTTTATTTTCTTCAGACAAAAAATGGCTTTTTGCTAGATTTATCATCGGAATTTATCATTTAAAAATGAAAAATTCCACCTTTTTTCAGCTACTTGTTATGTGTATAGTTTTTTTCCCATCCTCAAACAATATTGGCTTAGAAAAATACTGGAAATGAATAATAGATGTGAAGTGAATCAGCATCTTATGAATTGAATAGATTTTTTAAGTTATACTCAGACCTTTGCAGTGATCTCAGCTTTGATCAGGAGCCTCAACATTTGTGTTTCACACCATGTTTGAGTCAAAGGCAACATCAGAGGCGTCCCGTCTGGTCTAAGGACAGAAGACTGGGTCTCCAGTCCTCTTGTTAGGTTAACGTTAACTTTACCTCTGAAGGACACACATTCTAGAGTAGCAGCTTAATGTTTTCTCTGTCAGTTGTGTGTCAGGGAGCCGTTTCATCTGCTGCCCATTCTCCAGCATTTCCTGGTCTAGGAATCATGGAGCCACGATAATCCTGCAGTTAGTTGGCCAGCAACATTTGTTTGACTTTAAACCCCCCTATTTGCAAAAATTGTGATGAGAAAGAAGTAAGAGACCAGATCCAAAGACTCAGAAGAGCTGAAAGTGTTTACCAGAGCAGCCTCTGCAATATCCTCCAGATCGCGCCACACTAATGACTTCTACACTCGCTCATAGTTTACTGCTCTGCTTTTATTCAGTTCAAAGTAAAATTCTAATTTCCAGAGATTAAAAAAATATACATTTTCATTCATTTTAAACTATTTTCAGGATTAACAGCTGAAAATATCTTCATTTTTGCTTCTTTCCTGAATTACACTAACTAATCAGTTTGTTTTGTGTTTTTCCAGCAGTTATTTTGCCTCTGATTTTCTCTCGGCCTGTACTATTTTGAAACATGTCTTGTAACTGTTTCCAGGTTTGTGTCTGGAGAAGGTCCCCGCCAGCTCTCCTTCTTTATCCAACAAGAACACCGGCTCTCCATCATCCAATAGAAGCACGACGGACAGGGAGCAGGAAATCATCACCTGCTACGAGAAGTCTGGAGACATAGCTTTGCTTTACCTTCAGGAGGCAGAGAAGGTCTGTGTGTCTGTAGTGTCACTGACGTATACAGCAAACAGCAATGTTGGCGACTATGCATTCAAGTTTGACTAAATGGACTTCTGACAAACACTCTACAAAGAACCTGTAGGAAGAAACATTGATTTTTCCATTTGAGGATTAGTTAAACATTTTAAAATTGAATCAATTAAAGTTAATTAAAGCCCATAAATCAAATGATGTAAACTCATATTTTACAGCAGTTTATTGATGATATATCCTAAACTTAGGGCTTATCATTTAACAGTAAATGTAAAAATAAGTATAAGGCATACGAAATGAAAAAAACATTTGATAAATTACATTTTTTAATAAAAATCAACATTACATCTATTTTGAATGATTGAAATTTTTTTACTTCTATAGATATTGTTGCATTCTTTTGGTGAAACAAAGATCCTTAAATGATTTTAATTTACTATTTTCATTAAGGAGCATCAATGCATGTACATCTGGATATTTAATCCAAGCACACAATGTGTTTTGGTAAAATGGAATGAAATATTGAGTATCCTGAATTAATTTAAGCCCCTTAAAAGAAAAGTGTTAAAGCTCATTATGTGGTTTAGTTAACTTGATCAAAAAATGTACACAAAGTTTTTAGTTGTCGCTAAGAGACATTCTTATATACATAGACGTCTTATTCTTACTATTTTATTTAATAAAACAACTTTTCTTATTGCCAGCAGCAGAAAAGTGTGTCTTAATATATATAAATCTATTTTTTCCCCATCTTTTCGTGTAGGCATTATCAGCAGGTATCCAAAACCGCAGCCCCAAACCTGGACCAACAACCCAAGAACAGGAACTGGGCTACTTCCTGGAGACAGGCCTGCAGAGGGCCCACGTCATCCACTTTAAAAATGGGTAGGACTCTAGAGTAAAGGATCCGCTTATATGGTGCTCTTGGTTATTGTGAAAAAACTTAGTTTTCCTAAATAAAAGCGGCATATTCCAGAAGCCTTGCTTGGATCTTGTATAGTTTCTTTGTAATGTAATCAAATTCTGGCTAATACAAGTTATATTCAGTCTCATTTATGCACATGATCTTAACAGGATTAACTATGAATATTAGGTAAAAGTAATAAATAATAGAAACCAGGAGATATTTCTGAAATCTTTTTGGATTTAAAAGTAGTTTTTAATGATTTTTCTGTTTTTGTAGCAACCTGACACAAGGCGTGGGCAGATTTCGAGAGATTCTTCGGGCCATTGAGACCAGAACTACCCAGAACCTGCGTATGGTGAGCTATTAGCTGGAGGATTATCTTCCAGATTGTTGACGTTTATTATAATCTTTTTTTATTTTAATATAATTTTAAGGGTGCTCTGGATATTACTGTGTGTAGATTCAGTCCCAACTTGCAAAACGAACCCCCTTTCTGAATTTTTTGTTGCTTTTTTTCCTTTAGACAGATTTTTTTTATAGAACAGATCCATTTCTGAGGTATCTCCAAGAATGTGATATTAATAGCCTCTCCTTAGTGTCTTACCTCAGGGAGCTTTCTCCGCCCCCTCCCAGTGTCACAATGCAAACATTGTGTGACAACAGCTAAAGTCATTCCTGAAGTAAAGTGGATTATACAAACAGTCACACAACAGAAAATCCCCAAACAATCGTTTTCCTTTGTGAAGCTGATCTGGTTTAGCAGGAATTACCTCTGGAATGTTGCTCAAGTTTTTATCTCTTTGTTTTAAAACAACAGAAATATTTGTTTTTTTCTCTACTTTCTGTACCGGGGGTTTATAATTGAAACTTTAAGAAGGAAATGAAGATCCAGAAGTCTAGAAGTGGAGAATAATGTGTATTAAAGTGTACAAACTGTCTTAACGTTTTCAATATTTGGTGTAATTGTTGTTACCAGTCTGTTACTTTAAATTAACTACAACGTAAAGACTTTATGACAGCATTTTTTGTGACATATTTATGGCTTTCATTTTCCTTCTTCTTTAAAGGAAAAAAAAGTCCCTTCTAATAAAAAAAGTGAAACATTCAAATGTGATTAAAAAGTGAAATGAAGAAGAGTTTTCTTTTTCAGTTTAATCCTGACTTGAATTAAATCCTGAGAAGTTTCAGATGTTTTCTACGTATTTTAGGTACTTTAAGAAGTTCGTTCTCTATTTTCTTTGCATTGAAGATTTCTATATTTTTTATTTAAACCTGATTAGAAATGAAATGTAATGTAAAGAAAGCTGCCTCACAGTTAATTAGCCAAACGTGGTCAAGAAGGATAGATATACTTCCATCGTTTCTGGGGAAAGTTTCTCAGGAACTTTGTGCTGTCATGCGATTAATTTTTTTTCGTGCGATTAATTAATTGTGAACTGTAATTAAGTAATCAATTTTAATCCCAATATTTTTAACCCAATAATTGCTAATGAAACCTAATTTTTAGGTATTTTATTTAAGTTTGTGGCACAATAAAATATGAAAATAAGACTAAAAAGGTGGCTTCATTACACCATGAAGGAATTTAACTATTCAATTATTATTCAACTAACTTTTGACTCAGTTTTTCTTTAAATAAACCTTTACCTCATCACCTGTACAAAAACAATGAGATTAACACAATAAAAAAAAATAATAACGCAGTAAAATGTCTGCAATTACTTAATTGCGGTTAACGTGATAATTTCGCAGCCCTATAGGAACTATATGAAGCCAGAAGGTGGAAGGATTGCCACTTGTGTTATTTGGTCACAGAACTCTTACCTTTTGTTTTTTAGTTTCACACGCACTTGTGTGTTTTTGGAGCCCCCCCCCCAAATAAATGTTTTTGTGTGTTGAGCCAATCTTCAAGAGCCTAAGATTGTTTCACGTTCGAGCTTCTAAAAGGCGTTACTGTTTCTGAGCATTTGTGACCTGCAATCAAGGGAACAGAACTGAGTTAATCAACTCCATGTTAAGGTCCCACTCCCATCATCCTTTGATCTTCATTATGATTATGCAGTTTTTAACCAAAATTTAAAAAAGCATAATTTTCTTGGACATAATTTCTGCAGATCGGCAGTAGTTCATTAGAAATTCACCTCAGAGTTGTGGGTCGGGTCTGTTGGCTCAAAGCAACTCCGCTCCCACTTCCCGTCATGTAAAGCCTGCTGCCTGAATAGCTGTGATTTGTGTGTACTTGTTTTCTCAGACTATAGCCAGGCAGCTGGCGGAGATCCTGCTCCGAGGAATGTGTGAACAGAGTTACTGGTCTCCTCTGGAAGACCCGCCCTCCGTGTCCCCGCTGGACGATCCCACGCGACAAGGACACACTTACATCAAGAACTACAGCTTGAGTCGAAGTCCACGAGTGTACTCGGGGGAGAAGTAAGCCCCCGTCAGCGTTTTCTGTGCTGAAATAAAAGCTTTGTTTTGGTATGAACGACTGATTTCTCCATCTCACTGCTCTTGTTTCCCTTTCCAGCTTGTTTTGCCCTCAGGAGAACACTGAAGAAGCTTTGCTGCTTCTTCTCATCAGTGAGTCCATGGTAAGACACACTGTCTGCAGAGTGAAAGGTTAAAAAATAGCTTTTAGCTTGACTTCTTGTGTTTGTTTTTAAGGCTAACCGCGATGCCGTCCTGAGCCGGATCCCTGAACACAACAACGATCGGATCATCAGCCTCCAGTCGGCCTCTGTAGTGTATGACCTACTGACTATAGCTCTGGGCAGAAGGGGGCAGTATGAGATGCTGTCGGAGGTGAATGATTGAAAACGATGAGTTTAGAACACCCAAATTTCTGCTCTCTTTACTCATGAACACAGGACACATTTAGTCTAATTCAGAGTCTTGGTGATAACATTGGAGGTGTGTCTTATTCTTGTAGTGTTTGGAGAGAGCCATGAAGTTTGCCTTTGAGGAGTTCCATCTCTGGTACCAGCTCGCTCTGTCCCTGATGGCCGCCGGTAAATCAGCCCGTGCCGTTAAAGTATTGAAGGAGTGCATCCGCCTGAAGCCGGATGACCCCACCATCCCGTTGCTCGCCGTCAAGCTGTGCATCGGACCTTTGCACTGGGTGACAATCGCACACTTGCACACAGAACTCAGCTAACTGTGTGTCACAAGTTCATCTTTGGCATATGACTGTTTTCGAATTGTTCCTAGCTGGATGAAGGTGAGATGTTTGGTAAGATGGTGATCGACATGGGAGAGAAAGCTGCTGAATTTCGAGCCAAAGGTTACTTGGCCATTGGTCTGGTGTACAGCCTCAAAGCCACTGATGGTAAGTCTGCAGAGTGATTGTGCTGCATTATTCCACTCCGTTCCATTACAACATTTGTTAGACTGCTTTAGACTAGGGGAATAAAAAATGATCGATTCAGTGAAATATCGCGATACTTCATTTGGCGATACTTATATTGATTTAAAATACTGCCAAGGCAATAATTAGTTATTTAAATATTTCACTTAAATATTTCCTGAATTGCACCATGAATTTGCTTGGATAAAATTAACTTGTTTATGAGATACAGTTACAGTGCTTAATGTTCTGATCATTAAATAACATGTATTTTACTCTTTTACTTTTGTGAAAAATTTATTAATATTTAAATATTTCTTAAGTCAAAATTTACAAAAAAAAGTTGAAATATTGTCTGGTACGGATATATCAGGATACGTATAGTATCATGACACATGTACTGTGATACACATCGTATTGACAGACTCTTTCCAATACACAACCCTACTTTAGATTCGACATTTATCAAAGGCAAATATGTTACTTTAGGGCTGATAATACTAGTATTTAGCCTTTGAAAACCATCTCCAATCATCTTTTGGTTACTGGTAAAATCGTTCTAATTATTATTAGAGTTTTTAGCCAAAATCAAAAAATTTGGGTCATTTTCTTGAACATAGTTTTTGCAGAGCAGCAGGAATTTGCGTCTGAGTTGTGGGAGGGACCATTGGGGCAGAGTAAGCCTGGGTTGATATCCCATCAACCCTTTTTTTACACCACTTACTGTACAAGTACAAACTGGACATAGCAAGTGTTGAGTTCCCCCATAGGAAATGCATCAAAAAAGCCCTAAAAAGTGGCGAGTAATATTGAAGCTATTAATTTGTATAGTTTTGTGTCAAATGTCAGCTCAGACGTGGTGAACAAAGATGCTTATGAGCCTATTTTTCTCCAAGTGGATGCATCAGAATAGAGTGGAGCAGGGAGTTTGTAACCTTCTTATTGTAGTTTCTACGTAACAACTACAAGCTTTTTCCAACTGCATTTTTTCATCTGGTCCTGATTCATCATGATTTGAATAAAGAACTGTTAAAAACACAGTTTTAATCTTAATTTTCTTTATATATGTCCTCCATCATTTGAAAAATCCTACAAGAGCACAAGTGTGAGCACAATATATTACCTTGTTTCTTTCATGTTGTTTTAGCCTCATTGCGGAGCACACAAGAGGAGTATCAGAGGAAAGCTTTGGGAGCCTTCCAAAGGTTCGGACTGGACTTAGCATTTATTTTCATTATTTTCTCACTGCTCTGACCCAGTTTCCCCCAAAATTAAAGTTTCATTATTTATTAATCAGTTTATGACAGCATCCCTTTCTTTCATTCTGCTGCAGAGCACACGGTCTGTCTCCCACTGACCATCTTGCAGCCTTCTACTTGGCGCTGCAGCTCGCCGTTTCCAGACAGGTACTGATCATCTGAAATCACACATGAGGTTAAATATAGACCCTCATTGTCAGACTGTGTGTTATCCCAGCTCCGATGAAAACCTGTAGTGTTTGTGTGTAGATCCCTGAGGCGCTGGGCTACGTCCGACAGGCGCTGCAGCTTCAAGGAGACGACGTCCACTCCCTCCACCTGCTGGCTCTTCTCCTCTCCGCTCAGAAACATTACCATGACGCCCTCAACATCATAGAAATGGCTCTGTCCGAGTACCCCGAGAACTTCAAGTGAGCACTTCGTTTAGGCCAAATCTGGTGCCGGCTCAAGAGACAAACCAGCGAGCTTAAATGATGTTTGTGTGCGATGCAGTTTGCTTTACACTAAAGTGAAGCTGGAGGCCATGTGTCGAGGACCTGAGGAAGCTCTGCTCACCTGTAAACACATGCTGCAGATCTGGAAGAGCTTTTACAACCTCACAAACCCCAGGTTTGCTCGCATTCAACACCCACATCACGTTTTAAAAATGAAAGATCCTGAAAGAAGTCACCATATGCTTGTTTGCAAAAGTTCACTTTTTTCAGGCTAAATAATCAAGTTTATTTTTGTCTTTTAATTAAAAAATATATAATTTTTACTAAAGGACTCACAAATAAAACTTTGCTTATGTTACACAGATTAAAAGATATTTGACTGATCTGAATAAAAAACAAAAATAGGCAGAATTGTTGCCGTTTGATCCTGCACAGATCACTGTTGGTTTATTAAGGAACAAAATTGTTTTTTCTTAGTGTTCTAACAGCATTCCCTGTTCTGATGTGTGTGCAGTGATTCGGGGCGCGGCAGCAGTCTGCTGGACAGAGCCATCGCCGACAGGCGACAGCTCAACGCCATGACTTTGCCCGACTTCAGTGATCCTGAAACCGGTAGGCAGCAAGTCTTTCTCCTGATCTGGGATTGTCGGATCCTCTTCCCACTCATTTCCACTCCTGAATCTTTTTTTATTTTTGTATTGACCTTCTGAAATGTGTATTTTTTAAATGAGAAATCTCACTTTACAGCATGGAAAGAATGTCATGGAAGAATGGGTTCATTAGTAACCTCTTTTATGCCTTCTTCTTTCCATGATCACTTTAACTCATTTCTGTTTTATCTCCTCTGTTTTAGTCTCAGGTTCCTCCTCTTCCCATTCTGGGTTTGAACCCGTCTCCCCCACCTCCCCATCCACCGTGTCTGCACTCTCCTCACCCCTGTCGTCTCCTTCTTCCCCCACCTACTTTTTCCAGCCTCTTCCTCTCACCCCTCCGGTCAAAAACCCATCTTTCCGCCCCCCTCTCCCGTCTTCCCCTTCTTCACCTCCACCCTCCGCTCCACCCACCAAGACCAGGGCTCGGCCCTTTTGCAACCATGTCATTCTGCGCCAGCTCTCCTCCAACTGTAATCTGCCTCCACGTGCTCTCTCCCTGTAGCATGGTGTGGAGTGTGACCTGAAAAGAAACAAACACTTCTCTTTAGATTTGCATGTTTGAGCAGCAAAACGAGACTTATCACTGACAGAAACGGCAAAAGCAGAGTTACACTTACATTTCTTCTAACCTGCATGAGTTCCAAATATTGAAATCTTAAAATAAAGTAGTTTACTTAAGTGTAAAAAACACATTGCATCAGGTGTGTGCTGCTAGGAAAAGATGGCAACCAAAAAGGAAGAAAAATTAGCTTTATTTAAAAATAAAATAAAGTTTGTCCTTTCATTTTTCTGCATCACTGTTGCTTATTTTCACCCTATTTCCATTCTGAAAATAAATGTATAGGTATACAGTCTTCTGGAATAGCAAACAGCTATGCTACACATATAACCAAAAGGAAACATTATTTAAACTTGTGATTTAAAAATAGAAAAGAACATATGAACAAATGTTCTCGATGAATAAATCAGTGTCATCAGACTTTTACCAGCTATAGATTAGACTGACTCGATCTTATTTTTAAAGTTTTTTTTCAGAACCACAGATCAATCGTTTTTTCTTTTATCTGACTTTTCCTTCCGAATTTGTCTTTCCTATTTTTGATTATCTGTTTTGTATTGTCCATCTAATGTTCTGCCATTTAAAAAAAACTCACCTCTTCGCTCTTAATCTCACTTTTTATGTTTGTTTTTTTTTTTGTTTCAAATATTATTTTTTTCAGGTTTGAGCTCACAACCACAATCATTGTGTGATCACTAAAGTGAAACATCATGAATGTTTACTCTGTTAATGCATGGAGTGTTGTGTTTTTTCACTACAGAAGCTTTAGCCTTAAAATGTAACTGTAATTTAAGGTAGTTTAATGTTTGGTTGAATAAATAATTATTTTTAAAAAGGTTTTAAAAAGTTATAATGAAAATAAGACGATCCAGATTTAATTTTAGACTGCCTACGGCTCTTATTTTGGCAGACATGAACTGTTAATATCCCAGCCTTTGTGCTTTCATCTGATTTCTGGAATCTTCTGTCCTTCTTGTCTGTTTTTCATCTTTGAATCAATAACAAAAATCTGTGTTTTTTTTTTATCCTCCCATTTTTCTTAAGGCTGCCTTCAGGATGATAACACTCTAGGTTTTTCCTCCATCCTTCCTTCCTTTTCTGTTTGTAAGTAGCCATCAAATGTCCAGAATTTTTCTTTCCCCATTCGTCTTTTTTTTTTTTTTTTTTGCTCATTCTTTGTTCCCTCTTCCATTCTCATTTTTAAGTCTTTTCAGTGCAGAGATCACTTGTGTGGAGTGAAGGGCAGACAGGAATGTTTATTTGAATCATACTTTTTAACCTTTTCTGGAAGCCAAATCAATATTGAACACCAAGCAAGACCATTTATAATTTATAAATGATTTTGAATAACTGTAGTTACCTTGGATGAAAAAAGTTACCTTGCTCAGTTTATTTTACACAGAAAACAAATAAGAAAATGCAGTTTAATGTCTGCCCTTGAAAAGCCATTATTAAAAGTTCAATTATAATATACAGAGATCTTCTTTTAAAAAAAAAAGTTGGTAAAATTATGAACTTTTAAGTGCTAGAAAAATATTTAATTAATAAAACCACACCTTTTCCATTTGTTTTATAAACTAAAGAATTATAAATGACAATTAACATTAATCTAAAATCAAACACAGTTGAAGTGAGAGCTTACCTCAAAATATAACATCAGTTTTTATGTTTTATCCAATTGGAAAATTAAGACACCAGGCAATTTATTGCCTACCATTATTTTGCAGTCACTTTCTTTGTATTATGCTACCAAAAAAAAAAGATCAATTCAATTGTTAAATCTGTAAAAGTGCAATGTTGGTAATGAAGTTTTCAATAAAATGAGGCTGGTAGGGCATTCATTCTTAAGTTAAAAGCAGGTTTTGATGAATAGAAACTTGGACGAGCGTCCTTTGGAGTTAAAATGGGTGAAAAATCCATCTTTCATGTGACATTAATCCAACTTTTACAAAAATGTGTGACTCCAAAACACCTGACAACGATCTGTGGCTCACTATCTTCAACATCTACACTCTGATTGAACGTCAAAGGAAAAGGATGGAAGACTAGCTAAAAATATCAAAGTTTATTAGGACTCCTCCCATAACAAACCAGGATTCTCTGCTTTCAGTCCTTCTCTGCTGTGAATTGAGTTACAACTACCTGCAGCATTAGCAGTGCAACAAGAGAATTCCTATCTGCGTTGCAGGTTAAAGCTACATAAAAAAACATAATTCATAAAAGATTTGCTCCAAAGAAAAAAGGAAACTTCTATCAGATAAATTCAGGAAAAGTTCTATTGCAGTTTATCCTAGTTGGTAAATCTCTTTGTTTGCTTTTAACAAGCTGAGTGTTGCTGTTCATCAAGAGCTCTTGCGCTGTGTGGAGTGGTGCGTGCAGCTTGAGGCCTTCTGAAGCTTGTGATTGCAAAAAAAAAAAACGCTGCAGATTTCCTCGTCTCTTTCTGAAGCGTCCCTGCTCCTGCGCTTGGTTGAGCGAAGCTTTCAGCATTACAAAAAGATGGCTGCTCCACCTCTTGTTTGAGGACGGTCCGTCTTGCTGGGTTAGTTTGCGCTTAACTGTCAGACTGTCTCCCTTCAGGTTCGGTGCACGCCACATCCATAGCAGCCAGTCGGGTGGAGCAGGCTCTGTCAGAGGTGGCGTCCTCCTTGCAGAGCAGCGCCCCTAAACATGGACCTATGCATCCCTGGATGACGCTGGCTCAGATCTGGCTCCATGCAGGTGTGCACTCTTGCAATACGCTGGAAATGTGCTGCTTCCTATCTACAACAGAGCTATTAAGGCTACAAAACATTTTTTATCAATGAAAATTGACCAAATTTAGCTAAATGCCATTATCAACAGGGACTCTCTCTCACTAAAAATACTTTCTCATCTGTTTTGTTTCTTATTTGCTCTCACAGCTGAAAGAAGTAAACACATCATAGTGATATCAGTGGGTGTGTTTCATCCACACTTGCACTTCCTGTTTGAAGCTAGCTTGATAGTAAAACGAAGGTTCTCATGGTGACAGAAACTGATTTGAGCTGAAAGTTCATCCAACTAATTTCATAACTGATAGTAACACACTCTTTTTCATTTCTGTTTTTATGTTTTATATTATTATAAAACACATTGTTTTTAAAAATATTCTGTGCCTTTAAGTGGAAATTTGGCCCATACCACATACTCAAAAACTCACAAAAATTTGCACACACCCACTAGTATCTGGTGAAAATTAGTTTCAGACATTGTGACCCAAAAAAAAAAAAAAGTGGCATAGCAAGAGTGGCATTCACCTGTTGCTTGCACATGTTTTACTGGAGTATTGTTCACATTTATCACATAAATAAATCCCTGGCTCAAGATGAACGAAACAACATTAAATGCAATTTGAACATGTTAGGATCATGAGCCTCGTTGATAAAAGCCTAAGTTGCCAAGGAAATTCTAAAGTTTAGTTTTGCTGATTCTTCTATAAATTACATAGACTTGGTCGTTACCCCCAGGTGAACAAAAAGTAAAATGGTTGCTATGGAGTTAAAACCAAAATAAATGTTTTTAAATACATTTGTCACATGTAGCCCGGACCAGGGTGGCAGAGGTAAAAGGGGAGAGTGAGGACGGGGAAGGGTAGCACCTGTGAGTCATACAACGCTGCTCGCAGCTTTAAATTACACCACACTGTATACACTTTTGTCAGACAGACATGAACATTTTCACACTTTTCTCTCTTCTCTATCCAGAAAGCTAGATTATTTCTGAATGTACACTCTTCTAATATAAATGTAAGAATTGTAAAAATTCTGAAAGACACAACCTCCATAAGTGCACAAACTGTGTTGGGTCATAGAACATGATCTGCATGTGACTCCTTTGAAGGTGGTTGGAGCCATCATGCTCCCCAGCACACCTCTGTATATGCATGGCCGTCTTAGAGGGTCAAAACTTGAGTATCTTGTTGTTCCTGAAGCTTTTCTGGAGCTGTTTTTTTGGCCTGGATTGCTGCTCAACTCCAGCACATCAGTGTGATTACTGAAATTCATCTTCATTAAACTGTGGACTGAACATGATTTCGTCAAGTCAAATAAAAAACACTTAACTTTGATTCAAAAGACTAAATTCAGTTGGAATTCTGTGGACATTTTAATCAGAAATGTCATGAATATGAGCACCCATATTTACTTAACGGTTGATAAAGTCAAACCTATTTATGCTCCAACTTCAAAGTGGAGAGAGTTTGCTGACGTCAGCTTCTGCAAACATTTCCTCGAGAACTTTGATTTGCTTGATTCTATTTTGTCTTCGGTTTTCCTCCCCCTGAACACTTTTATTTGTGCACTAGCAGCAGAGATTTGCAGGGCAAAAGGTAAACAGACGGCGGAGTAACGCAGCCAGCTCTCAGACACACACTCAGTCGCTCGCAGGCCGTTTGTTTTCCTCCTTATCGCTGGAGCTGCTTCCTGCTATAGGTGGTCATTTCCATCTTGGCAGCACAGCTAATGTAATCATCTAATTAGAGCAAAGATGGAGAACAGTCAGCTCATTTCCTCTTTGATGTTCGGCTGCATCACTCACTTTCTGTTGCTAAGAAAGTTTTTGTGAGAAGGAATTAGTCAGATTTTTGATATGAAAAAGGTTTGTTTCACAAAAAACATTTAAGTTTATTGTAATTAAAGGATTTAAGTATGTGACGAGGCTACATAAAACAAATTTTATAGACATTCAGGAGTGCTACGCTAATTTTCCTGACCTGAACATGGATGTAACGCAGATCTTTGTGGTCCTGTCCCCATCTATGTCCTTTCAAACAGCTGAGGTGTACATCGGCATGTCGAAGCCTGCTGAGGCCGCTGCGTGCACTCAGGAAGCCGCCAACCTCTTCCCAACATCCCATAATGTCTTGTACATGAGGGGGCAGATAGCCGAGCTAAAGGGCAACATAGAGGAGGCCAAACGCTGGTATGAGGAGGCCCTGTCCATCAACCCCACGCACGTGAAGACAATGCAACGACTGGTAAGATGTGCAGCGTGCACACACACATAAACGTGACTTGTCCTAATTAAGATTAAAACTGAATTTTCTTTATTCAAATCATTGTGATTCAGTACCAGGCGTAGGAAATGCTCTGGTTAGTAGAACTCTGAGCAACAGGGAGGGGAAAGGGGCGGAGTTGCTCCACATATAACTCAAATTTCTAATGAACTACTGCTGCTCTGCAGAAACTCTGTCATAGAAAACAACAGATTTTTAAAATTTTGGCTAAAATCGGCATATTCATAATTAAAAGACCACTGAAAACATTTTTAAAATAGATCCAAAGATTATCAGAGTGGGACTTTAAAGACGCTGGTCCTAAACCGAGCCTGTTGTTGCGTTCAGTCACAGACCATTCAAAACATCCATATCATTTGCATTTATTATAAATACCTCTGCTGTGAAACCTGCTGCTTTTGATATCTGTCTCATCCTCAAACCAGCTGGCTGAAGTAGAAAATGCATCTCTTAGAAGAACTGACAAAGTTGGACGTGTTTGTGTGTACGTGATGTATGCGTGCGACGAGCTTTTATTCACCAAAGCCTCACCAGCTGTGAGTTGTGAGGGCAAACGGAGGTTGCCATAGTGACGGAAACGGACTGATTTGAGCTGAAAGTTCATCCAAATTCTGTCTCCAGCTTGTGCTGTTGAGAGGAGGGCCTGCTGAGGTTGTTTTGCAACGAGCGCCGCGAGACTTCGCTCCGCTCGTCGGAGTGAAGTGTAAATGTCTATTTGTGTTTTTGAAGAACAAGAAATACAAGCAACGGGATGTGAGAAGAGGAAGACTGTTGGGTTGTCTGAACACTCTGGCTCTTTCATATGAATGAATGTGCAGGCTTAGAAAGCAGCTTGTTTTGGTCGGTAAATGACTTGTTTTATATACTTTAGTCCCTTTCAGTTCCTCAAAGAGGCTGGGGATGTCAAATTTGGAGCTGACGTCATTGGTGACATGTTGGTTATCACCTGCCATTGCAGAGAGATGTCATAGAAGTGCGTGTGGTTTAGAGGTGTAATGATTCATTTTAACGATTCAATTGATATCATAATTTTTGGTTAACTATACAATTCCTTCTGGATATTAGTTCACTTTGAACAATCCGGTTCATTGACTTAAAACCAATTCAGCACATCTTTTAGTGTCTCTATCAAAATTTCCGATATCAATATAATCAATTAATTTAATTGTGAAATCATTTTATTATAGGATAGGTCTATTAGATTAACAACTTCCCTGTTTAGATCACAGGAATATAAATCAATCAATCGTTACACCCTTAGTGCGGCTTTTTCAATAAGAAATGTGTTTTTCTTTTGGCAAATTTACCTCAGGATTTTATTGCAAATCCTTACAGAAAATGCTTCACACGTCCCACATTCTGCAGTAAAATGTACATTTATTGTTATGATTTCAGGAGCTGAATTTTTTTCTAACATCTTCACTTTAAATGTTTGTGTTTGTCGCCGTCAGGGTCTGATTCTGCACCAGCTGCAGCGCTACAGTCTGTCTGAGAAAGTCCTCAGAGATGCTGTCCAGGTCAACAGGTTGGTTTGAATTTGTTTTTTTCTCTTCCATCCCTTTTTTTACACTTCTTTCTTTTTAAGTTTTGTTTTACTCTATGTTTACATTGCTCTAGACTAATGGTCTTCAACCTTTTAATAGTAAACGAGCCATTTGGACCAGTTTGTTTGTGAGCAAAAGCGAAACAACTGAACTAAAACGGCCATCGTACCTGACAGTCACTTGATGTAAACACGTTAGAAATGAGGCGATCGGCGAGCCACGGACAAATGTAGAGCATTAGATTGTCATGTTAGCCAAAAGGAAATAATTATTCCAACTGTTTACTTGTTGGAATGTTTATTTTAACACCACTGAAAAATGTATAACTGGCTTTTTTGTGTCTCCTTACGCGGCACGCGTGCACGTACTGCTGCTGTGACGTCATCTTAAAAGCTCTATTGTAGTTCTAACAGAAGTCATAACACCACAACGATGAGACATGAAAACTCATTCAAATCTGGTCGGATGAATTCATGCCCAGTAAAACAACGTTTAATGTGGTCCACATTTATTTTATCGACAATCTACATGTCACAAACAGTTAATAACCTGTAACCGTAGCGTCTCCAGTAACCATCATGCAGGATTCCTCCGCTGCACCAAAGCTGCAGTAAAAAGTGTTGAAGCTGGCCTTCATACAGACGCTCAAATCCCATCAGCAAAATAAAAAGCTTGAATTCGTTAAAATACCTGGAAAGCATTTGCAGACCGCAGCGCATCCATCTTTCTTTTCTGTTTTGACCCGCCCCTATAGCTGCTGGCCAATGACTGAAGAGATCTTTAGTCACGTGATTTTATTTACAAAGTTTGGTCACGCTGAGGAGGCTCGGGGAGGCTCATTGACTTTTTTTTTTTTAAAGCTTGATCTATTATTTTGAAATCATCCATCCAGGTCCCTGTTGACCAAGCGTAAACGCACTGGCTCTTTTTTTTTTAATTTATTGTACAGAACATGCATAACAGATTCTCATTGACGGTCTTTGAGCAGGCTCAAGGATAACATCGTGAAATGGGCGGGACCGACAAGGAGCGAAAAGCGGTGCCTCAGAAATGGAGTCGTTTTACTTCCATGTATTAAAACGGTCCACAAAAATGACTCATATTTCATAAATAATTTGTTATTAGCATTCCGAAGTTAATATATGATCATATATATGGATATAGTTTACCCTAAAAGGCTGAAGAAAGTCATGGTATGGCCCCTTTAAGTTTATTTTACAGAAGATTTTGATATTTTTTAACCATCAATTTGCTCAGTTATTAAATATGTTAAAATTCTAAGCACATAAATTACTATAGTTGCAAACCTATTATTTATTAAATTGTTCGCATTTTTCTTCAAAGTTACCATGAAGGGATGAAGACTGTGTTCTATTCTTTTCCATGTTGTTCATTATGTTTCTCTCACTCAGTTCCTCTCATCTTTCCTGTTTTCTTTCCACATCTTCATGATTGAACCCTTTTTTTGTTTCTGTCCTGCTTTTTCTCTCTTGTGTGTCAGACCCGTTCTAAACGTAACTCTGTTCTCCTCTCGTCAGCACGGCTCACGATGTTTGGAACAGTCTGGGTGAGGTGCTGCAGGCTCAGGGAAACGCTGCCGCCGCCACCGAGTGCTTCCTCACCGCCTTAGAGCTGGAGGCCAGCAGCCCCATCCTGCCCTTCACCATCATCCCCAGAGCGCTATAAGACAGACGCGCTGGAGAAGACACAAATAGTGCTACATCCTGTTACCCCGCCCACAGTTTCTCTTGCTAAGGCTGCTACCCATGACTGTGTGAGTGTGTGTGTGAGTGTGTTTGTTTCTGTGCCAGTACATTTGTCTAGTCGCACTTCTCGTGCACCTGTTTGTATCTGTGCATGCCCACCTTCATGTGTGTGTGCCAAAACATGTTCCGTGCACACGTTACATTCGTTGATGTAAATAATATTTGGTTTCACTCTGGTTTTCCACTCGGAAGCCGAACGGTTTTGTTTACACGTCGCTTTGGTCCAAACACACAGAAGTAGACTATTAGCTGAGCGGTTAGTTACTGGAGGTTTTCTCTCTGAGCCAAATACTTTCAAGCTGAAGACACACTCGCTGCTGCTGACACAGAGAAGGTTTTTGTTACTTCACTGCTGTACGGGACGTCCAAAAAAATCTGTACCGACACGACACAACAAATGCTGAAACAATCAGAGTACATAAACCAAAACCCTGAATGCATTTACACATTAAAAATCCAAAAAAAGAATCAGAATGGTGTCAAAAACATGCTTTTTTTGTTGATTTGAGCATAAAGTCAATCACAAATGTTCAAGTTCCCTTGTTACCTCGACCCCTGAGTTCTGTAGAGCTCTGTAAATAAAGACACTAACAGATTTTTTTCCCATAAACCCCCTCTCCGTTATTATGTAAGAAGAACTTTTTAGCTGCAACAGTTAAACCACAGCAGCTGCATTTAACAAGTGCCAAAAACAGAATAGACACGAGCTTCAAAGTTAGTATTCCAGTTTTAGGAAACGTTTGACTTCTCTGTCACTTTTTTTTTTTTTTTTTTTTNNTGGTTTTCTGTGTGTGAAAGCATCACTGTGTTTCTGTTTCTTGTTACGGTTATTTTATATTGCTTTGATTAAACACACAAACAATTACTGTTCTATATTGAACTGTTTCCCTGTGTATTATTTTAGAGATTAAATCTATTTTCCTGATCAAATCATATTAATAAACTTCTTCAGTTTGCTGATCAGTTATTGATGTGTTCTGTTTTATTTGGCTGTAATAGTCAAAAACAAGGATGAAACCAGGATTTTGGTTTGATCATTTAAAAATGGGGTCCTCTGTGTGTGCGTGTGTGTGTGTGTGTGTGTGGGGGTGTGTGTGTGTGTGTGTGTGTGTGTGTGGTATTCCCCGGGCTGTGACCTGCAGGTCACAGGTGTGTGTTACCTTCTCAGGTGTGTGCCTGTCAGCAGGGCGCTGGTTTTTTTTTTTTTGTTCCAGATAACGACACCGACAGCTTTTGTTCTGGGGTGTCAGCCCCCCGTCTCCATGCCGTTGTCTCTGCAGGACTCTTTGGTGTCACTAACGGTTAATCTCTCAGAAAGGTCATTGCAATACAAAGCAAATCCATTTTTAAACTTTAATTCTTTAATTGCTACTAAAAACCAGTTTGTTTCTGCTTTTCATATTTATTATATTTTATGTTTTTTTCTTTTAAACTCAAAAGTATTTATTTGAACTTACCTAGATTTAACATTAGACCAGTCATCATATTCAAATATTTGTTTCAAAAATGTCTGAAAACAAATGACAAATCTGTACAAATCTACACCTAATGTTGCAGAAATTGCATTTAATTGGTGATAAAATGCTTTTTTATTGCAACAATAAAATTGATTATCCATCATTTTGATGAAAAAAGTGCTTGTTCTGCCTTCTATAATGTCAAATCTAGAGCTGGATTTTTGTAAAACAATGTGAAAAATGGAAACTTGAAGCTGGAGTGTATTTTCACCCAAACCAAGCAGAAGCAGTGACGTATCAAAACTATATTTGACACCTCCCACATTTCTTTATCCAGCTTTACCCTAATTATCAGGGTAAAAACAGACTACACGAGTTTATGATAATGAACTGATCACAGGCGAAATCACTTATAGAGATCAGGTGTTTATTTTTTCATGGATTTATTGTGATTTTGGTAGTTTAACATCTTGTCCCCCCTCCCTGCATCATTGTGTCCTCAAACTCCCACAGTATGTTTCTGCATCCTTTTCAGCAGACCATCCTGCATGTCTCTGTTGCCTAGCAACAACTCATCTGCAGACACTCAAGACAATCTGGAGAAGTCCTTGTGGCACCTCGGATACTGTACTGTTAAATTAGCAGTTTGAAACCCAAAAATAAAAATCACAATTATCTAAAAAGCTCCACATGCTAAGTTTATAGATTTTTTTGTTCTTGTGTGACTACATCGCTGGTTTCTTGCGGATTTATGTTCACAGGATATATGATGAGTCATGTTAAGGCAGCCCCTCCACCCCCCAACACACAAAGGAAAAACAACAGCTCGTCTCTACAAACATGCAAGACACGCCAGCGTTTTTTCAGTTAATGATATTTTATTGGAAAAACAAAATGTAAAGACTAGCATGTACAACTTGGAATGCAGATCAACTGAACAGCTGGACCGGGCCGGGCCTCGCTGCACACACGCCGACTCACACAAACACAAAGAAATGCTGCAAAGCAACGACCCTGTCCCCCACTATATTGAACCTCACACCCCCGGAGAGTCAGACATGCACAGCCTTTGAGGCAATGTCATGCAGAGATAACCCTTCAGTCATCTGGAAACGTCTCAACGCAATACTTTTAACTGGTCAGAGTTGGTTTTGTGGAACCTGGCATTGCCTCAGAAACTGTACAGTGTATGATCATCTTTAAAAACCCAACTATACCCCCCCACCACCACTTCAACAGCACCAGTGGAGGGGCCCCAAGTCTATACTCCACCCTAGCCTCACCCTCAAAAAAGGTAAACACACAAAGGATAAAGTGAGTAAACTGACATGCCAGAAACACAAAATCTAAAATGACTTGTTTATTCAATTTTCATATTTTTCTTAAAAATATCTGTCACTTTATTTGGGTGAGCAACCTGCAAATGTCCTGCTGGTTCACCCACTCCCCACCCCTCATCACCTCTTTCCTTCTCCGCGGGTCAAAGGCCGACCTGAGGCCCAACTACAGCCTTCTGTCTCTGGGTTCACAAAGGTAACCCTTGTAACGCTGCATGCATGAAGAACAGAAAAACAAAACAGGAAGTAGAACAAAAGGCAATTGGCCAGCCCAAATCATCATGACATCAGGCAGATGGAACCAGGAAGCAGAGCGGCGGTGGCCGAAACCAGCCGGCTGCACAGAGGCTTCTTGTCTAACGAGTTGAGATCTGATCGGGCAGCTCAGCGCTGGCGGCGGGGGGAATACAAGCCAGAACATGCAGAATTATTTAGATTTTTCTTTTTGTCTTTTACCTTTTTTGAACTTGTTAATATGGACAGATTTTCAGTTTTCCAACATTCAGTTTAAATCGTCTATACAGAACAGTATGATTAAATGTAGATTTTTGCAATAAGAGGTAAGTGAAACATTTGACTGATTCTTTGTCTTTAGTGTGAGCCCAGTTCATTTGGCAGTCATCATCTGAACAAACTCTGTGGAGGAAAACAAAAACAACGCTTATTGATGGAATAAACAATAGATTATTCAGTAACAAAAATTCACCACAATATTATACCCTGGTTATAGTCACTTTATTAATTAAGCTGGTATCGTCCAATACCTTCATAGTTGACTTGTCCATCTCCGTCAATGTCCGCTTCTCTGATCATCTCGTCCACCTCCTCGTCCGTCAGCTTCTCTCCTAAGTTTGTCATCACATGACGCAGCTCTGCCGCACTGATGTATCCATTGCCATCCTGACCAACAAACAGGATTGAGAGTCAGCCCAAATCTTTTCAGTATAAAAAAAAAAACATAACAATCACCTAATTAGCTTAAGTCTGAAGCTACGTTCACACTGGGAATGTGATGCGTGTTCTAGCATACGGTGTTCACACTAGACAAGCAGGGGGGGCTTCTTCTTCTACTACTATTAATCAGTGCATGTCTGCCACCTACAGTTGAAAGAGGTTTTGTGCAAATTGTCAAAGTGGTGCAAATCTGATGAATCTTGCTGCAGGCTTTTTCTTTTGCAGCTCTCTTCTAAAAGATTTTGAGTCAAAGAATTCCAGTCAGACACAAATCACAATCATTTCTTATCCGTATGTCATAGTCCCTGATTGGTCAAAGTTCGACCTGGTTTAACATGCGACATGGGTTCAATGGCAGTATGTTTTTTGCGTAGAACCCGAAAGCGGTCGTAGATGCAAGAGGAAAATGTTAATTTCCATCATAGACTTTTCATTGGCAGTGGTCACTTGAATGTGCACTGCCAGGGAGGTGTGACCATAGTGTTGCTGTTTTAGCATTCAGACCATTTTAGTTTTTTCCTACAGATTTACTGATGTAAGACTTTTGAGTCGAATTTAACAATTATGTTTGTTAGAAAGGATGTTTCAAGCAGAAACTATCTGTTTCTAGAACAGATAAACAGAACATTTAGCTGTGAACTTGAACTGTACAGAGAGTTCTGCACAGCATTCCTGATCATTGTGGATCTAAAGCAGGTTTACTATAAACTTGTGACATTTGTGCAAGTTGGCTGTGATTTTACCTTCCTGCAAACATCCTCTGACACCTTAAGATATAAAACTACATTTCAAATGTTTGGGGATTGGGGCAAATGTTGCTTAATTCCAGCATTTGGATTTAGGAGACCCAAGACTTTTAACACATAATATCAACAAAACAGAATAGTTTATGGATTTTATAGACAGCTGATGATCCACTTTTTCTTATATAAATGTAGCTGTACTAAACAACCAACTAAATAAAACTCCAAGTTCAGCATGCTGGTGCTTGCAGGTGAGATTCTCCCTCATTATGTAGTCAGATGGGATTTGCAGAGACTAACTCCAGAATTTTAGTTGTTGATGAAGGTTCCAAACAACAATCCTAAACCACTGAAAACACTGCAGATGGAGGCATCTCCTTACAGCTATGCTGCTGCACAGATGGCCAGAACAGATCAATTGAAGCAGAACTGCTAACAAAATAAACCTATTGGGAGATGCACTTCAATCTAGAAAAAAAAAAACGATAGCAGGAGATGTAACAATAATTTGACCTCAGCAAACATGGCAAGCTTAAATTTTGTAACATGAGTTTGTGAACACCAACACTAGAACAATTTATTCATTTACAATACCTTTAAACGATAAATGCATTTATTAAACTGTTATTTTGTACCCCAGCACCTGTACAAGACATACTGCCTACCTTATCAAAAACTCTGAAAGCCTCCCTGATCTCCTCCTCACTGTCAGTGTCCTTCATTTTTCTCGCCATCATGGTCAGGAACTCGGGGAAGTCAATGGTACCGTTGCCTTAAAGAAAAAATGAATAAATGAAGTTAGGGAAATCCCAGATTTATTTATTATTACATTTTTAAGAGCTGAATATGTTCGATTCAAATGTTCCCCGCTTTAGGGGGTATCACCGTACCATCAGCATCCACCTCATTAATCATGTCCTGTAGTTCAGCCTCAGTGGGGTTTTGTCCCAGTGACCTCATCACTGTGCCCAGCTCCTTGGTGGTGATGGTACCATCCCCATCTTTATCAAATAGGGAGAAGGCCTCCTTGAATTCTGGGGGAAAAAAAAGCATGGTGGTGACAATGGAACAATAATGCTTTGTCATCGTACAAAAGATGGTGGTGTTGCTGCATCATCTTACCAGCAATCTGCTCTTCTGTTAGTTGGTCAGCCTTAAAATGAAAAACAAAAAAGCAGAAAATCAACTAATGATTTAACATGAATGCAAAGTTTCTTTTAATTTGTCAAATTCTACTGATAACTAAACTGTATCCATCTTCTTCCCTTCACTAAACAGTATTAGTTATGTGATAACCAGCATGGAATCACACTCAAACTAAGAGTTCAGACCATCGCAGATACCTGCAGCACAATCCCAGCAAAACATTCAAGGACCCAAATGGACCCATTTCTAATACCATCTGCTGTACTGTCCAAACAACCTTTAAATCTTCAAAGTGGATATCCGTGAGGTCTGCCACCAGTTTCATAGCCTTTGGTTCTGGTCTCTTTGCTCCTCTGCACCCCAGTCCTCCACCATCCAGTCTTAGTCCTCCACCTCCTTTGCGCTGCTTCAGATCTGCACCTCTGCCTCCTCCGCCAAACTCTCCCGTTTTCATTTTGAGCCCATCCAGGGCTTGGCGAACCATCACCAAGCCTTCAGCCAGACACTCGGTGCGCTTGCTGTTTTGGACGCCCTGTTTCTTAACCTCTGCCAACTCTGCTTTAGTCCTCTGAAGGCAGCTTCTGAGGTCCTGCATCTCCCTGACCAGGCTGTCGGTCCGGCTGGACGACGTGTCCATTAACATCTGCAGAAAAGCCCGGTAGTTTCTTTCCTGCTGCTGGATGAGCTCCTTGTAGTGGAGCTGCTGTTCATCCAGGAGGTCGTAGACTGTGGACAAGCTCACCAGATCGTCATCTGCTGGGTACACGGCGACCCTCTTGGGCATCATAATGAAGGGACGATGACAGGGAGGGCAGGGATTACGTAGTGAGGTTTGAGGGATTGGTGGATAGAAAAAATAATGGCTAGACATTTATTAATCACTACTGATTAAAAAGACAAAAACAAAAACAAAACAAGCAGCTCCTCATTTCTACCAATAGTCACATGTTTTGACTTCAGGAAAAGAAAAAAAAAAAGAAAAAAGTTTTGATTGGAGTAGATGGCAGATGCTTTCGCCCTCCTTGTTATGCAGCCACTTTGACAGATCTATGAGTGGTGATGAAGCGCCTGCATAATCGTTTATCTCGTCTTTCAATCCTTCTAATGCCAACAGCTGATGGATGGACGAGATTCCCACTGTCCCACTGGAAGAGCAAGAGTGAGCCGACTGGACAGACCTGACAGATGACTTCTCTTTCGTCCATGGGTTACATGACAGGTTCAAACAATTGATCCTTGCGACTGACGTTCTCCTTATCTGTCCCTCGTTGAATCCGTACGCATAACCCACTGCCTGCAGCACTGAAAGAGTAGGTGACCACACACCATCCTCCCCATCGCAGCCTCTGAGCCCGAGTGGGTGACACTGCAGATGCAGTAAAGCTAACCGTGACAGCAAAGACTAAGCCCTCTTTTCACCTCTCTAACATTTGTACAGTAGACATGTGTGAACTGATAGAGGATCCACCTCCTGCTGTAGCTCAATAGATGAAATCCCCTTTATGAGTGCGTCGCTGTGTGAGGCCATGCCAAAGAAGGGCAGTCAAACGTGATGAACTCGAGTGTTAGAGAAATAAAGCCCACAACGGGGGACGGCTCCAGCCGACTTCTGCAAGTCCACATGCATGTGTTTATCCGTGACCTGTCAACTCACGACTATGGTTGCAGCTCCAGGGGGGGATCGGTTAACCGCTCACCAGGACTGTGAGATGGTGTCATGGGTCACACCAAGTAGACCCCAAAGCAATCCGCTTGCCCACAAAGTCTGAGCCTTTTTGAAGGATTTTTCTCCAGAAGACTGAACTCAATACAAGTTATAAAATAATAATAAAAAACTATCAGCTATAACCTGCATGAATCCATAACAGCCCCCCCTTAATGTTTAGGTGAAAAGGATCACTATTACTGATAAATTGTGAACATGAATTCCATTCTTGTGACTATACTTTTTTTTCACAAAGTAAGCTTCTACTCCGACTGATAATGTCAAATGTTTTAAAACCACACTTCTAGAAGATAAAAGTAGTCTGAAAAAGTTGTGAAATTTAAAAAATTGAAGCAGAAACTTTTTTGTTAGAATTTTTCTTCTGAAATGAGGCTTACTAACATCCCTAAACAGCTAAATTCAATTAGAAACATAATTCCATGCTTTACAACATGGTTATAGAAGTCTAAACCAGCTGACAGGCAATAGTTAGGGGACTTTAGTGGAAGTAAGTCTCTTTGATTTGTGTAGCAAGTTTAACACAAGATATATATATAAAAAAGCAAAGTAATTCAATTTTCTGGGTACTAAACCAGTCAAACCAGAAGCTTTCAAGGGCCACATAATCAAAAAAAAATCATTAGTCATTATGTACTTTTTCAGATCATCGTTGACAGATTGTGTGCAGACTTCCAGATCATTAGAATCTGGAAGTGGTTAACTAGCTGTTAACCTGTGGCGTCCATGTTTAAGTATTTTAACAGCCATTAGAGATCAGGTTGCCAGTGCAAGTTCTAAATGTAGTCTTTACAAACTTCAAAACAGCAAAAAAAATATATATATGTTGCAGATGCAATATACTTTGATTTTTCTTTTCATTAGGAGGGAGCTGATCAATACATTTACAATGGTAATCAAACCTGGAGGCATTATAAATCCCGTGTCAAGTCAAAATATTAAGTTTTGAAACATTTACATTATATTCAACAACAACACCATTTTTTAACCATTAAATGGAATAGTTGTACGTAAACTAGCATAATCAGAATTCAATAACCAAAAGCTCTAAATAGTAATAAAGTAAATTCAACTAATGCAAGATGATGGCTAAGTTTAAAATGAAATATTCTAATAGATAAAGTGCACCAAAATGTGAATGAATGACAGAGTGAAGATATAGCTAAAAAAATGTATTCTGTAGATTAATGTGTCATATCCTTCCTTTTTTTTCTATGATCAGAAAGACAGCAGACTTTGAATGCTTTTATTGAAGGGAGTGGCATCCCTTCAACGCACACGTCCAGTTTAATGGCCCTTAAGTGGAACACACAGTCCTGACCTGTAAGTCACTGTGACAGACTAATTGGTTTCATTAATACATGACCAGCAGAACTGTTTGCAATAACCCATTTTTGCTGGAAGGCCAGATCCAACCAAATCAAAGGAATTCATTAGAAATGCGGACATTTGTGAACTAACCATGAAACTTTAAATAGGATAAACAGGAAATGTACTTTACAATAAGCCAACTGAACCACAAATGATGGGTGTTCTGCTTTAAATGGACTATAATGTAAAACGCATGAACTTGACTGACAAGATAAAAATCTCTCAATTATCCATCCGTTTCTCAGGTTAACAATTAACATGTAGGAGTATCAGTGCGCTGATAACAGTTTTCAGTATTTTTAGCAGCAAACTGTCTACAGGCAGAAATATATATGTGGGGAGGTCTAAAATGCCGGGAACAGGGGAAAAAAAGACTAGTCCGAGGGTGTAGTTTTAGCAGGGATGCTACCACCGGCAGCAAGTTGAACCACCTGTACACATTAGCTGGTGGTGAGATCTATATCCCCGCTATAATTCCACCTAAATATGTCAAACCACAGCGATAAGCTTCTCGCCTGCAACGACGGTTCACGTTTTACCGCCACTGTTATTACAGACTGCAGCTAGCTTAGGAAACTCAACGGTTCCCATCAAACCTCGCCGCTGACGGAACCACCGGGATGTTAAAGCACCGACCCACCGGGGAACGCGGTACAGAAGGCGAGCAAATATCGAGTCGGACAAATTACAAATCATTTTCAGTACTCACCATGTCTGTGTACGTTAGATGGTTGGTCTGCGGGCGTTACAGGGAAAGAGGAAATGGACGGTCGCCACTAAAGAGGGCTGGTTGGAGAGGACAGGCGGGGACTAAGCACCGCTGAAAGGCTAACTGTATTCATCCGCACTGTTGAGAATTCAGTGGGATTTTCTGGTTCGGGATTCGCCTCCCTGCACGTGCGTACGCGCGTGGTCTAAGCTTCTTCTTGACAGTATTTGCTACTGAGTAAAACATATTCATGTTTGAATATTATCAAAACTAATATTTGTTTAGTTTTTTGCATTTAGTGTATTTTCCTCTTGTGTAGTTCTTTTAAGGACTACTTTATAGTGCACACCTTTGAATTTAATAGTGTGATTGTTTCTGATTTAATATCGAGACGTCTGCTTGGCATCCATATTTGGAAGACCTTGCTGTATGTAATCATTCTCATTGTACATAAAAGAACGAAGTGAGTTAAAAAAAAAGCAATGAAAGCTAGACCATATTTGACAGATCCCGGGAAACCGCGCCTTTTCGTGTATACTCTCACTGACGGATGCGCCGGACTATTTTCTGTTACACTTAGTTTTATAGCCGCGGAAGGATATGCTGAGAAGGGCGCGAATAGAGAGGCTGCAGTTGTGCTTTCGAAAGGCGTGCTCTGATTGGACAGAACAGACCCGCAATGCTCTAACAATGTATGGAGGCCGCTGATTGGCTCTAGTAGATCTGCAATGCGTCAAACTATGGCGTGGCAGAGGGCTGAGGAGCAGGCAGGTAAAAAAAAAAAAAAAAGTTGTCCACAGGTGTGTTGCTTCAGGGTGGCAAACACAAAAAACACATTTAATCTGACTGAATACATTAAAAACACATTTTACAGAAGCACACATTAATTAAAAAGAAAACAATTGAAAACAAGTTTTCATTTTTTATGAGCTACTGTTAAAACTCGAGATTTTGAAAAGAAAAAAGTAACAATTATCAAAAAAAGTTTTGTCACTACAAAAAAGTTTCCCCAAGTATTTACTTCTTCAAATTGCATTATTAAAACGTTTTTTTTTTTTTCCAAAAAGGTGCAGTCAAGATGAATAATTATGTGTTCTCTGATTATTTTCAACAATAATGTTTAAATGTTTTTTTTAATTACATTTCGGGCCATTTATTATAAAAATTCTGTTTAAGTATTATTTACACTTACTCAAAAATATTCATGAATAAACCTGCTACAAACACAACTGGCAACAATGCAATTTATTGTCAAACTAGAATATTAAAACAAGTGGATATTAAAGCATTTGAAACATTTTGTACACGTTTTGTAAAAGTATGTAGCTCCCAGCTACCCACTAAAGCTTTGTATGTGTAATTTTTTTAAGAAAATTATAGCCAACAAATATCATTGCTTTTGCAGATGTTGCCAGCTCATTTTCTTTAATGAGCTGTCCAATTAGTCTTCCAGGAGAATGTCCAGCTCTTCCAAAGGCAGCCTCAGTCGGAGCTCTTTCTCCATCATCAGATCTATGAACTCCTGCAGATGCTCCGGAAACAGCTGGACTGCATCCATATACAGACCCTGATCCACACATTTGTCGACAGCAAAAGTAAGAATTCAAACACACAACAAAATCAAATTTAGTAAGTGAAGTGAATGGAAAAATATACTTTATGTGTATATACCTCACCTTTACCCAGGGAATATTCTGCAGGGCCTTATAGAAAATCGCTCTGGCTTTATCCATCTTACCATCAGAAACCTACAAATTTATATTAATATTAACAACATAAACATACATTTTATCAACTTTACCCATTTTACCCATTCAAATTGCCATCTACAGGTGTTATATTCAATTTATAAAGTAGAGTAAAATTAAAAGTTGAATAACAGGCAGTACCATGCACAAAACGTTTATCAAAAAAGTTTATTCCAACTCATTCCTGAAATGGTTTATTCCAGGTTTCGTAGTAAATAATGTATTTAGGCATTAAGGGTCTCACCAAGAAGTGAATGTACATCCTCCACAGTAAAGGGCAGTGAGCTCCCCCCTCCGTTGTGGTGGCAGTTTCAAAAAGTGCCTGGATTCGGTTGCCTAGGCCGTTTTCTGGTAGTACGGGCAAGGCCTCATTGTAGTGACAAGACCTACAAACAAAATCAGAATGCTTTTTTTCTTAACTAAAGTGACACAAATCTGTTGACTCATCAAATAAATTCATTTTCTTGATTTTCTAAAACACAAAGACAATCAGAAGTTGTGGTGGTTGTTTGTGTTGCCATGATCAGATGTTCAAACTCATTAACTGTGGCGTTACCTCTGAGCAGAATCCACCAGCTGCTTCCTTTGTTGTTCAGCAACAATGGCAAAGAGGCGTGGTACAACCCCGCCGCTGTCTCTGCTTACAGAGTGAAAAAAACGACGTGCCCTGCCAGCACTATGGTAACGATTCTCCACCTGAGAAAAAGAAAAAGTCACATTTTAGCTGTCATAAGTACAGAATGACAAACTCAAAGAATCCTTGACGGTGATACAAAGTGGTTTTGGAGCAAACCTGCACATATATGCCCCACAAAAGGGCACAGCCGGGCCAGGATGAGAGGGCCGAGGTGAGCGTGTGCCTCAGTGTTGCCAGAGGAAACACACTGTTGCTGCTGTGGTACTTCAGCAATGCCGCCTGCTGCACCGCTAATACCTCACACTCATAAGCTAACTGGCTGACAAAACTGTGGTTTGGAAGGTGGGAACTGGATTCACAGCTGCGCGTCAGGTTGGCTTTCTCGCCACCGCCGGGCGGCTTTTCAGGTGTTAAGGTGTGATAAAGTTGCTCCATCTTCTCCCTGGCCAGGCTGTAGACTAAAATGGCAGCGTGGACGCTCACGGTGAGGTACTGGAACAGAGCGTAGCAGCCAACCAGACCTCTCAACCTCAGCTTATCTTCTGGCAGCTTTTCCTGGTCTGTTGATGAAAGCGGAAGAACGGATGAGTTTTAAGAGAGCATGACCAATCCTTCAGAACAATCTGATGGATGATATTATTTTATTAACACAACAATAAAATGATCTAACTAATGGGGTTTTACCAACAATACTTAGATGTAATCTGTTTTTCTAATGGATGTTAGTTGGTTAAAAGCATTTGTGCTGAACTGATGTTTCCACTCAGATTTTACTTCACTACATCCCACAGCTTCATAACTCTATTGTTTGAGGACAATGCAGTTGGCTTATTCAATTTAAATATGTATGAAGAAAAGCATGATGTTATCAGAAAACTGTAACTCCAAGTGCACCAACTGTTTTGTACCTTTGTAACTTTTAGTACTTTCAAAAAGTTCTAAAAATGAAAAATCTGACTGTTTAAGATGCCTTACTAATCATTATCAATCAGTTTTTCTTTTACTCATCATCTTAAAGACCCACTCCAATGAAAATAGTGTTTGTGACATGCTCTTGTGACAATTGTCTGATGATGGAGGACATATATATATATAAAAAAAAGATAAAAAATGAATCTCTGAGTATTTCTTTATTACACTATGTTGTGAATCAGGAGCAGATCCATTGATCCATGAATGTCTTTGTTTTCCTCGTTTGAGCTGGCAATCTGGCTCAAAACTGTGCAGTCATTTTTGTGCACCACTAGATTGGAGGTGTGAGGGGCAGTCCTCTCGTGGTCTTGCTGTTTAGGTTTTTTTTTTAGTGCAATTTTGCAAGCTTTTTTTTTTTTTTTTTAAATACCACTCTGTTCTGTCTTGATTGGCTTTAGAACAGGGATAGGCAACTCCAGGCCTCGAGGGCCAAACTCCTGCATGTTTTCCAACATGTTCTAATTGGCTGGACATGGACACACCTGAAGCAGGTAATCAGTCATGACTAGGGCTTGGATATCTGTAAGTCATGCAGACACTGCGTCCCTCGAGACCTAGAGTTGCCTATCCCTGCTCTAGACTACTGTCTCTTGTAAAGGATGCGTTGAGATTACCAGAGTTACATTAATTTTCAATTCCGAGCTGATCTTTGTTTTCATTCTATATTAATAGATTTATTTCTATACAAAAGTTTGAACTTTGAGAATTTAAACAAGAAAGGAAAGTGTAAAAATGTTCATGTCTGTCTGAGATAAGTGTATAAAGTGTGCAGCTAGGGGTTCACAGATTTCCCCTGTTCTGGATTACTTATGGAATAAAAACCACAAGATAAATGAGGGATCACTGTAAACAGAGAACTCTCAGCAACAGTGAGACGCCAACAGTCCTCCCTAGAACTCAGAGGTGAAATTCGAATGAAGTGCTGTTGCTCCGCAGAAACTATGTCCTAGAAAGCAACAGAATTCTTTAAATTTGGCCGAATAATAATCATAATTAAAACACCAATGGGAACTGTTTTACAATAGATCAAAAGATGATTGGAGTGGGGCTTTAAAGTGATGTCTCGTCAAGACAACCCTTCTTTTCTGCAAATCCTTGAAGAACAGCAATGTCACATATGGAAATATGAAATAAAAGAACCTTTTGTGTCACCCTGAGAGTTCTTGATGCTTTGTTCCAGGCCTGACAAGCTGGCAGCCAGTGCCTGTTCGTAGGCTTTCCTGGCCTTTAGGATGGAAACTGGAGAGAGAGACTGGGAGGAGGAGAAGGATGCAGATGTTCCCTCTGCGAGTTTGGTCAGGACGCAGACAGCTGGTGACGTGGTTACATCTGTGAGCTGCCTTTGTTCCTTCGCTCCCTCCTCCACCTCGAGCTGGGACCAGAGCAGACACAGCTCACACAGAGCCACGCTGCTCAGTCCTTTGACTCCCCCCATCGCTGAGGCTGTAGAGAACACTTTGCGAGCCTCATCCAGGTTTCCCAGGAGCCACTCCAGGTGGGCATACTCGCGCCACAGAACCAAAGATGAGCGGTTGTCAGGCTCTTTAAGGAGCCGCTTCACCACTCGCTTGCTGCTCTTCCCCTGAGAGCGAAGGCGCTTTTTATTTCCACTGTGCAAACTGCGCAAGACCTGATGCATAAACACAAGCACGTCACAAAGAGAACAATTGAATGGTAACTGTTTATACAAATGAAGCAGTCCTTACTTTGAGCTTCTCGTATTGGACGAGGGTGAGAGTCACAGAAGCTCGGTGGTGAGGAGGAAGGACAGGGTGCAGCATGCTCAATATGTTGGTGAGAAACCTCTCGCCCTGCTTTCCAAGCCCCATCCACTTCCTCATTCCCTGGAGAGTCGTCATATGGCCCACAGAGTTAACCCCAGGGTCAGGTATGTCGCAGGAGGTCAGAGGCCGCTGGGGCTCGTTACCTGTGATGAAACATGGACAACAGATTGGAGTATGTGTTCCTCTGTTTCAGAAATGTGTTAAAAAGTATTCTTGTTGGGATTACTCTTGATATCATACCCTGAGTAACCAGAGATAGATTCTCCAGAAATAAGCTAGGCTGAGAGACTCCAGAGAGAATAGAGCCTACAGGCAAACCCAGGAAAGACAAGAAATGGAGAAGGAGGCGGAGCCGGAGTTTTGGTGAGGACAGACAAATCAGGGACGAGCCGATGTCATCAAATAACACCTGCAAGAGAAGGAAGGAGAGATACGGTGTCAGGATTCTTGAAGCACGATGGAGCTTGAAACGTCATTGGCTACTTTAAGTTTCACCCCAATCATCTTTTGATCTATTTTAAAAGCCTTCCCAGCAATCTTTTAATGATGATTATGCCATTTTAGCCAAAATTTGTCATTTTCTAGAGCATAATTTCTGCAGAGTGGCAGAGGCTCATTAGAAATGAGTTGTGGTGCAGAGTAAGCCTGCCCCATTTCCCATCATCCGTCTGTTTACATGTTCTCCTGCCAGCTCACAGCCCCTCACACCCCAATATAAATATCAATGGGATAACTAAAATAACAAGCAATATTGGAGCTATTCAGCCACACAGTTTTGAACCTGATGGCAGTTCACATGCACTTTTGGTGTTTTTAACATGCTCTTGTAGAATTTTTCTCATGATGGAGGACATGTAAAAAAAAATTCTTTGTGAATTGGGAGTATACGGAAACAACTGGTAATGTTAGCTTGGGGTTGTCAGGGGCTGTAAGCTAGCAGGACAGAGTGTAAAAAAGGGATGATGGGATATCAACTCAGGCTTACTCTGCTTCAATGGTCCCGCCCACAACTCAGAGGAAAATTCCTCCTGCTCTACAAAAACTATATCCTAGAAAACGACACATGGCTTTTTGATTTTGGTTAAAAACTGCATCATCCTAATGAAGAGACCACTGGGAACACTTACAATAGATCAAGAGATGATCAGAGTGGATATTTAAAGAGCTGCTACCTGTCTGTCAGGGTCCTCACAGTCCTCCTCCGTCTGACCCTTGGTTTTGTCCGGTCTCCATGGCAACCAGTGAGCTGCTTCACGTGAA
The DNA here is from genome assembly GCF_002922805.2 of Oryzias melastigma. Classification (NCBI taxonomy): domain Eukaryota; kingdom Metazoa; phylum Chordata; class Actinopteri; order Beloniformes; family Adrianichthyidae; genus Oryzias; species Oryzias melastigma. The sequence continues at coordinate 20,237,234 of NC_050533.1, forward strand.
GACTCCACATCCAGCCACACTGTCCATCTAGCCTGGCTCCTGTCTTTCACCTCCTCTTCATCCTCTTCTTCCTCCTCATCCTCTTCCTCTGGAGAATAATAAAAAATAAAAATAAGCTCATTTTGCTGCTTCAAGCCTTCAGGTTTACAAGGAAGCTTCACTACAAACAAACCGATGTCCTACAGAAGCAGCTATAGCTAACATCTACGAGGACCTCTGTGACCTCTGAGTCTGTACCTGCAGGAGGTGGAAGCCATCCTCCTCGCTCTTGTTGGAGCATCCATGCTTTCCAGCCTCTGGCCCCCACTTCCCCAACTCTGGCCTCCCCACTATCCCAGAACGGCTCAAAGAACTCAACCTGCAAACACAGGCAGCTGGTAAATCTTTACTAAAGAAACAGATACAAAAAACAAACAATAGATGTTTTCAACAAAAGATAAAAGTAAAACAAGTTTCTTTCTTGTCTGGCACAGTTCAGATTATCATAAACATATAATCGTCTAGTCTATTTCTATCTAAAAGTAGAAGATATTTTAGCATGAACCTTTATCAATCTCATTTAATCTCCAAACAGCGTTTATTTTATGGAAATGGTAGATATTTTGCTAATACATACAATAATAGCTGGGTTGAAAATCATCTTTTTATCATATTAAATTAATTCAATAAAGTTGGAATAAATGTCTTTTTTAAAACAAATTTCTTTTAGTTAAAAAAAATGACTTTGTTAGTTTGCAATGTAAGTTTTTCAATAGTTTTAGTCCTGAAAGCTTAAAAGTTTAGTTTAAAATGGTTCCAATGGAATTTAAATTCAAAACATTAACTGATACAATGCAAAATAAGCTCCACTTGGAAAGAAATCAAAAATGTTTCCCTCCCAATGGAAGATTGAAATATTTTCTCTAAATAAGCAAAACATATATATATACATACACACACACACATACATACATATCTGCCAATTGAGTCAGAAGAACTGTCTTACCAATAATTCTTATTGTAAGAAAAAAATTGTAGTCTGACACTAAAACTTGTTTTCTCAAACTATTTTACCATTGAGAATCTCTCTAAATAGGATTTTTTTCTTGCAAGAGAGAAAATAAGACGGTCTTTTTCCTTTCTTAAGATTCAGTTTTTGCACTCTAATTAAGTCTTGTTGAACCAGGCATTGCATAAAACTGAAAACTTTGGCCTTTCACAGAAAAAATAAATAATAAAATAAAAATAAAAATTATATAATTTAAGATTACTTGATTTTAAAGTAAACTATTTCTCTTGCACCAAAATCAAAGTGTTTAATTTCCTTCAGTCTTAACTTTTGCTTTGTCTGCTCAATCTCTTGTTACTTGAAAGAGACAGCAGACTTCATCTGCTGCAGAAAGTGATCAGTAGATTTTTCTCTCAACATACTAACTCTGCCCCCTAGTGTTCAAAATGTTGCTGGTTAAAAAAACTTGAAAAGACTAATTTTTTTTCTTTATCAGTTTATGACATTTTTATAGAATATGGTAACATCAGAGAAAAAGAACTCTAATGTTCCTGTGCGGCATCTGTGGTCCATCCATCTTCTTCTGCTCATCAGGGACTGGGTTACGAGAGCAGCAGTCTAAGCAAAGATGCTCAGACTTCGCACTCTTGGCCACAAATTCTCTCCAGTGGCCTCCGCCCAGTGCCCAAAACACCTCTCCAGGGAGAAGTCCGGGAGGAATCTGAACCAGATGCCCGAGCCACCTCAACTGGCTCCTCTCGATCTGGAGGAGAAGCGGCTCTACTCCGAGCTCTCTCCGTCCGGGTGACCAAGTTTCTCACTCTATCTCTAAGGGAGCGCCCAGCTACCCCAAGGAGGCTCATTTCAGCTGCTTGTATAGACTGGATGAGTGAACTCCTATGAACAATCCAGCACCCTGTAGAGCTGCTCCAGTGTATGTCCTTACGTTCTCCAGAGCTTCCCTTCATTTCAACACAAGGCTGTGAACAGAAACTTCCCAGCCTTGTTTTAAATCAGTTTTTATCCAATAAAGCTATCTTGTATTCATCCCCCTGTGAGGCCTTTAGAGTCATGATCTATCATTCCAATTACAGTTATGCGGAAAATAACAAAAACAGAAAGAAAAAGTTGTGCCTCTCCAGTCAAAGTGTGCGCCTGAGTACCTGCTGCTTGGTGGACAATTTTTGGACACTGTCAGGCTTGAAGAAGGTAAAGTCCATCATGGCCTGAAACAGAGAAATGGCTTTCTCTGAGTGACCGGCCTGTCGCAGGAAGTGACACTGCTGAGTGAAGATGTCTGCACAGAAAAAACAGAACATTTTTTTCATTATTTGATGAATCAAGTTCCTTACAGAGAAAATATTAGATCAAATCAAATCAGACGTGACATTTATAGTAAAAACAGCTGTAAATGTATTTTAAATTACCTTAATGTGTCAATGCAGCAGCAGACTTTATACTTAGTGAATGTGATGTCGGTTCTCAGTCTGTTTTTTGCTAACAGGTATGTAGTTAGTTTGATCAAAGCTGAAACCTTTGCATGCTGGATGGTTTTTATAAATTAACTTTGCATTTTTAAGTTTAGATCTGCATTAATGTCACTAAGATTTCTTGTCTGACTAACGTCAACAGATTGAATTTAGTCCCAACCCTCCCTTGTCATCAAAACAGTATAATAAAACTTTTTTTTGTCTGCTGTAGCTGATAAACATGATTTACATGGTACAGTAATAACTAAATAAAGTTGTATTTACCCAACATGTCCTCTTCAGTTCCTGGAAGGGCTGGGTGAGAGACCATGCTGCCATCTAGCACAGCACTGAGCGTGCTCAGACATTTCCCATATGCGGAGTTCACTTTGGACACTGTGAAGCTGCTGAAGTAGCTCTGGATGAAGAGTAGATACTGCCTCCACAAAGGAGAACTGTTTGGATGAAGAAACACCTGAAAGGCAACAAACAAGATTAGACGCACCATCAGCAGTTGCCACAGCACACACTGTTGTAGACCTACCAGTTTCTTCCACTCTTTGGCCAGAACGGAGGGCTCCCAGAGCTCCTGACAGATCCTGAGCCTCTCCAGCTGCAGAGCGATGCAGGTCGGGTTGGTGGCTACGGCTCGATCCGCAATGCTCAGCTTTTTCTCCAGGACTGCTCTATACGAGGACTTACGGCGCTCAGAAGATTCGCTGCCTGGTAGCTCCTCGCTGCCCCCAAACACTGACGCACTCAACTCATCCTAGGAGAAAAGATGAAGTTCAGAAATAATCAGACAAAATGCTAATGCAACTGCTTCACTAACAACAAGCATTTAATGATCAAAGCTGTTTAAACATTGTCTGCAGCATTCCTGTAAATGACTTATAAACCACAAAATTAACACTTAAAAATGTTAAATATTGTAAAAATTCTTTGAACTATGAGAGTAAAACATCAGGAACTAAAGCCGACATTTTACTATTGTGAGTTTTTATGTATTATATTTACCATGAATCCTGCTGACTTTAAATATTTAAATTTTATTAGGTTCTTTAAAGGTAACATTTTTACTACTTTTGAACGGTAATCAACATTAACCAAAAAACAGTGGGCTGAACCATCACGCTATTCAAATATTTAATACTTTTTAAAGTAATAAGAGTAATTTCTTACTTTTATTAAGACCCATTTAATATCTCAAGGTTGATTTTTTTTTTTGGGATTAATTTTTTTTTCATTTTTTCTCAATATAATTTGAATTTTTCATGAGGAAAAATGGTCAGTTGTCCACTACAAAATGACCAACAAAAAAAAAAGAAAATTCCCAGGTCGAAAAAAGGCTAAACCAAACACTACAATAAAGAACTGAAAGAAGGACACAGCAGAGGTGCATTTAAGAACTCACCTGGTAGCGTATGAACTGTATCCATAGCTGTGTATCTGATGGCTGCTCTCTGAGACGCCGGTTATATTCCTCAGTCTTCCCGGTTGCATGTGCAGCGTTGTCCTCCGTCTGATTGACCAGCTCCTGCTCCTCCGGCTTTCCTTTACCTTGCAACCACAGAGATGTGGACGAGTCGTATATCCCCAAGGGGTTTACAGAAGTTGTCTGCACTTTGCCACCTTAAATCAAATGCAAAAAGAGAAAAATAGAAGAAAAAAAAATTAAGGCTAGTAATAGTCAATAAAAGTGAAATCTCTTTTGGCATAAGAGAAAATTGATAAACTTAATTTATGAACAAACACATAAAGGAGATCATAGTGTTTCACAATTGATATTAAAAAGGGCATAAAAATAATTAAAAATCATTATTGAGATTGGATTTGGGGATGAACAAGTCAGCCATCACAAATAAAAAAAAAATTAAGCAGGAAGATAATTCCAGAGCTTGACGTCAGCAGCAGAAAACACATCCTCACGTTGACCAAATCTAGCAGAAGCTTGCTGGAAGGCCTTACACGCCTGCCTTGCATTTTAACAGTTAAAACTTTGACATGGTGAACTAAAGTTAAACAATTAAGAACATTTTTTTTAAACCTAGCTCTTAAGAACAATAAAAAAAAGTTTGGAATAACTTTTCTAAAACTAATTAAAAGCCACTGTTGTGAAGCTACACAGACTGGGAAGGTGATGAATGTGCATTCTTGAACGCACTTTTTTGGTGATCACAATGAACTGTCACTACCGGATTACTAGCGCATGTATTCACAGTTGGAGGAGGCTTGGTGTGAAATGTCGAAGTGGAGAAAATCTGGCAAAACTTGCTCTTCCACAGCTCTATTCTGATACTTGAAATTAATTCAGTCAGGCACAAACAGCAATTATTAATTTCTCCTTCATCATCAGTTTTCAAACGGTTGAAACTGCACGTTTTGTTTGTAGAGACTGAAAACTGACTTAAAACTTGCATAGTGGCACGTAGACGAAGAGTTTTGAACGCGGAAGCATACAATTTTGATGCATTTACATAGACTTTTCATTGGAAGTTGTGGCTTGAACGTGCGTTTCTGAACCCAGAATGAATATAGCATCATATGAGAATGATCAACATGACTCATCTTTTTGAGTACTTGTATCAAAAACCTATAGTTTCTCCTCTATCCTTTTTTCATGGAGGTGCTCCCGTGAATCGAGTGTTCACAACTTGTGATGTTTGCATCTGAAGTTAGAAGAATGAGATTTTTTATGTGAACATATAAACTCAGGGGAGGGAGGAAAAAAAGAATGAAATAAATAATAGTTCCCAGTCAATTGCGAGTCAATTCCCATTGTTCGTGTTAATGAGTCATTCAAAAGATTCGATTCATTCGTGTACGTCACATTTCTAGTTTCCTCTTGTTTAGTTACAAGATGTTTCCAGTAAGCATGGTTGTCATGTGATCACTTACTTGTCTCTTGTCCTCTGACATTTCTCTCAGGATCATCCAGGGGGAGGAAGGGAGTCGAGTTGTTTCCTTCACCGCTGTCAGGAGTTGCAGGCGTTACAGAAACAGACGGCTCAGACCTGAGCAGATGCCGACTCGCTGTAGAAAAATATCTGTCTGCTCCTCTATCTCCTTTCTGCTTGCTTTTTTTCTTTGAGTCCTCCCAGTTTATCTCCTGCTTGCGGCAGTCCAGACCCAAAGAGGAAGTGCCTTTCCTCCTATACCTGACCCACACACAGATTCAAACTTAGATCACTATTTGTGTAAAATAATTCCTGATTGTTACCATCTAAACAACTGTTACCAGTGCTAGAAGTGAGGTAGGTTACCTGGCTACATCTCCTCTGTACAGGGACTTGTAAGTCCAGTTGGCTGGGTCAGGTTTACTGTCCACACAGAACAGCTGCTTTGTAGATGACTGGAGGTCATCCAACCAGGAGAAGCGACTTGTTAATGGAGCAGGGTGTTGCCTTTGTGGGTACAAAAACACAATTAAAAAACTAGGAACATAAACAAACCAATGTAGCTGACTGAAAGGGTTTGAATTTACCTATCAGCCTCCTCTTTCTTCTTTAGGTCACTGGGGTATATAGTGTCAGAGTCAGTTCCACTGCTGCTGGAATCCCCTCCACTCCTCTTTCTGTATTTTTTCTTCTTTTTTCTTTTCTTTTCATTTTTCTTTTTCTTCTTTTTTGGGGGCACAACTCCGTGTTCTCTTGCTTTTTCATCAGTGGAACTAACATCCCTTCCAATGCTACAGAAAGTAAGAGAAATGTAATTTAAAAAACAATTAAAATAAGCCCCATAAAAAACACTGTTTACTATATTAGAATCAATAACAGAAAAAATAACTTAAGCTTATGTCTATTAAACATTAAATTTTAGGGAGACACCGTGATACTGCCTTGTCCTATGAAGCATCCTAAGTTGCATGCATGATGGTCCCATAACAAATGAAGTTCTTACCTTGCTTCCCTCTCATTTAGCCCCTCACTGTTCTTCTCTAAAAAACGAGCCTGAATGGAGAGTGCATCGCCAGTCTGAAAACTCTTATTCTTGAGCCAGTCTAATTCTGGAAAGGTGACATGTTACATTTTGATCAAGAGTGAGATATTATGATTACATGAGAACAAAGAAACAGTAGACATCACAAAGGCAATTTGGCACAGCATGAGGATCTTGGAGTGAAATACTTGCAGCAAAGCAAAAAGACAGAAAACAATTTTTTTAGGTGTCCGTCATGAAACACAACATATTTCTACAGCAAATAAAACACAACAAAAAATGTTTTTGTTGAATCTTAATGTAAAAATGCTGCTAACTTTAATTATACATTGCTTGCTACCTGAAGATCTAAATCCTGTGAAGCTTGGACATATGAAACAGAACAGGTACACTTTGGTTGTAATAAAGTTTATGAATAGCGTTGTAATGGAATGCTACCAGAGTTGCAGTTACAGTTCACTCTGACTCGTGCACTTAAAAAGATGCTTGGACTCACTAACAATCCTTTAGGTTAATAAGAGTTTTGGTCTACGTTTTTAAAGCTTATGCATTCTTTGATTAAGCAACAGACTGTTACAAAAAAGTGTGGTCAAGTACTATAATATTGGAGTATTTGAAACCTCTGACACTTTAACTGAGGTTTGATTGTTTATTTATTCGTATATTTTCAATTTCCAATCATACTGGGCATATTTCTTCTTGATTTCAAAATATTATTGGGACTAAACACTGATTCTTAACAAAACAAACAAAAAACTAACGGTTTGAAACAATTTTTGTGACTCGAACTTTGATAAATTTTGACATTTCGTACAAACAAAGGACACAACATTAATCGCAACTAACACAGAAACACAATATTTTTTAACATAAAAAGATAAAAATAGCAGGAAAACAAAACGAAGGTTTTTTTTAAGCCTTCATTACACATATCACCCTAACGTTGTATATGTGTTTTCCAACGTCTACGTCTGAAGTTGCCTAACAAAGCTATTACAGTAGCTTTTGAGACGTATGACCTTTTTAAACGAATAAACAGAAAACGATATATGTCAAAAATGCAAGTATGATAAGGGTGAATAATTACCTTCAGTCGAATTTTCACATTTATTCTCAGATACTTCAGAAAAAGCTGGAAAGAGAGCCATTATGTCGCAAGGATCACTACGTCACGCAGTAAACAGTCGCAGGAATATGACGTCACGCCGTAGCCTTATACAGTCTGGGTTTAACCATAGACTGTATGGGTTTGACGGGTTTTTTCAATGGTTTTGGTGCATTTCTCACAACAGAATTAAACTTCTCAAAACATTTATTCACTTGGCCACAACCTATTGGCAGATTCATGTGCATTTCATCCAAAAGCATATCGTTTTGGACACAAAGTAATTGATAAAGTACAAATCTCGACAAAATGATTTTGACTTGCTTTTGATCATCATTCATTTGTTTTTATCATAAATTATCTGAGATTGTCTAGGTTGATTATTCATTGTTTATGCAACTAATAATCTTTATTGCTTGTTTCTTTTTACACAAACTTGTTGAATATGTCAAACATTTTTATGTCCATTTAAACATAATTATTGTGATTCCATGAAAGTGTTCATAAAGTTTTTTACAATTTTCTCAATTGTTTCGATGCATTTCTCTCAACAGAATTAAACTTCTCACAACAGTTAGTGCAACCTGCACAACATTTAGTGTGAAGTGCACTTTCAGTGTCTCTTTTTTAAGTAAATTCTGTTTTGAAAATGCAATGCATTCAAAGAAGTTGTAGTCATGACTCGTCATTTTAACAACACAGATTCTTTAAGTGATATAAAAACGTGCTTTTAACCGTGAATTGCCCATTTTGAACTACTGACTTGCATTTTGAGAAAGTGACTCGCTCTTACAGGTTACCTACCGTGTTTTGCAGTTTGCACAAATTGTTTTCAGAAACACCATAGGAGCGGTGCAAAATTTAATACAGTTGTGAGAAATGTAAGTCGATTGAGAAAACTGTAAGCATGTTTTAATCTCTTACCTTGGCAACTGATGTAGTGATGTAGTGCTCTCCCAGGACCAGTTTTAGGTGGAACACCACAAATCTACTGGCTCCTGGGAACATTCGGGCATGCAAACCCCTCCACCACGTTTAGATGTCGATTCAGAGAGGGGATATATATCAGTCACCAGGCAATCACTAACAATTACTTGAAGTACTCGGAGAAAACCCACAGGACTGCCATGCTTTGTTTTACTTAATAATCTGTTCAATTGGTGACTGATATTTATTTATTTATTATTTGCTTATTGTGTTGTTTGTTTATTATTTTATTTATTCATTTTTTAAATTTATATATTGATTTATTTGGTATATCTGTCTGTCTGTCTATATATTTGTTCATTCTGCTTGCTTATTATTTTCTTTGTCTTGTTCTATTACTTCCTCTACTGTTTATTTTACTTCTACTTCTTGTTCTCCTTCTTAATTTATTTTCTACATCTTCGTTTTCCTCTCCTTCTTATATCTTCTACTTCTTCTCATTCTGCATCTTCTTTTTCTTCTACTCTGACCACTGCCATTTTTGTCATTTGAGGGAGACTATTTTTCACGTTTTACTGAGTGTGAGAGGCTTTCAGACCTCTTCACTCTTTTAACATTAGTGTTTGCTCTTTCTAATGTCCTTTTTCAAAGAGATGTTTTATTTATGGGTCGGGGTACAGGAAAGACAACAAAGAGAAGTGGCAGCTGCCTAATTTTATTGTTAGTGAAGCCAAACTTGACCTTCACGTCAGCAGGAAGCGTAAAATAGCAGGTGAACAGTTTGCTTATGCGGTTTCAGTGTTGCACTATTGTCCGCTCCAGACTGATGCTGGAATTCTCCTTCTTAAAAAAGTAAGAATCTTGGTTCGATTCATGAATTGTTGAGCTTTATTCGTGAATTGAATCAGATCACCACGGAAGCAACGATCCACAGCCCTAGCTGACACCATACTGGATTCCTAGAACTGAAGGGACAGGATCACTGCGGTTTTTGGTGCCACCTGGCAGCCCTTCATGCTCCCACCTGATTGCCTCCCCTCTGACTTTGATCAGATAGAGGTGGGCTGTCTCCAAGTGAACTGCTTAAGTGTATGACGCACAGTAACATCGAACACATGTCCAACGAACTGATCACGCAACAACTCCTCTGAATTTGGAATGCCATTAGCCTCAACAAAGGCCATAGAGCCAATGAAATATCCTGGAGGGTCTCACCTCACCTTCCTGCTGTCGACATGAAAAGAACACTTCTTGTAATGCCGCATAAGATTAGGTGCAACACTAGAGTTCATGCTCACAGGGCTCACACACAAATCTAAAGTTACGCACAAATCAAGAATAACTCCCGCATAAATCAGGGTAAGTATGCTTTCTCTCCATACTGTTTCATGCAGGTTGGAACCAATGAGAGCTGAATGTGCAGCAGGTGTGCAACATCAGATGCTGTTTAGCTGTGTCATTTGGCCTAACGGTTAGCCTGATGCTGGCGGCAGGTGATGCGAGTGAAAAAAAAAAAGTCTCTTAATATTCTTTATTAGGCTATACTGTAACTTTACAGCCGTTAACACAATTCACGTAATTCCAGCAGATTTGGAAGTGGAGTAAACGAGCCTTGCGGTGATTAGCAACATTGTGCAGTTGTTAAGTGTTTGTGTAGACAACATTTATCAACGGATACTGTCCCTGAGAAAAACTGCTTTGTGCAGCATTGCTCTCCTTGACATGGGTTCCCTTCAGACCTACAAACCCTTGCTGTACTGGCAGCCTCGCTGTCAGGCATTGACGAAGCATCGTCTTGAAACAATAAGGTTCTGGACCAGGCAAAAAATCCTCAACCTCCCCTGAGAGTTCTGTGGAGAAACTTGCATCACTTGGATATGCAGTGGTACTGAGCGGTACCACTCCATCTCAAAGACCCAGTGTATGTTACACAAAGCTACCTTACTGTCAATCATAGATCCAAGCCACACCTCCGCCGCTCAGTCTGGCTCCACTAGCCCCGCCCCCTTTTTGGCATTTTTAAAATCTGTGCTGAGAATGGAGTCAGCCTCTAACTGCCCTGTTTGTTTACGCTTTAAAAAGCAAAAATAAACATTATTCAGACAAAGTCTTAGCTCTGCACTCTTGGTACAATCGCTTCATCGCCTAGAACCAATTCTGTCAACTTCTTATGACCTCTCCTCAGAAGGATGGAGGCAATCGCAGCAAAGATTTTAGAAGCTATTTGTGACAGGGGGAGGGAGTCAACTCTGTGTGAGTGAGATGGGGGAGGAGCCAATTCTGTGTGACAGGGGTGGAGCCAATAGTGTGTGACAGGGGCGGAGCGATGTATTTGTGACAAGGTCATAGCCATGTATTTGTGACGAGGTCGTAGTCCTATATGTGTGACGAGGTCGTAGCCCTGAATGTGTGACGAGGTCGTAGCCATGTATGTGTGACGAGATCGTAGTCCTGAATGTGTGATGAGGTCGTAGTCCTGAATGTGTGATGAGGTCGTAGCCATGTATTTGTGACGAGGTCGTAGTCCTGAATGTGTGATGAGGTCATAGCCATGTATTTGTGATGAGGTCGGAGCCAACTGTTTGTGATGGGGCGGAGCCTTGTATTTTTGATGAGAGCAGAGCCATGTATTTATGACAAAGTTGAGGCCAACAGTCTGTGACGGGGGCAGAGCCAACTGTTTGTGACGGGTGTGGGAACAACTAAAATATCAATTTAAATAAAACAATTATAAGACAATCAAGTTAAATACCTAATAAAAATCCATACATTACAAAACATTGAATTAATATAAAATACATAATAGATGAGATAAAGGAGAGAAGTTTATTAAATCATAATAAAACGACTAATGTATTTGAAAAAGTATATGAAAAACCATGGAAAAAGAAAAAAACCGGTTGCATGTGAGATTTGGTCATTTTTTTCAGGCTTAAAAATAACCAATGACGAATTGAGGGCTAAAAAAATATTGGCCAATCAGTGTCTGAGAATATTTGACTGACATGTAGATCATCCAATCAGATTCAAGTGTTTTCAACGCAAGCCACGGTGTTAAGTTCTGAGGTCAGTTTCTTGCCGGAGTGCGAGGAGTGTTTGTCGGAGTTCTTCATCGTCCTTAAAAAGTTGTCCTATTTCTGAAAAAATGAGAGAAATTGTTCATCTGCAGGCCGGCCAGTGCGGTAACCAAATTGGAGCAAAGGTAACAACCTTTTCCCCCCAGTAAAAGTTTATTTTGAAGTGAGCGGGAGATCGTTTGAAAGTTAAATTAGTGTTTGCGCGGGCTGCTACACAACCGTTAGCTAACGGCTAAACTAATTCCGGCCCAGCGGTGAATGGCTGAAACTAAGTCATGCTACCAGGTTGGCTAACCTAGCAGTTCATGATAATGTTGTTGTTTTATTTTTAGTTCTGGGAAGTGATTAGTGACGAGCATGGCATTGACCCGACTGGAACCTACCGCGGGGACAGCGAGCTGCAGCTGGAGCGGATCAACGTTTATTACAACGAGGCATCAGGTAAACGTTAATGCCCTCCCGCTAGATCAGTCAAAATGGGAGAAGTTCGGCCTCTGAAGCGACATTTTAGTGTCGCATTTGTCCCGCAGGGGAACATAATCCCCCTGGATTTCAGTTCAATGGGTTTCCTAGTTACTGTAGCCCAGTTTCCATGACACGACAAATAAACAAACAGAGCATCAAGCTAACAATACAACACCCAACACTATGGTAAAAAAAAAGACCACAAACAGACTGTTAAGTGTTTAAATGTGTGTTTTACACCAGTTATTAAACTTTTGGGGGTGCTTTTTCTTAATAAGTTAGTTTAGTCACTTCTGCTCTTAAGTTTCAATGAAAAATATCAATTCCCTGTATATTTACTTAGGTTTTAGTCCACCTAGTTTTACTATGCAAAGTAATTACTTTGACAAAACTTGTTAGAAAAGTTTTATTTTGCTCTTTGACTGTAAAATAGCTCAATTTAACAGGCAAATTTGTGTAAATCAAATAAGTGAGAAAGAAAATAGACTTCTGACTAAATTAAACCTCACATTTGCACAAAATATTTACACTTTTATATTCTTGTTGTGCCCGTTTCCTGTTTGTGCTTTTTAAAATAGGATTATGACAACATTAAAGTTGTATCAAACTAGATGAGATAAAACATTTGATCCATTAAAAGTTGCTTTCTTTGCCACAAAAATAGAACTTTGTGAATAATGTCCCATTAGTAGAATCAATAAAGCTTTTTTTATTCAGAAAATTAAAAAAAAAAGTGAATTCGTATTTTTTCTGCCTTCTTTAAAAGGTGGCAAGTATGTTCCCCGTGCTGTTCTGGTGGACCTAGAGCCGGGTACAATGGACTCTGTGAGGTCCGGCCCCTTTGGTCAGGTGTTCAGACCGGACAACTTTGTGTTTGGTAAGCATTTTTTTTTACACACAAACAGTGAATCTATCATGTCTCTAGTCTGCATAAATGAGGAAGTTTTAGTTCAGTTTGCATAAGATATGATTTATTTCCATGTTATACAGGTCAGAGCGGAGCGGGTAATAACTGGGCCAAAGGCCACTACACCGAGGGAGCTGAGCTGGTGGACTCGGTTCTGGATGTGGTTAGAAAGGAGGCTGAGAGCTGCGACTGCCTCCAGGGTTTCCAACTCACACACTCTCTGGGTGGAGGCACGGGCTCCGGCATGGGCACGCTCCTCATCAGCAAGATCCGAGAGGAGTATCCGGACCGGATCATGAACACTTTTAGTGTCGTTCCCTCACCTAAGGTGCATATAACGCATCTGGTGTTTTTACAACAGCCTTTATCTTTTCTTTTGGTTTCATCTTTCCGTCTCCTCTTTCCTTCAGGTGTCGGATACAGTGGTGGAGCCTTACAACGCCACGCTCTCTGTCCACCAGCTGGTGGAGAACACCGATGAAACCTACTGCATAGATAACGAGGCGCTGTATGACATCTGCTTCCGCACCCTGAAGCTCACCACACCCACGTACGGCGATCTCAACCACCTGGTCTCAGCCACCATGAGCGGCGTGACCACCTGCCTGCGCTTCCCCGGCCAGCTCAATGCTGACCTGAGGAAGCTTGCAGTCAACATGGTGCCCTTCCCCAGATTGCATTTCTTCATGCCCGGCTTCGCCCCTTTGACCAGCCGAAGCAGCCAGCACTACAGGTACCATAAGAGCGACCTTAGTCATTTTCACCCTTTTGTTCAGTTTTAAAAAAAAAAGTGTCTAATAAATGTTTTTGTTTTAGGGCTCTGACTGTTCCAGAACTCACCCAACAAATGTTCGATGCCAAGAACATGATGGCAGCTTGCGACCCGCGTCACGGTCGGTACCTTACCGTCGCCGCCATCTTCAGAGGCCGCATGTCCATGAAGGAGGTGGACGAGCAGATGCTGAACGTACAGAACAAGAACAGCAGCTACTTTGTGGAATGGATCCCCAACAATGTCAAAACGGCGGTCTGCGACATCCCCCCACGGGGCCTCAAGATGGCCGCCACCTTTATCGGCAACAGCACGGCCATTCAGGAGCTGTTCAAACGTATTTCAGAGCAGTTCACCGCCATGTTCCGGCGCAAGGCTTTCCTTCACTGGTGAGAGGAGCAAAGTGAAACTGTTTCTGCACTTAAGTCAATACATGCAACCCAACTAATTATGATTCTTTTATGGCTTCAGGTACACCGGTGAAGGTATGGATGAGATGGAGTTCACGGAGGCTGAAAGCAACATGAATGACCTGGTGTCTGAGTACCAGCAGTACCAGGACGCCACTGCAGAGGAAGAGGGAGAGTTTGAGGAGGAGGGAGAAGACGAGCTGGCTTAGAAGATGGTGTTTCTTCAGATTTTCTGACATGTTCAAGCTTTAAGTATAAGAAAGGAGGTAGTTGCATAGTTGTAGTTTTAGATGGAGACATGTTGAGTTTCAGATGAGTTCAAATTTGTGATATTATAGGTGATGTGTGGATGCTTGTGTGTTAGCTTCATTAGGTGCACACAAGATTCACCTCTGGCTATAAACAAGTTGTTTCATATGTTCCTCAGCATTTATTCATTTTCCCTTTTATCTGATAAGCTCAATGGTTCAGCAAAAAATCAATCCTGCTTGTTTGAGTAAACAAAAAAGGAAAACATGCAGGGCGGGTCTTTTTGTGGACCAGTCTGGAATCGCTGCTTTAAAGGGTTCAGTGTCATGTTTCTTCGTCGCTTGTGATACTTTTTCTGTATTTAGATCCGAGCTGTTATGGTCAGTTGCTGGGTTGCGGTCACGTTGCCCGTTCCAAGTTCCACATCCACTGTCGAGGATCACTTCCTGCTGATGTCGTTGTCTATAGTGTCACTGTCAGCATAATCTGAATGATTTTAACTTTGTGTTTTGTTATGTAAAGAGTAAATACCAGTAAAAAATCTTCATTCTGAGAAAAGTCTCAAGTGGTCATATATGTTTTAGTATTTTTTGTTTTTAGAATTAAAATCTAGTGCAGAAAAAATGATTAAAAAAATATTTATCACAATTTCTATAAAGTTTGAAAAATGCTTTTACTTTCAGCACATTTTAGTTTTTCCTAATTTCTATATTTTCAGTCTAAAAAAAGTCTTTCAAGGCTGAATGAATGCAGGACTGTAAGCATGATGGTACATGTAGTTTGCACCTTTTTCATTCAAACATTGATCTGTTCGGACTTTCAAAGAGCTGTCATAGTATACAGCATCATCTCATTAATGGTATAAATATAATGCTGCCTCTGAGATGAAAAATAACCAGCAGTATGGTTAGAAAAAGGTTGAACATTCTTTAAACTTTCCAAAAACTACAGTCTAAATCACAATGAACACTTTAGCTTCCATGAAATCTGAACCACACAAAAGTCTCATTTTGTCTTCCTATACAGGGAGATTTTTTTCCTGCATTGTATTCTGGCCATTTGTTCCTCAAAAACAAAAATTACAGTGAAAAACAAAGATGAAGACAAGAGAATGCAGTCTTTTTAGAGATAAAAACAATTTTAAAGTGGGCAAAAATAATTGTACAGACAAAGAACATACAGGAAGCAGAGGAACAAAACCACCTTTCAGTTCCTAAATTCATCTTAGAGAACAATAAAAAAAACACTGAATGTAAACAATACAGATGAACTAACATGAAATGGGTTTTGCATTTAAGCCAAATTTGATCTAAAAAAGACGTAACATTAAAAACCTTGACATTATTTTACATGTAACCTAGTTAAGTTCTGCAGTGATGTTGGCAACATTTTTAAAGAACTTTTTTCAGTATTGGCATCATAGACACAAATAATAAAACTGAACGTAGTCAGGGGTTTTATAATTATATATTTTTTCTAGTTTCTATGAATTGTGCACATAATTAAATTCAGCCTTGAGTGGATTCTAAAAAAGAAATGATCCTGACTGCTGGTTTAAAAAAAGGCCTTAAACTGATTTTTGTCAAATGATGCGATTTTAAATGGCTCAATATTTTTTTTATCTAAAACTGCATGCATAATAGAATAAATAGTTTCTAGAAAACAAATAAGGCCACAAAATAACCTCCAAAGTATTATCCAGAATGATGTCAAGATCAAATAATGGTGTTTTACCTCTAACAAATGTCAGCTTTTTATCCTCGTAAAACACTAGCATCTTCTAAACATAAGCCTGCACTCTCCTGAGAAAGTACTGAAGCAGCAGTGGATTGAACCGGTTTAAGGAAATGTTCTTACATTTGTGAAACCCTTAGATGCACCAGAGACAGAATTGTCACAAGTGGCTCAAAATGACAACTGAGTTTGCTTCACAACAGCAACACAACATCCTTGTGTGTATGTCAAGTCTTGTTGCTGCATGCAGCCGTAACCATTTTCCGATTATTGCAGCTAACCCTGAAACTATCCTGATGACAGTCCAACTATGAGCTTATTTCAGATAATCCAATCAGATAAGTGCTTTTTTAATGGAAAAAAATCTATCTGTAACCACTCGGTGAAAGAAGCTTCAAGTTTGATTGTTAGAGTTCTATTACAACCATTTACTTTAATCCATCTTATCTTTTTATAAGTTTCAGAAACAATCACTTCGGACACTGCTGTGTGGGGAAATGTTCTTATAGTGTTCCTTTAATAATATTAGTCCACAAACATATTTTCCTCATAGAAAGTTTATGGGAACTCTTGAAATTCTGTAGATGAAACTGGTTCCTTAGACCAACTAACCAATGGGAGCTAAGTGTTTAGTAATAAAAGTAATTCTAAATCTATAGAAGATTAGAAAACATATATACAAGGATCAAAACCATAACAACATTTTGACAAAAAGCTTGCAAATGTAAAGTACATTTTGACCCTTTAATGCATCTAAGGGTTAGAAGATAGAACTGCTGTAAACTGGGCTAAAAATGACATTTTAACACCATTCTTAATGTCTGCAAACCACAACTCCATGAGGATTCTGTAAAGATGAGCTGCTCTCTGAAATGACAAAACACAAGTTCTCTCAAACTGTTTCCTCTATGCGTTTATTGAGTCTCGTCTCGCCTGCTTTTCCAAAGATTTTTTTTTTCTTTCACAGCGAGGTCTGGAGGTGCGGTGGGAGTTATTCAGCGTCCCCCTCTGTGGAGCTCTGAAGCCGAGCTGCTTCCAGCTCCTGCTGAACCTCCCTCACAGCCAAGATCCGAGTGAGCATGCTCTGTAGAGTAGCAGCATCCAGGGGTTCAGAACTGTACCAATGGCAGCTGTTCGGGGCAGAAAACCAGAAAAACACTTTCACTTAACAATCTAGACGATCACTGTTTCACAAAGGCTCAGCTTTCCTAGATTTCTTTTTGAAAAACTTGTCAAAGTTTCTGTTGTATAAATCTATGACCTCTCAGATAGAGGAGTTCTTAAAGAAGACATCTGTTAAAACATCTGTCTTAGGAAAGAGTCAACAAAACAAAAATAATATGAAATAAGTTTTCAGTTTTCATGGAGAGTTCTGATGACTCTTTAGGTCAGTGGTCCTCAACTGCCGGGCCACGGACCGCTACAGCCGGTAGAAAAAAATAAAAAGGTTTTATTTATAATCTGAATTTTATGTTGGACAACTCATTCTTAATGCATTTCTAGTCACTGCTGCACTGACAGCTAAATTGAACCCCTAAGTTAGCAAAGTTAACACAAACAAACAAATCTGTAATGTTTATTTTTGCAGAAAAGAAGTCAATGAGGAAACAGAGGAACATTTGACTTAAAAATAAAAGAAAGTTGCATTTAACAAAAAAAATTTCACTTTACTCCAAAAGTGGATTTATTGTGACAGTTGTTCCCACACACCATAATAATAACAAAGAACATTCAGGCTAATATTGAGGCAAATAATACAAAGTTTCTGCTAATAAAGTTGGTCATATGGTGGGTTCTTTCTTATGATAATTTTTAGAGTATACCAGTTTAATTTAGTGTTTTTTTGATTTTGTATTCATCTGTTGCACATTAAAAGTTGGACACAGTGGTAGTTAGTGCCGACTCTTCAGTTTCTACTTTGACAGATGTGGATTTAGATCATTTTAATGGTTCCTACACTAAATCTAGAGTAGAAATCACATTTAAAGCAGCTGCAGATATTTCCCAGAGGATGAAGATAAACCTAACTCTCAAAAGTTAAATAAAAACTATAGGCCAAAAAAAAAAAAAAATCAGACTCTCTGTGAAAATATTGTCATTAAACCGGTCTGTGAGCTGATAAAGGTTGGAGATCACTGCTTTAGGTGCCAAAACACAATATTTAGATTCGTTTGAACACCTCAGTGTACGTCCCTGTAACACCAACATCGTAAATACGCACACAAACATCCTAAAAGTGTTTTAAAGCGGCTGCTGTGGCGTCCCGGCTGAAGAGGTCTCACCTGTCTGTGTGAACGTTCTTCTCAGGCTGCAGGTAAAAAACATCTGGTCGATCCCTCACAGATTCTGGGCTGCTTGAGAGCAGAACAGTAAATGTAAGTTTAGTTCTGTTAAAGGCAGCTTTAGTGGCGTGTGTTTGTGCGTGTGCAGGTCTCACCATCTGGACAGGTAGAACTCGTAGAGCCGCACCGGACAGTGCAAGGGGTAGGTGACATTTTCTAACATTTCCAGGTCTTCCTCCTTCACCAGCCGCTGTTTTTTGATGAGATCTTTAAAGAAAGGAAACAAAGCATGTTCGAATGATTCTCTAACATAAAATAATACTGTTTACAAAACCACCTTTGTGTCAGTAAAGCAGCTCTAGTCCACATCATCACAAAATCCTTAAAAATGTGACTCACACTTAGCATAAAAGGTTGGACAGGAGTCCTTAAACTGTATGACGTTATCAGCTTTTAAATACAGTTCTATAAAAATTGTAAAATTTAACATTTTATGCAAAAAGTTTGCACTAAAATAGTGTTTATTATCAGAAATCCATGCTAAATTAACTAATTTTACTCTCCAGTTCAAATTTTCTATTTTTTATTTCAAACTTTGAACCTAAAGGTTTTAATTCAAACAATTTATAAAGGCAGAAAAAACTTGGTCTCCACAAACAAGCTCCTCCCAGTAGCAGATTATCAACGGAAGATTTGTTTTCATAATGAGAATAGCGTAATCATTACATGCAAATTGTTCATGCAAAACCTGTGGAAAATTGAGTTCTCTGTTCTAAGCGATCCAGGGAGAATGATAATGGAGCTCTGTGACTCTTCATGAGAGTATGAAACAGCATTTCATCCTGTAATTATACATTTCTCTGTGTTTACTACACTCCCTACACTCTTCCTGACTTCCTGCTAAACAGGAAGTCTCCCAGAATCTCCTCACTGAAGGTTGCAGATTGTATCAGCTTCCCCTCGAGGACAATAGAAGTTTAGGGTTACAGACTATGATTAGGAACAGATTCACATCCTTTCATTTGTTTGGTTTAACTGTAAATCAATAAGCTGTCACCTGTTTGATCGGGGCTTCTCCTGTAGTGGAGGTAACACACTTTTCCAGCACGACTGCAGATTTTGGAGCGCCGGGTGAAGTTTGAGAAAGACAAGTGCTGGTGTTGCTCCACGGTGGTCAGGTGGAACTTTTTGGTGCAGAAGAACAGAAGTGTGTTGAGCAGCACAATAGGAGAGTATGCACCCAGCTGCTTACACTCCCACAGAAAAGACTCCTCCACTCTGGAGGGAACAACACCACCTGGAAATTAAACAAAATCATTGTTGGTTAAAACACTGAGGCTGAGGGGCAGCAAACACATCCAGATACATATAATAAACATGTCAAATAAAAACTACCATTTGGCAGCAGCCTCGGCTTCCAGAGTTGAAGCATTGAGCTGATTTCACTGGCAAACTGACCGTACAGCTCATCTGTAAAAATGTTCTCAATACGCCCCTTCAGGAAAATATACTAATTCAAGAGAAGAGAAGATGAGTCAAAACAAGAGAATAAAAACGTCAAAACAAAGACGTGTGTGCTGTGCACCTGTTGTATTCCTAAACAGAGGTAGAAGATACTGTCCGGACTGTAGGTGTCTCCGTTTGGCCGCCGTAGTTCTTTGATGAAGCGAGACAGAGCACAGCTCAGCTCTGCAGAGTTGTACTGCAGGATGTCTTCTTTCAACTCCAGCGGAGAGGCTGCAGGGACATGGAAAGTGAGGTGTGACCGTGCCACCGATGGTGCAGCAAAGACAAAACCGGCGGCTTACATTCTTGAGGCTGCTGCTTGCGCTGTTCGACCCAGTTCTTCCAGGCTTTGAGTCCGTACACGTGGTTGAGTGTGAAGGTGGCGGGAGCAGATGAAGGACTCTCTGCTAAAACAGTCCGCCTGCGACCCTGGATGGACAGACGGTGAACATGAGGAGCGGAGTCATCGCTGAAGGCCTCAAAGATTGAAATCAGACAGTTTTTGCAATTTACTTGGGGGCTGCAGATCCCTAAAAAGTCTTAAATTTAACTGACGTAAATTTAGGCCTTAAAAAACAGAAATATTTTAAATCTGGTAAATAGGTTTTAATTTTTTTATAGTCAAACATGTCCAGGACACACTGAGTCTTGAGGTCGCAAATCGTTTATAGCTCAGCTAGTTAACTAGCTCATACTTGTCTGTTTGGGAAAATATAAAAGTGCAAATTTTTGTAGAAATGTCTTAAAAATAGGGATCAGTCATGGCTGTTGAATCTGGTTGGTGGAAATTCGTACATTTGCCGAAAGACATTTAAATTTGGAACAATGGAAATTATGGCGAAATGCATGTGTAGAGTGAGCAACAGCTGACTTTTAAATCTTTTTTTTTAATTATTTTAAAAAGGTAATTTCCTGTTTCCATTTTGACTGTTAGTCCTCTGAAACATTACCGAGGTCAAATATCAAACAGATAAACATCATGTTGGTTGTTTGTGGCCTGTTCTACCCGTTTGCGGCTGAAGGAACCCTCTCTGGGTCTCTTCACTCCTCGCTGAAGAACAGGCGGCTTCTGCTCCAACGGTTCTACAAAAGATTAAAAACAAATTCTTATGTTAATCTTTTTATTTGAACCGACTGACAAAAAGAAAGCTGACATCTCACCAAGTGGAAAGTCAGTTTCTAGGTCCATCAGTGAAGAGGAGGGGGCTTCGGTTTTGGGATCGGGGGCAGAGGAGTCACTCTTTGCCGCGCTCGTCTCTGATTGGCTGTCAGGCTGCGACTCGGTTGAGTCTGAGCTCTTGTCCGAGGGAGTGGGAAGAAGCAGGTCGACTTGAACTGCTTTGTGAGTCCGCTCAAGGTCACGGGTTGTAGGATCAACCGCTTTCGACTTCAAGTCTTCAAAAGAAGAGGCATCACTCTGGACTACAGCAGAGAAGAAAGGAAGTAATGCCACATGTGAGAAGATCTCAAACATAGTTTTCAAAATAAGAGCAGCAGAAATGCTTCCTCTCACCTGCACAGGAAGCAAATTCCTTTTCCTGCTTCTCATTATCTGCATTGAAAACCTCTGACTGCACAGCTGCATCTGTCATGTCCTTGGTCTGTGGCGGCACCACGACTGGGACGGGAATCTGGAGAACAAAGTGTGATGACAACGTTACTTTTCAAAGACTTCATGCAACGTATAAAAATGTTAAAAAAGTAATTGAAGGGGACACACAGGCATTGGGATGACCAGTGGAACGGGCATGTGCTGGGAGTACATGTTCACAGGCACTGGAATGTAGACCGGCACTGGTACAGGCACCATTACCACCTTCACCTTCTCCTCTACATCTGTGGATCACAGGAAAACCAAGAGTGAATTCTAAAGTGAAGAAAATCTAACAACACTCAGAAGCTTTCCACTTACAAGACGACATGGTTTATTCCTAAAGTCATGAATGTAAATTATGAGGTGCAGCTGTTCTCTATTTCAACAGCTATCCCTTCATATTATATACCCACATGTATATATTTTAATATTTTTGTTATAGAACAGGTGCAGGACTGGAGTTTTCCCAGGTGATGTTAATATTACCATAAATTCCCTCAATTTATCCCTTAAATATCCAAAAATCCATTATTTAATAGTCAAAACTCTATTAATAAACTCCTCAAACTAAGTGTTTAAATATCTGTATGACTCATGTAACACACCTATATGTAGAAAAAAGCAGATGCACACATTCAAAATAAAGGAAAATTTATTTTTCTTTAAAGACAGTCTTCTTTTGAAACAATTAACACAATGACATAAAGCAGATGGACATTGACAGATCCATATAAAATAAGTGTTAAACTACACAAAATAGGTTTGTTATAGCCTTCCCTCTGGTCAGAGAAAGATGAACTGAAGATTGAAACTCCATGAATAGATCAGTGACAGGAAATGACTTTATTATCACTCATACATTCATGTCAAAAGTCACATGTGCAACAAAATAAAGGTATAAGGTGACAGAAGTGTGTTCCAATGAAACATTTCCATAACTGTTTGAGAGAATGAATGAAATCACATGACCTTTACATGAAGAGCCCTTTTGTTTGCCTCTTACAGGAACATTTCAGTTCAGAACTTCTTGTTAAAAATCAAAACCGGCAAGTGGGAATTACTGTTGCCATTTTTCCCTCCAGATGGATTTAAGACAAAATTTGAACTAAATGGCATGCACTTTTGTGTCCATTTTTGTTAAAGTTTTAGGAAGTCTATGCATGTTCCACCTCAATACTGATTACAGAGAAGTTTAGCTGCACAAGCTTAGAATGTACAAACAACAACAGAAAACATTTGACCAAAATGCATTTCATTTTTAAACAAGAGGCTAAAGAACATGAGCATTTTTGGCCTGTAACTTCACTGCTTCTGCACAAAGAATGACAGAAATGAAACATTCAAGTCACAAAATAATAATAAAGAAGATAACAGAAAATGGCAACAAGATGAATACACACAAAGATAGGACATTTAATGAATGAATGAAGAGTGACCAGCATCAGCTTTAGTGTTCACTGTCTTTATGAGGTAATGCTTTTTATTAACACGTTACAGCACGTCAGTGAAGAACTGGATTCAACACTTTTGTTGCAGAAATATATATATATAAAAAATCCCTGTTTTGTTTGTGTAACAGCTGTAAAGAACAGGAAAGACAGTAGTGTGGGTGGGAACCCGACAACCGTGCTGGTTTTGTCTGGGCAAACTGCAATCACCACCCCTCCAGTCAGAAGATCAGGACACTGTGGAGAGAAAAACTGGGTGACACACTTAAATAACTTTTTGAAGACATCAAAATAAACAACAATAAAACATTTTCTTATTACTTTTTATGAATAAACACAATGATCACCAAAGATCTGGATACGAACAGGCAGAAACTTTATTTATCATGACAGATTTTGACTCTGGAGTCCTACCTGGAGTTTCCAGCTCTGGAGCCATTTTGTAGATTAGTTGGGTGTGATAAAGTTCAAAGCACGGCACAGGACAGAGGCTGGGCTCCCCTGAGCACGTCTTACAGTAGTATAGTGTTTGGCTTTCACTTCTCCCACAATCCTTCACTTCAGGCTGCTCCTCTTGTGCAGACGTTTCTCCTCCTTCCGTCCCCTCTGGTTCATCCTCCGTTTTTGGCTTCTTGCTCTTAGGCCCCTCTTCTTCCTCCACTCGCTTCCTTTTGCGTTGCGAGCAGACTTTGCAGTCTGAATTGGTCTCCTTTTTGCCCAGGAAATGGCGTCCAGTCAGGCGTGCTGGCACGCCGTTGGACGACTGAATTTCCTCCTTAGGACTGGGCGTTTGTGCAGGAGTTGTCGTGGGTTGGTTGGGTTGCGAGGAGCTAGCTAGCAAAGCTGGTGCAACTGCTGTTAATTGTGAGCAACAAATACAGAAATGAACCCAAAAACAAAAAACAGATGTGTGCTATTGATAAGGAGCAGCTGGCATTCAAAAGCATGACTTCAATATTTAGTAGTGTTAGTGCGATTCATTCTAACATATTTCACATTGCAGCGGAAAATTGTTAGAACTCAGAGTTGATTTGATATAAAACCAAAGTATTTTGTGACAAACTAAATCTTCCAAATAGGAGAAGTTTCACCCATAGCTGCTGGAAAAGAAAGTTCTAATAGCACCACCTGGAGGCTGGAAGTAGATTACAGTCGTAGAATTTTGGAACACCATAGATAATCAATAGGAATGGGGTTTCAACTAAAAATTCCCTGGCTTCCACAGCCACACCTTGGCGGGCCAAAAAATAAAATTTAGCTGGCCCCCCTTTGGGCACTCATGTCTATGTAAAGGATATCTATGTAAAACGCTCACGTTAATGTGTATATTTTTACAGGTTCTACCTACAAAAAGCAAAACCACTGAACATGTTTTGGGAGGTAAACCAGGTGGAACTTTAACCAATCAGGGACTTGGATTTGTTAGTGGCATATGAGGTGTCACTTCACATTCATGGAAGTGGCAACAGTTTGAAAATTGATCATAAAGGAGAAATAAATCTGAATTTTATACATCGGAACAGAGGTGCGACATAAAAAGTCTGGACAAAAATTTAGACCGCCTTGACATTTCAGACAAAGCCTCTTCCAACTTCACTAGTAAACAGTAGAAAAAAAAAAAGAAGCCCCTCCCTGCCTGTCCAGTGTGAACACCAAAGGATTAATGCATGTTCAAGAACCCGTGTTTAGATCATTCTTGAACGCCCGTTCCAGCTGCCCGGTGTGTCTGTAGCTTCACACGAAACTACTTGATGCATCTTTAACCTCTTAAGACCTGAGCTAACCCTCTACACACAGTCACAGGGCTCCAGTTAAGCAGATTTAACAACTGTAGTAATATAACCCAAAATATGATATCCACATTTGTAGATTCCAGGTCTAAAGAGGTTCAAAATGACCTAACTTTCTCAAATAGGCTATTTAGGGATGGAACAGATCAAACTCTGATCAATAATAATTGAATAGCCAAATAATTTTCTCCTTTCAATTTTTTGGGGTAAAAATTGATCAAAAGTCTTGATGTGATCCAAACACAGACATGCCATCTTGTATTTACCTCCAGATTCAGAGGAAGTTTCAGGCAGCTGGCACATGCTTTCTTGGTCCACAGTGAAGGGTCGACACAGAACCGACTTGTTCTTCATCTGACGGCGGCGGTGTGCCGGCGGCCGCATGGCGTCGGTCTGGGTACTGGCCTGTGGACAAACATGAAATACAGAAGCAGATCTTTCAGCATCAAAACCTGAACTGACTTGTAGCAACCAACATGAGTCCGTTTCTTAGAGAGGACAGATATGATACACGTGTTCTGAACCGTGGCTATTGATCCAATACACCTCTATCAAACTACTATGTTAGTTTTGGCTCTCTGATCCCAATGCCTCACATTATAGAGATTATTGGACCTCGTGAAAAGAGAAGACAACTTTGTAGGCATGTCACCTTAAAGACCCACTTGAATCATATTTTGATCTATTGTACAAGTGATCTCAGTGGTCTTTTATTTATGATGATAACATTTTTAGCCAAAATTCAAGAAAATTTGTGTTTTCTAGGATATTGTTTCTGCAGAGCAGCAGGATTTTCCCAGGAATTTACTTCTAATCTGTGGCCATAACTGT